>NC_086328.1:54972672-55323297 GCF_036172605.1 Pelobates fuscus | reverse complement strand
CGAAGTGTCGAAGTGAAGTCGATGGTACGGGTCGGCGGTGTTCGAGTTAAAATGGCCGCCGCCACGTGGTCCTTTGTCCGATGCCGGTCACTTCGACGACTTCGACAACTTCGGAACCTCCGGCACTTCGGTAACTTCGGCACTTCGGCTGCATCCGAAGTGCCCTATAAAAAGTGTCAATTCTTCTCCCCTAGTAATAAAAGGGCCGAACACTGTTTGTAAAGGGCCCAATCTCCCAGGGCCATAGTCCAAAGGCAGCAGGCAGGCAACCAGGCTCCTCCAATACAATGTGGCGAGATTGGTTTCGTCACAGTTGTCTTCAAGCGGGTGTGTCAGGCCTACAGCATGTACTCTGCAGACCTCTGCCAGTGCACATTGCCACTCATATCTGGTGTCACAATAGCGTGCATTTAAAACAAAAAAACTTTTTTCACTGTTATAGATTGAATAGCAGTTAGTTGTCTTCAAGCGGGTGTGTCAGGACTACAGCGTGTACTCTGCAGACCTCTGCCAGTGCACATTGGCAATCATATCTGGTGTCACAATAGCATGCATTTAAAACCAAAACACTTTTTTCACTGTTTTAGATTGAATAGCAGTTAGTTGTCTTCAAGCGGGTGTGTCAGGCCTACAGCGTGTACTGTTCAGACCTCTGCCAGTGCACAGTGCCACTCATATCTGGTCTCACAGTAGCTTGCACGCATAGTACCACTAATCCAAAAAAAAATGACAGGCAGAGGCAGGCCACCCCGCAGGGGCCATCGTGGTCGTGGTGCTGTGATTCCCTTTGGCCCTAGAATAATGCCAAGTTTTCAGAGGCCACGTACCCTGAACTTGAAAAGTTCTGAGGACATAGTTGACTGGCTAACACAGGACACCCAATCTTCTACAGCTTCCGCTCGGAACTTTGACGCACCATCCTCCTCCAGCTTAGCTTCGGGCACCTCATAAGATACCACTCACCCGCCTGCCGCCACCACCAAAACTAGCACCACAGCCGCTTCACTTGCTATGTCAGAGGAGATATTCACACATCCGTTTGAAGAAATGAGTGATGCACAACCATTATTGCCAGAGGATGTAGATAACAGGGATATGTCTCAGGCAGGCAGCATTACACACATGGACATACGGTGTGATGATGATGATGTTGTACCCGCTCCTGCTTCCTTTGCTGAGTTGTCAGATACAAGTGAAGCGGTTGATGATGACGATGCGTCCATGGATGTCACGTGGGTGCCCGCTCGGCAAGAAGAAGAACAGGACGAAAGTTCAGATGGGGAGACAGAGAGAAGGAGGAGGAGACGAGTTGGAAGCAGGGGGAGGTCATCGCAAGGAGCTAGTGGCACAGTCAGACAGCATGCATCAGCACCCGGGGTCAGCCCGACAGCACGCCAATCAACGCATGCTGTGTCCACCAGCAGAATGCCGTCATTGCAGAGCTCAGCAGTGTGGTATTTTTTATGTGTGTCTGCCTCTGACAACAGTGATGCCATTTGCAACCTGTGCCAAAAGAAACTGAGTCGTGGGAAGTCCAACACCCACCTAGGTACAACTGCTTTGCGTAGGCACATGATCTCACATCACAAACGCCTATGGGATCAACACATGAGTACAAGCAACACGCAAACTCAAAGCCGCCATCCTCCTCCTGGTCCAGCATCTTTAGCCACGTCAACCACTGCTGTCCTCCTTGACCCCTCTCAACCATCCACCACTCCGTCTCCCGCCTTGAGCAGTTCCCACTCATCTGCCCACAGTCAGGTGTCTGTCAAGGACATGTTTAAGCGTAAGAAGCCAATGTCAGAAAGTCACCCCCTTGCCCAGCGTCAGACAGCTGGCTTGTCCGAACTATTAGCCCATCAGCTTTTACCAAACAAGCTGGTGGAGTCTGAGGCGTTCAAAAAATTTGTAGCTATTGGGACACCGCAGTGGAAGGTACCCGGACGAAATTTCTTTTCACAAAAGGCAATCCCCAACCGGTACTCGATTGTGCAAAAGGAAGTAATGGCATGTCTGGCACACAGTGCATGGTCAGGGCAGGTATATCACCTACACTGCGCATTGGGTAAACCAGCTGACGGCTGCCAAGCATGGAATGCGTGGCTCTGCAGGGGAGTTGGTAACAACGCCACGACATGCAGGCAGGCCTGCTGCCACCTCCTCTATACTCCTCCTTCTCCATCCTCTTCCATAACCTCCTCAGCTGAGTCCTCTTCTGCTGCTGCGTCTTGCTCCACATCAACGGCACCCCCCCAGCTCCCCAGGTACTATTCCACATCCCGGATACGGCAGTGTCACGCCGTCTTGGGTTTGACTTGCTTGAAAGCAGAGAGTCACACTGGACAAGCACTCCTGTCCGCCCTGAACGCACAGGTAGAAAAGTGGCTGACTCCGCAGCAACTGGATATAGGCAAAGTGGTGTGTGACAACGGAAAAAATTTGATAGCGACATTGAAGTTGGGCAAGTTGACACATGTGCCGTGCATGGCACATGTGTGTAATCTGATCGTACAACGCTTTGTGCATAAGTACACAGGCTTACAGGACATCCTGAAGCAGGCTAGGAAGGTGTGTGGCCATTTCAGGCGTTCCTACACGGCCATGGCTCACTTTGCCGATATCCAGCGGCGAAACAACATGCCAGTGAGGCGCTTGATTTGCGACAGCCCTACACGTTGGAATTCAACACTCCTAATGTTCGACCGCCTGCTCCAACAAGAAAAAGATGTTAATGAATATTTGTATGACCGGGGTGCTAGGACAGCCTCTGGGGAGCTGGAAATTTTTTTACTGGACGCTCATGCGCAATGCCTGTAGGCTCATGCGTCCTTTTGAGGAGGTGACAAACCTAGTCAGTTGCACCAAAGGCACCATCAGCGACATCATACCATTTGTTTTCTTCCTGGAACGTGCCCTGCGAAGAGTGCTGGATCAGGCCGTAGATGAGCGTGAAGAGGAAGAGGAAGAGTTGTGGTCACCATCACCACCAGAAACAGCCTTATCAGCATCGCTTGCTGGACCTGCGGCAACGCTGGAAGAGGATTGTGAGGAAGAGGAGTCAGAGGAGGAACGTGGCTTTGAGGAGGAGGAGGAGGAGCAAGACCAAACACAACAGGCATCCCAGGGTGCTCGTTGTCACCTATCTGGTACCCGTGGTGTTGTACGTGGCTGGGGGGAAGAACATGCCTTGACATCAGTGAGGAGGAGGAGGAACGGGAAATGAGTAGCTCGGCATCCAACCTTGTGCAAATGGGGTCTTTCATGCTGTCCTGCCTGTTGAGGGACCCTCGTATAAAAAGGCTGAAGGAGAACGACCTGTACTGGGTGTCCACGCTACTAGATACCCCGGTATAAGCAGAAAGTGGCGGAAATGTTACCGAATTACAACAAGTCGGAAAGGATGCAGCATTTGCAAAATAAATTAAAAAGTATGCTTTACACAGCGTATAAGGGTGATGTCACAGCACAACGGGAATCTAACAGGGGAAGAGGTGGAAGTCATCCTCCTCCTCCCACGACCACGCCATATCTGCCAAGTGACCCTATGTAGGGGGTACAGTCTATATTCTGCTCTGTGTCAGTGTGTATCATGGTCTCTGAGGACAGGTGTCAATCCATATCTGCCAAGTGACCCTATGTAGGGGGAACAGTCCCTATTCTGCTCTGTGTCAGTGTGTATCAGGGATCCTTACGATAGGTGTCAATCTATATCTGCCAAGTGACCCTATGTAGGGGGAACAGTCCCTATTCTGCTCTGTGTCAGTGTGTATCAGGGATCCTTAGGATATGTGTCAATCCATATCTGCCAAGTGAGCCCATGTAGGGGGAACAGTCCCTATTCTGCTCTGTGTCAGTGTGTATCAGGGATCATTAGGATAGGTGTCAATCCATATCTGCCAAGTGACCCTATGTAGGGGGAACAGTCTCTATTCTGCTCTGTGTCAGTTTGTATCATGGTCTCTGAGGACAGGTGTAAATCCATATCTGCCAAGTGACCCTATGTAGGGGGAACAGTCCCTATTCTGCTCTGTGTAAGGAGGAGGAACGGGAAATGAGTAGCTCGGCATCCAACCTTTTGCAAACGGGGTCTTTCATGCTGTCGTGCCTGTTGAGGGACCCTCGTATAAAAAGGCTGAAGGAGAACGACCTGTACTGGGTGTCCACGCTACTAGATCCCCGGTATAAGCAGACAGTGGCGGAAATGTTACCGAATTACAAGTCGGAAAGGATGCAGCATTTGCAAAATAAATTAAAATGTATGCTTTACACAGCGTATAAGGGTGATGTCACAGTACAACGGGAATCTAAGAGGGGAAGAGGTGAAAGTCATCCTCCTCCTCCCAGGACCACGCCATATCTGCCAAGTGACCCTATGTAGGGGGAACAGTCTCTATTCTGCTCTGTGTCAGTGTGTATCAGGGATCCTTAGGATAGGTGTCAATCCATATTTGCCAAGTGACCCTATGTAGGGGGAACAGTCCCTATTCTGCTCTGTGTCAGTGTGTATCAGGGATCCTTAGGATAGGTGTCAATCCATATCTGCTAAGTGACCCTATGTAGGGGGAACAGTCCCTATTCTGCTCTGTGTCCGTGTGTATCAGGGGCTCTGAGGACAGGTGTCAATCCATGTGTCAAGGTGTCAATATGTCATATGTCAGGTGTCAATCCCTATTCATTGTGATTTAGGAATGTTAGGTGATTTCTGCCCTTTATGGATTAAAACCAGACTCTGCATCAACTGTGTAATTTTCCATGGGAGTTTTGCCATGGATCCCCCTCCGGCATGCCACAGTCCAGGTGTTAGTCCCCTTGAAACAACTTTTCCATCACTTTTGTGGTCAGAAAGAGTCCCTGTGGGTTTTAAAATTCGCCTGCCCATTGAAGTCAATGGCGGTTCGCCCGGTTCGCCCGGTTCGCCGGTTCGCGAATGTTTGCGGAAGTTCCCGTTCGCCAACCGAAAAATTTGTGTTCGCGACATCACTAGTTATGAATAAAATATGAAAATTTAGATTAAAGATACCACCTTTACAACTATTACATCAAGTTTGAACAATACCATATATAAAAATTGGAACACTGTTGCAAATGACACTACCTTATCAGAATGCTTTTGCTATACTCCTGAGTTAACCCCTTAAGACCGCAGGACGTACTATGCCGTCCTTATTTGGGCGGCTCTAAACGCCGCAGGACGGCATAGTACGTCCTGGGCGGTCTTCAGCCCCACATGGCCGGCGGAACATGGCCGCCCAGGCAGCCCCCCTGTGCCTGAGGGGCCGCGTTCTGCAGCTTCCGATCGCAGTGACAGGCTGTCACTGCGATCGGTATTTACCATGTGTCAGCCGATTTGAAATCGGCTGACACATGGAGCCGGCCGCATTCTTCTGCAGCAGATCGCGGTCGGGGGACATGCCTGGCCCCCCAGGCAGCCCCCCTGGGGTCAGTGACCGCGATCTGAACTGTCAGGCTGCAGTCTGATCACACTGACAGGCTGCCATAGCCTGTCAGTGCGATCAGTGTTACTATGTGTCAGCCCATTGGCTGACACATGTAACTGCAGCCATTAGCCCCCTACAGATCGCGGTGGGGGGCATGCCTGTACCTCCCAGGCATCCCCCTGTGGCCAATTACCGCGATCTGTAGGAGGTGATCACAGTGACAGCCAGTCACTGTGATCACTGTTAGTATGTGTCAGCCAATGATCTCAGATAACTGGCTGACACATTGTCTCTGCCCCTCTCCTCACCTCACTTCGATCTGAGAGAGAGAGGCAGAGAGATCGTGGTTTTTGCAGCTCCTGTGGAAAATGAAAGTTTAAATTTTTTTTTAAAGTTTTAAAATTTATATTTCATTTAACCCTTTCAGTGCTGATCGCAGCATATTACTGTGATCAACCTGATTAGGGTATTTATTTATTATAATTTTTTTGGATCAAAAAAAAATTATTTCTAATTTTTTTTGATCCTTTGTGTCAGTCGCAGCAACCCAAATCTCCATTACCCTTTCCCCGCTGCCATGATCACTATACTGTACAGTATATCTGCTGTACAGTACTGTATCAGTGATCACTGTGATCAGAGGGCTCTCTGATCAGACTGACTCTTTTTTAGGGTTATTTTTACAGATCAAAAAATAACCCTTTCAGTTTTAAAAACTTTTTTGGGTCAAAAAAATTATTTCTAATTTTTTTTGACCCTTTGTGTCAGTCACAGCAACCCAAATCTCCCTTAACCCTTTCCCCGCTGCCGTGATCACTAAACTGTACAGTTTATCTGCTGTACAGTACTGTATCAGTGATCACTGTGATCAGAGGGCTCTCTGATCAGACTGACTTTTTTTTAGGGTTATTTTTATAGATCTGAAAATAACCCTTTCAGTGTACTGATTGCAGCTGCCTATACTGTGATCAGTACATTTATATTATTTTTTGAGGGCGGGTAGTAGGTGTTAGGCAGGTAGATAATTAACTACCCACTTTAGTATATAAATTAATTAATTTGTCCCCCTAGAATGGCACGTCGCTACTCAGCCGAGGAGGCGTATGCCATTCTGGCAGGCAGTGATAGTGACACTCTGCAAGACAGTGACACTATCACTGCCTCTGACATTGAGCCTCTGAGTGAGACCTCAAGTGATGGTGCCCCACCACCACTCACAAGAGGACGCTCAGCAAGCCCAATGCCAGGCAGAGACTGGGTGCCTCCAAATATGATGGCCCCAGAAATACCGCCGTTCACTGTTACACCTGGCATCACTGTAACAGTGGACGACTGCAAGCCAATTCGTTTTTTTGAGCTCTTTATGTCAGACGATATATATTTGAGCTCATGGCTCAGCAAACGAATTTGTTTGCTATGCAGTATCTCTCTGCACATCCGGGGTCCCATCATGGTCGCAGGAATATGTGGAGACCCACGGATGTCGCAGAGATGAAGCGGTTTTGGGCTTTAACCCTAATGATGGGTATTGTAAAAAAGCCCAGTATCAGGTCCTACTGGAGCAAGCAACGTATCCTGGCTACACCTCTTTTCCCTGAGGTTATGTTGAGGGATCGCTACCTGCAACTGCTGCGATTCCTTCATTTTAATGATAACTCGCTGTGTCCCCCTAGAAACGACCCACTGTTTGACAGGCTATATAAAATTCGGCCCTTTATTCAACTCCTGTCAGACAAATTTTCTGAAAATTATGTCCCCGATAAAGATATTTCAATTGACGAGTCCCTTATGAAATTTAAAGGTCGACTGCTATTTAAGCAATATATTCCATCGAAGCGGTCCCGATATGGCGTTAAATTTTATAAATTATGTGAATCCTGTACTGGTTACACATGGGCGTTTCGCATTTACCAGGGGAAGGATAGCCATCTTGACCCACCAGGATGCCCTGATTCTGTGGGTACAAGTGGCAAGATTGTTTGGGATCTAATCCTTCCCTTGTTGAATAAGGGATATAGGCTATGGGTTGACAATTATTATACCAGTATAGAATTATTTAAAAAATTATATTGTTTTGAAACCCTAGCCTGTGGCACAGTGAGGAAGAATCGCAGGGGTTTCCCCCAAGCCCTGGCAAGTGGCAGAAGCAGTAGAGGTTCCTCTTCAGCTCTCCGCCAGGATGAGTTGCTTGCTCTTCGCTTCAGAGATAGGAAAGATGTATACATGCTGTCTACGATGCATGACGAAAGTACAGTGCCAGTGTCTGTGAGAGGTAGCACTGAGCATCTGGAAAAGCCGAAGTGCATTGTAGACTACAGCAAGTTTATGGGGGGAGTAGACTTGGCTGACCAATGCATACAGCCCTATCTGGTGAACCGAAAAACTAGGACCTGGTACAAGAAAATTGCAATCTACGTGAGCCAGATTGCAATTTTCAATGCCTATGTCCTCTATACAAAAGAGGTCATAGGTAGGCCCTGCCCTTTCCTCGAATTCACATTAAGCATTTTGTCCCGTATGTTATTTACCCAGCCCCCCAATCCCACTTTGGAATCAGGAGATCTCCAAAGACTTTGTGGCAAACACTTCCCTTCCCGAATCCCATCCACCCCTAGTAAAAAAGCTCCCCAAAAAAAGTGCCGTGTTTGCTACAAGAAAGGAGTCCGAAAGGACTCCAGTTTTTATTGTCCAACCTGCCCATCTCTACCCGCCCTCTGCATAACAGACTGTTTCAAAGTCTACCATACAGAGCTGAATTTCTGAATCACTCTGTATGGGACTTTGGCAGTTTGTTTGCTTGATTTACCTGGATTTCTGACCTCGGCTTGTCCTGACTACGCTTTGTTAGCTGCCTGTACCGACCCATTGGCTTGTTTTACCGACTACTCTGAATTCTGGATTCCCCTGACCTTGGCCTGTCCCTGTTTACGCTAGCCATTCTAGTGGCTAGTGGCTACACCAAATGTAGCGGAATGCAGTAAGCCTGTCCTGCAAAATGCCTGTGTGACTGTGTTCGTATAATTTTTCCCTATGTTGAAATTGCTGTTCGCCTGTTTATTATGTGAATTATATGTTATTCGGTAGTTTCCATCCGTACTATATACTTATGGAAACTACCGAACGGAGGGGCCACCCCGGAGAGAAGTGTGCCAGCAATTAAGGTTCACATTCTTTCCAAACCGCAAGTTAACCGGCTCATTAACATTGTATCTGGGTGGCCGCCATTCGGCATGCGTACACGTGGCGGCGGCCATCTTACGCATGAAAATCCCAGCGGTGTTTGGTCGTCGAGTGTCTGGAACTCAAATCGGACACTCAGACAATCAAACACCGCTGAGACCTCCAGAGCTCCGTAACTGCCGAACGGAGAGACATAACGAATCCCCATTCGGTAGTAATAAAGTACCGAATGAGGGAATCACTATCTAGGTGAATGCAAATGTGGATGGCAATTGTAAATGTCTATTTTAACTACCGAACGGAGACCGACCGCAGGGCCCATTCTCATGGAACCCTTTTCGGATACCAACCCGTGTGCGGTCGGTCAAACTTCACTTGCCTGTAACTGCCGAACCCCTGGTCCGATCTGGGTGAATTTTGGATATTATATTCACCCAGACCAGGGCTACCCAGCGGTACCCTGATATTAAAGATATATGATGGTTTAGGGGTACATCCAAGTTTGGGGTAAACTACTGTACAACTTAAGGGGATTATGACTCACTCTGAGGGGAGGAGATGTGTGGGAGGTAACAAGAATGGTATTGGTTACTGTCCTAATTACTGTAGTTCCCTCCCTTGCATGGGAGCAGGCTTTATAAGAAACCTTGGAATAAACGATAGTCAGTTCTACTCCTGAAACTGTGTGTCGTCCAGTTATTGGGAGTGCTGTGGGGATACTGCTGTACCGTTTTACCTGCTGGAAACTCTGCTGTGGATTTACTAATGACTTGTTCCTGAGCCTTCCTTGGATCTAAAGTGGAGAATAGCTGCGAGAAAACAGCTCTCCGCTACATTGGTTGGCAGCGCTGGGATCCAGACTCACAGAGGAACAAGGATTAATGGAGATTGACCTTTCTACGCTAAAAAGAACCACCTTGAAAGACCTTCTGGAAGCAAAAGGTGTCTCTGCCAGCAGCAAATCCAAAGCAACGCTTATCACCGAAGTAATGGCAGAATACAGAGCAGAGGAGGTCCAGGCCACGGAACAAAGACCTGAAACAGAACAGGAGGAGTTCCAAAGGCAATTACAATACAGACTGGCCTTCTATGGGGAAAACCCACCCACAGAGATCATCTCTAAAACCATGACAGAGGTGCAGGAATTTGTAAAGAGAAACAGGAGACCACAAACACCAGAAAGAGGCACCGCAGGAGCTATAACACAAGAGGGTAAGCCCAAAATTCCCTACCAAGCTTTTAAAACGTATGTGGAAGCAGAGGAGGATATAGATGCCTTCCTACAGGACTTTGAGAGACTATGTACACTGCATAACATACCAAGGGAAGAATGGGTACCCATATTAGCGGGACGGCTGTCAGGAAGGGCAGCGGAAGCCTACCGCACTGTACCAGATGTGGAAATTAGGAACTATAACCGGGTGAAAGAGATTATCTTGGCCCGGTATGCAATAACACCAGAGGCATACCGGAGACGTTTCAGGGAATTGAAAAAGGTGGACAAAGATTCACATGTGGAGTGGGCTTGCCGACTAGAAAGGGCAGCCCTTGGGTGGATGCAGTCGAGTAAAGCGAGGTCCATGGAGGACTTATTACAAATGCTGCTGTTGGAGCAGTTTTATGAGGGGATATCCTCTGAACTGCAGGAATGGGTGAGGGACCGTAACCCCACCACCCTCACCGAGGCTGCCAAAAAGGCAGATGACTTTATGGATGCTCGCAGACAAACCAAGACAGTGGGTAACAAACCGGCCATGCGGCCACTGGGGGTAAATTCATTTTCTCCTAACCCTCAACCCCCACCAAGATCCCTTCCTCCACCAGCACCAGCAGCAGCGCAGCCGAGATACCGCACACCTGCTTCTGTGCAATGCCACCGATGCCAGAGGTGGGGACATTACCAACGAGATTGTCCGCAGTCCAGGGAACGCAACACCTGGATCCGACCAGGGCCCCCACCACCACCACCGAGAGCAGCAGCACATCATTACCAGGATGAGGTACCACTTCCCTACAGCTCTGCCGTTCCAGTCACGACTGTGGAACAGTGGGAAGTGCTGCATGAGGCCAACCCCTTACAGGCACAGGCGGATAACCGCCAGCACCATAGGCAAACCGTATATCTGGAAGGGAAGCCTATGCAGGGGCTCAGAGACTCAGGAGCCACCATCACCCTGGTGCAAAGCCATTTGGTTCCAGATAAGGCCAAACTTAATAAGACTGTGGCTGTCAGGGTTGCAGGGGGAGCCGTGTATCGGCTAGACACAGCCAGGGTACATTTGCATTGGGGTGCGGGGTACGGGAATGTGGAAGTGGGACTAATGCCGCAATTACCTGCTGAGGTGGTCCTGGGGAATGACCTGGGCAAACTCACCTCCGCATTTGAACCACAACCTACTGAAGAAGCACACCCAGTAGTCACCAGGCAACAGGCCCGCACCCAACAAAACAACGCACTGCCGGAGGTCCAGACGCTTCTATGTTTGGATTGGGGGCAGTATTAAGCCAAGTCGGGGCCGATGGCGGAGAACATCCCGTGGCTTACATCAGTCGCAAACTTTTACCCCGGGAAGTAAGCTACGCCGCCATCGAGAAGGAATGCCTGGCTGTGGTGTGGGCCTTGAAGAAATTGCAACCCTATTTGTATGGACAGGCTTTTTCGCTGCTCACGGATCACAACCCGTTAGTCTGGCTGAACCGGGTGGCTGGGGACAATGCCAGGCTGCTGCGCTGGAGTTTGGCGCTACAGCCTTTTGACTTTAACATTCAATACCGCCCGGGTAAGCAAAACGGAAACGCCGACGGGTTGTCGCGACAAACTGATCTGGAGAAATGATCCGTGAGCACCCCGGTCATCCCCAAGCCGATCCGTGTGGGATCAGACTGTGTATGCCGGCTTGTGGGCAAGGGGGAGCAGTGTAGCGGAATGCAGTAAGCCTGTCCTGCAAAATGCCTGTGTGACTGTGTTCGTATAATTTTTCCCTATGTTGAAATTGCTGTTCGCCTGTTTATTATGTGAATTATATGTTATTCGGTAGTTTCCATCCGTACTATATACTTATGGAAACTACCGAACGGAGGGGCCACCCCGGAGAGAAGTGTGCCAGCAATTAAGGTTCACATTCTTTCCAAACCGCAAGTTAACCGGCTCATTAACATTGTATCTGGGTGGCCGCCATTCGGCATGCGTACACGTGGCGGCGGCCATCTTACGCATGAAAATCCCAGCGGTGTTTGGTCGTCGAGTGTCTGGAACTCAAATCGGACACTCAGACAATCAAACACCGCTGAGACCTCCAGAGCTCCGTAACTGCCGAACGGAGAGACATAACGAATCCCCATTCGGTAGTAATAAAGTACCGAATGAGGGAATCACTATCTAGGTGAATGCAAATGTGGATGGCAATTGTAAATGTCTATTTTAACTACCGAACGGAGACCGACCGCAGGGCCCATTCTCATGGAACCCTTTTCGGATACCAACCCGTGTGCGGTCGGTCAAACTTCACTTGCCTGTAACTGCCGAACCCCTGGTCCGATCTGGGTGAATTTTGGATATTATATTCACCCAGACCAGGGCTACCCAGCGGTACCCTGATATTAAAGATATATGATGGTTTAGGGGTACATCCAAGTTTGGGGTAAACTACTGTACAACTTAAGGGGATTATGACTCACTCTGAGGGGAGGAGATGTGTGGGAGGTAACAAGAATGGTATTGGTTACTGTCCTAATTACTGTAGTTCCCTCCCTTGCATGGGAGCAGGCTTTATAAGAAACCTTGGAATAAACGATAGTCAGTTCTACTCCTGAAACTGTGTGTCGTCCAGTTATTGGGAGTGCTGTGGGGATACTGCTGTACCGTTTTACCTGCTGGAAACTCTGCTGTGGATTTACTAATGACTTGTTCCTGAGCCTTCCTTGGATCTAAAGTGGAGAATAGCTGCGAGAAAACAGCTCTCCGCTACACCAAACAACTCAAAATACTACATTTGTAGTACTTGAAATGTGACTTCCCAATAAAAAACTGATCACAGGGTTAATGCTGTGATTAGCACTGAAAGGGTTACAAAAAATAGTTTTTTTTTTTCGTTTTTTTTTACTTCTCAAACTTTTCGCACAGTGACTCTCTATGTGATATCAAAGATCTATCTGCCTCTCTCTGCCTCTCTCTGCCTTCAGATCAAAGTGTATGTGGGGTACTGTTCTATTCATGTGATATAATAAAAACCTGGAAACATGGTACATGTAGGTACTGTTATATTCAAAAGACAGTGTTAAATTAAAATACTAAGTCTCTAGTGCACTAACTAATATCAGGATTATGACATTTCCAGTGAAAATGCTATTTATCTGATTAAAAAGACAAAAATCAAAGTAGAAATCGCTACATGGGCCCAGCATTTCTGTTAAAATGGCTAGACCTAACATCTCAAATTATGCCATTTGTTATACTCTGGGGTGCCTACTTTTGAAAATGGTTTGCCATAACGGTGGGAATGTTATTACCCAGGCTGCCATACTCTCTGAAAAGCTACATAGGCCCAGAAAATAATATTGGCAAACTTACAAGCTGAAAGGGCATCTAATATATTTTGCCCTGTGACTTATCAGTAAAATCTGAAATAATAGTACGTGGGGGTACCGTTATATTCAGAAGACAGTGTTAAATCAAAATACCAAGTCTCTAGTGCACTAACTAATATCTGTATTATGACATTTCCAGTGAAAATGCTATTTATCTGATTAAAAAGACAAAAATCAAAGTAGAAATCGCTACATGGGCCCAGCATTTCTGTTAAAATGGCTAGACCTAACATCTCAAATTATGCCATTTGTTATACTCTGGGGTGCCTACTTTTGAAAATGGTTTGCCATAACGGTGGGAATGTTATTACCCAGGCTGCCATGCTCTCTCAAAGGCGAGATAGACCCAGAAAATCAGTTTGTTAAATTGCCAACTTTGAAAAGGACATCTAATATTTTTGTCCCCATGACTTCCCCCCCAAAACAGAGAATCTAGTACATGGGGGTACTGTTACATTCAGGAGACAATGTTAAATACAAATAGTGAGGCTTTGTTGCAATAACTCATATCAGGAATATGAAATGTCCTGTGAAAATGGAGTTCATGTGCGTGAAAAAGCACAAATAAAGCTATAACCCCTATGTGGGCCCTTCATTTCTGATAAAGTGGTTAGACCAAACATCTTGCAATGCACCATTTCTTATACTCTGGGTTGCCTACTTTTGAAAATGGTATGCCATAATAGTGGAAATGTTATTACCCAGGCTGCCATGCTCTCTCAAATGCGATATAGGCCCAGAAAATCACTTTGCCAAATTTCAATGTAATAAAGCCTAAATGGATAAGCCGTATATATGACCGTGTAACTTTCCAAAACACCATAAAACCTATACATGGGGGGTACCATGGCGCTCGTGAGACCTCACTGAGCAGAACTAGGAGTGTTTCAGGGCAGTAAACTATATACTAACAATAATATTATCAGTGAAAGTACAGATTTTATGTGAAAAATGCAAAAAAATAAAACAAACACTAAATTTGGCTAGGGTTTGTGCCCAAGTGGCTACTACAAAAGACTGGGCATACCCCATTTTGAATACCCTGGGATGTCTACTTTTTCAAATGGTATGCCATGATGGGGGTAATTTTCATTTCTTGGCTGCCATACGGTCTCAAAGGCAGCCTGGACACTGCAAACTAATCTGACAAATTTCAAGGTGAAAAAGCATAAATGGATAAGCCGTATATATGACCCTGAAACTTTCCAAAACCCCATAAAACCTATACATGGGGGGTACCATGGCGCTCGTGAGACCTCACTGAGCAGAACTAGGAGTGTTTCAGGGCAGTAAACTATATACTAACAATAATATTATCAGTGAAAGTACAGATTTTATGTGAAAAATGCAAAAAAAAAATAAAAACACTAAATTTGGCTAGGGTTTGTGCCCAAGTGGCTACTATAAAAGACTGGGCATACCCCATTTTGAATACCCTGGGATGTCTACTTTTTCAAATGGTATGTCATGATGGGGGTAATTTTCATTTCTTGGCTGCCATACGGTCTCAAAGGCAGCCTGGACACTGCAAACTAATCTGACAAATTTCAAGGTGAAAAAGCATAAATGGATAAGCCGTATATATGACCCTGAAACTTTCCAAAACCCCATAAAACCTATACATGGGGGGTACCATGGCGCTCGTGAGACCTCACTGAGCAGAACTATGAGTGTTTCAGGGCTGTAAACTATATACTAACAATAATATTATCAGTGAAAGTACAGATTTTATGTGAAAAATGCAAAAAAAATATAAAAACACTAAATTTGGCTAGGGTTTGTGCCCAAGTGGCTACTAGAAAAGACTGGGCATACCCCATTTTGAATACCCTGGGATGTCTACTTTTTCAAATGGTATGCCATGATGGGGGTAATTTTCATTTCTTGGCTGCCATACGGTCTCAAAGGCAGCCTGGACACTGCAAACTAATCTGACAAATTTCAAGGTGAAAAAGCATAAATGGATAAGCCGTATATATGACCCTGAAACTTTCCAAAACCCCATAAAACCTATACATGGGGGGTACCATGGCGCTCATGAGACCTCACTGAGCAGAACTAGGAGTGTTTCAGGGCAGTAAACTATATACTAACAATAATATTATCAGTGAAAGTACAGATTTTATGTGAAAAATGCAAAAAAAAAAAAAAACCACTAAATTTGGCTAGGGTTTGTGCCCAAGTGGCTACTAGAAAAGACTGGGCATACCCCATTTTGAATACCCTGGGATGTCTACTTTTTCAAATGGTATGCCATGATGGGGGTAATTTTCTTTTCTTGGCTGCCATACTGTGGTGGAATCTCGGTAAAAATAAATTTAGTAGGCCGAGATTACCACGTGGCATGTGTACGTGCATATGCTGACGTATCGATCAGTAGTGTACGGAGCATGTGCAAGAATACAGAATGTAGTATTCCCCTCGTCCATTGTGCTGGACAAGCCATGTGGTCTAGCAGGAAGTTAATTCTTATTTGTATTGATTGGTCAAGAGAATGTGCGGGTGGAGCTTAATATGGGAGGAGTTATGTGCCTATATAAGGAGCCTGCACTATTGTCTGGGGCTCAGAACTTGTTGTATTTTGGTGACGCTAGTCCCTCTGAGTCCCGATCGGTGATCCAATAAAGAATCTCTTCCTTCCTGAAGAAACCTGTGCCCATCTCTCTGTGCTTCGCTTCCGTCAGTTTCTCCGGTATCATTTGGTGCATTGGCCGGGAAGCTTGTGGCAAACCTAGCCACTTCTGGACTATATTCATTGCAGGTTGTCCGTAGGCTGAAGCTATACTATGTAACGTTAACTGTATATGTATTTTCCTATGGCCGTTCGCATGCTGACAGCCGTATGCTGCCAGCATACAAAGCATTCATACGGCGAAACACGGCTATCCTGGCCGTTCGCCGTACGAATGTGGACTCCCCAGGTAGACCACACATTCACAGGTCGTGTGGCACCAATTACCCGGTTGCAACATTGTTGCAATCGGTAATTAAGGGCTCTCCTAGGTGGCCGTCGTTCGACTACCGACCATGCGGCGGTCGGCCATCTTGGATCCTTTGTCTCTGCAGCGGTGTTCGGTCGTCGAGAGCCTGGAACTGAAAACGGCTACTCAATGATCCGAACACCGCTGGACTTCTAGAGCGTTCGGGAGTTCCGCGTTCGGTACATTATGTGTCCCGTACTTATTCGGTACTTTTAAACCCTCTTTAATGTTTAACTGTATTATGTGCGGCGTTCGGTCAAATCAGCTGGGATCGGAGCGGTATTCTCCCAAAGTGTGCGCCCCGACCCCAGCTATCTACCGAACGTTCAGTTATTCCGAAATACCGAATATTGTGTGAATTACAGATTTTAATGTCAATTGTCGGTTTTGCTGCACGAGGGGATAATCCACTTAATCGTCCATTTTAGTGGGAGTATCCTTCTCGTGCAGCAATGCCTGTTGGGAAAGTCACAGTGCATGTTGGGAGAAATCCCCTGGAATTACTGTATGGAAACCCCTTGCATGGGGAACTGTATAAATATGCTGCCTGTGAATAAACCGAGTTAGTTGACTCCCAAACTGTGTTTCGTCCGGTTATTGGGAGGATTGGGGATATTGCCTTGCTTTCTACTCCGACTGTGGATTTCCTAGATGTACCAACGGATATCGTATGCTGATACATTGCATTCCGTTACAATTGGTGGCAAGCGACGGGATCCGAACCTTACAGCCGAAAAAGCAGCGTTCGTGGAAACTGGAACGACCGAACAAGGAAAGCAAGGGCAATTCGTATGGAGATTGATTATACCATACTAAAGCGACAAACTTTAAAAGAGCTACTGGAAGCCAGGGGTAAGATAGCCAGCAACAAGTCTAAAGCTGTGCTGATCGCTGAACTGATGGAGGAAGACCGAGCCCGCAGCGCTACACCCCCACCAGCCAAGGAAGAGACCCCATTCCAAAAAGAGCTGCGAACCAGGTTGGAGTTTTTACCGCAACCAGTACCGCTGGAAATACTGACCGTGATGGTATCAGATGTACAGGATTATCTGATGGCGACCAGCACACCAGCAACCCCGCCTAGGGCAGAGTCTGTTACTGCCTCCACCTACGGACAGGTAAAGCCCAAAGTCCCACATCACGCCTTTAAAGCGTTTTGTGAAGAAAAGGACGAAATTGATGGGTATTTGCAGGACTTTGAGCGGCTGTGCGATCTGCACGATTTGGAGCCCGCAGTATGGGTGCCGCTGCTGGCAGGCAAATTATCGGGTAGGGCAGCTGAAGCCTACCGTGCTGTACCCCGAGAGGACAGTAAGGATTACCCTAAAGTGAAGAGGGCAATCTTGGAGAGGTATGCTATTACCCCAGAGGCATACCGGCGGAAATTCCGGGGCTTGCGCAAGCCTGAGAAAGATTCTCATGCAGAATGGGCGCACAAGCTGGACCAAGCATCGCTAGGCTGGATACAGGCCAGCAACGCCACTAACATGGAGGAGTTGAGGCAGTTAATGCTGCTGGAACAATTTTTTAATGGTTTGTCCCCAGAGGCACAAGAATGGGTGAGAGACCGGAAACCCCTCACCCTACCCGAAGCCGCTAAATTGGCGGATCAACATTTTGATGCCAGGAGACATCACGGGGCCCAAACTAAGGCCCTCCCTCGGATTACAGGGCCACCTAATAATTTTACCCCTACCAGCCCCACCGTACCCCTGCACAGGCCGGCACTGAATACTCCACCAGCCCCCTCCCGATACAACGGCAGGGCTAACATTCAGTGTCACACCTGCAAACAGTGGGGGCACATTTCTCGAGAGTGCACCCAAAACCGGAGCCGACAAGCTTGGAATCAGGTGCGACAAAATTTGGCACCCAGGGCTGCTGCGCACCATTACCAGGTAGCACCCGCCACCCAAGACGTGCTGAGCGCTCAAATTGAGGAGCCTCTGGGGGTACTGCACGAAGTAATGTCAGTCCGAGCCACCGACAACCGACAACACCATCGGCAGCTAGTGACCCTGGAGGGAAAGGAGGTGCAAGGGCTCCGGGATTCGGGAGCCACTTTAACTTTGGTTGCACCACATTTGGTACCAGGCGCAACCCACACTGGCGGCTCCGTGGCAGTACGGGTGGCCGGGGGAGCAGTATACCGGCTACCTACTGCCAAAGTTCATTTGGATTGGGGTGTGGGAGAGGGGACCGTAGAAGTGGGGCTGATGCAGAATTTACCTGCTGATGTTGTACTGGGGAATGACTTGGGCCAAATGACTTCCGCTTTTATTCCCCAGACTCCGTACCAGGAGGCCCTTCCCGTAACCACCCGGCAACAGGCTCGCACCACGGCTACACCAACGCACTCTGAGGCTCAGGTAAGAGACCATGTTCCCCAACTGACCCCCATGTCCTGGGATACCCCGACTACCTTTGCGACCGAAGTCCAGACCGATCCCACTCTCCAAGTATATAGGGACCGGGCACAAACCGACCAAGCAGGGTTAGAGGGGGAGCGGTTCATCTGGGAAAGAGAGTTGCTCTACCGTGTCACAGCAAAAGATGTGGGGGGGTCTGTCACCTTAACTAATAAACAGCTAGTGGTACCCCAGAAGTATAGACAGGAGCTGCTGCGAATTTCTCATGACATCCCCTTGTCCGGACACCTAGGGATGACCCGTACCCGATACCGTTTGACCCATGCCTTCTTCTGGCCCGGGATCTCTCAGGATGTGCGCCAATATTGCACCTCCTGCGACGTCTGCCAGCGTGTAGGTAAACGAGGAGATCGCCACAAAGCCAGGCTATGCCCCCTGCCCATCATAGCAGAACCCTTCAGCCGAGTAGCAGTGGACATCGTAGGTCCCCTGCCAAAACCCAGTCCCTCCGGCAAAAGGTATATCTTAACTATAGTGGACTACGCCACCCGATACCCCGAAGCCGTGGCCCTCTCTAATATCCACGCTGAGACCGTAGCAGAGGCATTAATGAAGGTATTTTCCCGAGTAGGTTTTCCCCAAGAGATAATCTCGGACCGAGGTACCCAATTTACGGCCGAGGTTACCCAACATATGTGGAAGGTGTGTGGCATTAAGCCAATAGTTAATTCCGCCTACCACCCCCAGTCCAATGGGCTTTGTGAGCGGTTCAACGGGACGCTGAAGCAGATGCTTCGGACGTTCGGGGAGACCCACAAAGACTGGGAGAGGTTTCTACCTCACCTACTCTTTGCCTATAGAGAGGTCCCCCAGGAGTCGACAGGATTCTCCCCGTTTGAACTACTGTTTGGGAGGAGGGTGCGAGGACCCTTGAACTTGATTAGGGAACACTGGGAGGGAGAGAGTACCTCTAACGAGACCCCTATCGTGTCATACGTCCTGGAGTTCAGGGACCGTCTGGAGGCGCTGACTCAGGCTGTGCACACAAACCTACAGGCGGCCCAGCAACGCCAGCGCCGCTGGTACGATAGAGGAGCCAGGGACCGCAGCTTTCAGGTGGGACAGAAGGTCTTGATCTTAAAGCCCGTCCGCACAGATAAGCTGCAGGCCGTCTGGCAAGGCCCATACCAGGTAGTGGAGCAGCGATGCGACACTACCTATGTGATCGGCCCCTGCTCAGGGGTAGGGAAGAGACGCATGCTCCACGTGAACATGCTCAAACCCTACCATGAGAGGATAGAGGATGTAACGGCCATATGTGCCTCCTCCGTAGAGGATCAGGAAAATCTACCTTTACCCGACCTACTAGAACCCGAGGAACAGATAGAGCCTTCCCGGGGAGTTCAACTGGGGGAGCGGCTAAGCCCCCAGGAGCGTGCCCAGGTACAGGCGCTGATTGTAGCCAAGGGGACTACCTTCTCCAATTTACCTGGGTACACTCCGCTAGCCACCCACCGAGTAGAGACCCCAGGACAGCTACCTATGCGCCAGGCTCCATATAGGGTTCCGGAATCCGTCCGGACCCATATGAAAGCCGAACTGGACGAAATGTTGCAGCTAGGGGTTATCGAACCCTCCGATAGCCCCTGGGCATCGCCGGTAGTCCTGGTACCTAAAAAGGATGGCACCACCCGATTCTGTGTTGACTACCGGAGGCTAAATGACAAAACGGTGTCTGATGCCTACCCGATGCCCCGGATAGACGAGCTGTTGGATAAGATGGCACGGGGCCAGTATCTCACTACCATTGATTTGTGTAAGGGGTACTGGCAGATCCCACTAGCCGATGACGCCATCCCCAAGTCGGCGTTTGTCACCCCGTTTGGCCTGTACCAGTTCAAGGTCATGCCTTTCGGGATGAAAAACGCTCCGGCTACCTTTCAGCGGATGGTAGATCGGCTACTGGACGGTTTTCAGGAGTATGCCTGTGCCTATCTAGACGATATAGCCGTGTTTAGCCAGAACTGGGAAGACCACCTACGCCATATAGGGGCGATATTAGATCGCATTGGGGAGGCCGGGTTAACACTAAAACCTAGCAAGTGCCACATAGGTATGGCCGAGGTGCAGTACCTGGGCCACCGTGTAGGGTGTGGGCAGCAGAGGCCCGAGCCAGCCAAGATTGAGGCCGTAGCCAAGTGGCCTACCCCCAGGACTAAGACCCAGGTGCTGGCGTTCTTAGGGACAGCCGGCTATTACAGAAAGTTTGTCCCTGACTATAGCACCCTGGCCAAACCCCTAACCGACCTGACGAAGAAGAACCTTCCCCGACTGGTTGTCTGGGCCCCAGAGTGCGAGCAGGCATTCCAACAACTCAAGACTGCTCTCACTAATGCTCCTGTGTTAACTGCTCCTGATCCAACTAAAAGATTTCTTGTTCACACAGACGCTTCAATGTTTGGATTGGGGGCAGTACTGAGCCAAGTGGGAGCCGATGGCGGAGAACACCCCGTAGCCTATTTAAGCCGCAAGTTGCTGCCTCGTGAAGTGAGCTACGCCGCCATCGAGAAAGAATGCCTGGCCGTGGTGTGGGCCCTTAAAAAGTTACAGCCATATTTGTACGGACAACCTTTCTCCTTACTCACAGATCACAACCCGTTAGTGTGGCTAAACCGTGTGTCTGGAGACAATGCCAGGCTGCTGCGCTGGAGCTTGGCGCTGCAGCCCTTTGACTTTACTATCCATTACCGGCCAGGAAAACAAAACGGTAACGCTGACGGGTTATCCAGACAGACTGAACTCGAGAAGTGATCTGTGAGTGCTCTCCCGGACATCCCCAAGCCGATCCGTTGGGATCAGACTGTGTATGCCGGCTTGGTTCTGGGGGAGCATTGTGGCAAACCTAGCCACTTCTGGACTATATTCATTGCAGGTTGTCCGTAGGCTGAAGCTATACTATGTAACGTTAACTGTATATGTATTTTCCTATGGCCGTTCGCATGCTGACAGCCGTATGCTGCCAGCATACAAAGCATTCATACGGCGAAACACGGCTATCCTGGCCGTTCGCCGTACGAATGTGGACTCCCCAGGTAGACCACACATTCACAGGTCGTGTGGCACCAATTACCCGGTTGCAACATTGTTGCAATCGGTAATTAAGGGCTCTCCTAGGTGGCCGTCGTTCGACTACCGACCATGCGGCGGTCGGCCATCTTGGATCCTTTGTCTCTGCAGCGGTGTTCGGTCGTCGAGAGCCTGGAACTGAAAACGGCTACTCAATGATCCGAACACCGCTGGACTTCTAGAGCGTTCGGGAGTTCCGCGTTCGGTACATTATGTGTCCCGTACTTATTCGGTACTTTTAAACCCTCTTTAATGTTTAACTGTATTATGTGCGGCGTTCGGTCAAATCAGCTGGGATCGGAGCGGTATTCTCCCAAAGTGTGCGCCCCGACCCCAGCTATCTACCGAACGTTCAGTTATTCCGAAATACCGAATATTGTGTGAATTACAGATTTTAATGTCAATTGTCGGTTTTGCTGCACGAGGGGATAATCCACTTAATCGTCCATTTTAGTGGGAGTATCCTTCTCGTGCAGCAATGCCTGTTGGGAAAGTCACAGTGCATGTTGGGAGAAATCCCCTGGAATTACTGTATGGAAACCCCTTGCATGGGGAACTGTATAAATATGCTGCCTGTGAATAAACCGAGTTAGTTGACTCCCAAACTGTGTTTCGTCCGGTTATTGGGAGGATTGGGGATATTGCCTTGCTTTCTACTCCGACTGTGGATTTCCTAGATGTACCAACGGATATCGTATGCTGATACATTGCATTCCGTTACAAAGCTCATCGTTCAACGGTAGCTGAGAGGCAGAGGCGTGAGACGGTCTATCTTTGCCCACGTTCTCTACGGCTGCACCCCTGAACTTCTGCGTGGACCTCCCTTCGTCTCGGCGCCACTGGTCTGTTGTCCAGGAGATCATCGGCCTCTACGTAAGAAGTGCTGGGGTGTCCCCGTCGATGAGTGTGAACTCAGGTTCAGGAAAGAGGAGGTAAGACAACTGCTGTTTTAGACGGCAGACCCACTAGGGGTATACCGATTGTGCGGTAGGCCCATAAGGGGTTATTTGTGTATGGAATCTGCCCCCTCTGTCGGAGGGAAGGAGCGAAGGCGCACCGCTCGATCGAACGCTCTTTAGTCAGACCGTTTGATTTTGTTAGTCAGGCGGGGCTCTGGTGTAAATAGCCCTAGCCGGACACCGGTGTCTTGTCTAGACTAGCGTTCTAGGGTGTATATTTTGTTCGCTAGGTCGGAGGGACCGGGAGACTAAGCGGCGTCTGTGTAAATTCGGTTCGCTAGCTCTCAACCTATCTTGGCTAAGTGGGAAGGCGTGTAAATTTGGAACCCACTAGATTTTTGATAGTAATCGACTAAGAGGCGTCTGTGTAAATTCGGTCCTCTAGCTCGCTATATGTGGTGCTTGGGCAGTGTGGCTAACCAAAACGTATGTAGATTGTTTTTGGTAGTCCATTCAAGGTACTGGCCAATAGTTTAGTTGGGAATTGTAAATGTGATAAAGATTGTTTAGTAAAGTGTATATCTTGTTAGATAGCGCGAGCTCAGCCGTCTAGCGAGAGTGTTAATAGTGTGTTGCTGTATTATAGTGCACGGTACCATAACCCTGTATATTTACTGACACTGTATATAAGTACTAATCATTGTCGTCCATTGCAAGTTTAACACCATAACCACTAATAATTGTATTGTGACCTTAACTTGTGCTTTGACCTATGCTAACCGTACTGTAACCGCTATTTGTAAAAGACGATGTTACTGGGGTGTGTTATAGACGGGTAATTCGTATATAGAGAATTATAGCGTGGGTGACTGTATAGTTTCGCCAAAGGGCATAATATTGATTATTTAGTGACTGGTGTAACAGCTGTGTGTGTACGGGAATTCCCTGAGTGTTTATTGTGTTATTGTATACGTTTCACTTGGCAACTGTACCACGTGGTGCTGTTGCCAGAGGAAACGGGTGTGACTGTTGAATAGTACGCGTGCATAGTATTCGTTTTCAACGACGTTCCATTGATAAGTATGGGCGCGTCGCAGTCAACGATTCCGGATCCCTTAGGTTGTATGGTGAAGAATTTTAAAAAGGGATTCAAAACTTGTGATTTCGGGGTTAAAATGTCTCCTGTACGTTTGGTCACTTTGTGTACTAGGGAGTGGCCTACTTTGGTTGCGGCATGGCCGCCACGTGGCAGTTTGGATCCAACTCTGGTACAGCGCTTACACGTGGCTGTATCGGGTAGGCCTGAACTTTACGGCCAGTTTCCTTATATTGATTGTTGGAGACAGGCCGTAAATGACTCGCCAAAATGGCTTCAGACATGCCACGAGGAGCAATGTCGCCTCATGGTAGCTAGGACTTGTTTGTCCACTAGGACTGGTGTTAGGCCCATTTTGGACACGCCCCCTGAGTCCGAGATCCCTTTGCCGCCCCCTTACTTTCCGTTAAGAGGAAGTGACGCAAATGCAGGAAGTCCTGCAACCCTTCCCTCATTGCCCTCATCCACTTCCGCTTCCTCCTCCAGTACAGAATCCACCCCCTCTCGTACTAAATCTCCCCTTCCGGAACCAGAGCCAATCCCCATTAGATCCGAATATCCTGATTTGGCGCCACTTCAGACTTCCGGTCAAGCTTCTTCTAGCTCGGCTCGAAGTGTTTTATTTACAACCTTTTCCCAAAACCAAGCTCCCACATCCTCATACCCTATTTCTCCCCGACTGGAACCCATAACTGACGCCCCTCCACGTAGCCCCATACAAACCCGACAACTGACCGGTACCCAACAATTAAAACATTATCAGATGCCTCTTCGTCTGAATCCCGGGTCAGCCTATATCGATGCCGCAGGTCAAATGGCACATGCAGACCCAGTCTTCGTATATGTCCCGTTCACGACAACCGATCTCTTAAATTGGAAGACCCACAATTCCTCGTATACTGAGAAACCACAAGCTATGACTGATCTGTTCACCTCAATAGTACAGACACATAACCCGACATGGGCTGATTGCCAGCAGTTATTAATGACTTTGTTTAACAATGAGGAAAGGACAAGAATTAATCAAGCGGCCATTAAAGCACTAGAGGATAAACTTTAAACCAAGCCAATCCATCAGCATGGGCCGCAACACATTATCCCAACACCGATCCCGATTGGAATGTAAATGGTGCTGATATGGTTCAACTCAGAGCCTATAGAGACGCTATAATTGCTGGCATGAAAGCCGGAGGAAAGAAAGCCATTAATATGTCGAAGACAGTTGAGGTGATTCAGAAAAGTGATGAAGCGCCCAGTGTCTTTTATGACCGATTATTGGAGGCATACCGCTTGTATACCCCCTTTAATCCGGAAGACGCAGATAATTCCCGAATGGTGAACTCCGCCTTTGTCAGCCAAGCTTACGGAGATATTAAGCGCAAGCTACAGAAGTTAGAAGGGTTTGCAGGTATGTCCATCACCCAACTAATGGAGGTAGCGAATAAAGTATATATGAACAGGGAAACAGAAAGTAAGAAAGAGGAAGAGCGCAAGATGCGTAGAAAGGCAGATATGTTAGCGGTAGTGATCGCAGGCGTAGATAGACGGGGCCCAGATAGAGGCGATAGTAAGTGGAATGAGGAACCTCTAAGTAGAAATCAGTGTGCATACTGTAGGGAAGAAGGGCATTGGAGAAATGAGTGTCCTCGAAGAGAACAGTGTGAGAGAGACAGACCTAGGACAGGTTACGGAAACTTTAGAGGCAGAGCGAGAGGTAGAGGAGGCCCCGGAGGGAGTAATGGTAATAGAGGGAGCAATGGGAACAGAGGAAGTGTTAGGGAAGATAGGTATTTCCCAGCAGCGCAAAGGTCCCGCGATAGAGAAGGCAGGGACTTTGTAGGATTGGCTGACACGGTCATGGAGGACTATTGATACCGACCAGGCTCCATCCCCCTTGGTCGAGCGGAGCCTATGGTCGATGTATCAATAGGGGGAAAAAGGAGTGCGTTCATGATCGACACTGGTGCTGAACATTCAGTGGTGACTAATCTAGTTGCTCCTCCATCTGGAAGGACTATTACTGTAATAGGAGCAACTGGAAGAAGTGCTGAAAAACCGGTTCTTAAAAGTCGACTCTGTACATTGGGAGGCCACGTAGTAAAACATCAATTCCTTTATATGCCTGAATGTCCAGTCCAATTGCTGGGACGTGATATGCTATCTAAATTACAAGCGCAGATTACGTTCCTACCAAATGGAACAACATCCTTAAAGTTTAATGGACCTTCAGGTATTATGACATTATCCGTACCAAAGGAAGAAGAGTGGCGACTTTATACAGTGTTGACTAGCCAAAACCCTAGGAGTGATGAGTCATTATTCAACATACCAGGAGTTTGGGCAGAGAACAACCCACCAGGACTGGCCCGCAATATTCCACCTATTAAAATTGAATTAAAACTTGGGGTTTATCCAGTAAGCCTAAGACAATACCACATCCCGCAGAAGGCTAAGAAGAACATCCAATCTTATCTGGATAAGTTCATACGGTATGGTATCCTAAAATTCTGTACTTCCCCCTGGAACACCCCATTGCTGCCTGTTCAAAAGCCCGGTACAGATGAGTATCGACCTGTGCAGGACTTGAGAGCAGTCAATGATGCGGTTGTTAGTATACATCCAGTTGTACCCAATCCATATAACCTGCTTGCTTTAATTCCGGGCGGGGCTACTTACTTTACAGTCTTAGACCTCAAAGATGCCTTCTTCTGCCTCCGAATTGCCGCAGAAAGTCAATGTATTTTCGCTTTCCAATGGGAGAACGCTGTAACGGGCTCAAAACGCCAAATGACCTGGACAAGACTGCCCCAAGGGTTTAAAAATTCACCTACCCTATTTGGTTCAGCTCTAAGTCAAGATCTACTGGATTTCGAGTCCATCCCAGGAGAGTGTGTATTGTTACAGTATGTAGATGACTTGTTGATAGCAGCAGTTACAAAAGAAATCTGTCAGCAAGCAACGCACAATCTACTACACATTCTCTGGAAGGCAGGATACAAGGTGTCTAGAAAGAAGGCTCAGTTGTGTTTGCCAACTGTCAAATATCTGGGATTCCATATCTCTGAAGGTCAAAGAATTATGGGGCCAGAGAGAAAAGAAGCTGTGTGCCAAATACCGATACCCAAGAATAGAAGACAAGTGCGAGAATTCTTGGGGGCAGCAGGCTTCTGTAGGATATGGATTCCCAGCTACGCGATACTGGCAAAACCTCTGTACGCAGCTATCAAAGGTACAGAGCACGACCCCTTCTTATGGATTCAAGAACAGCAAACGGCATTTGAAGATGTGAAGAAGGCTTTGATGAGTGCCCCAGCATTAGGTCTACCTGATCACACACGACCATTCTAACTGTATGTACATGAGCAAAGAAGAATGGCTGTGGCAGTATTGACACAGTACTTGGGATCATGGCAAAGACCTGTTGCCTATATGTCTAAGCAACTGGATGCAGTGGCCAGCGGAC
Source organism: Pelobates fuscus (assembly GCF_036172605.1). NCBI lineage: Eukaryota > Metazoa > Chordata > Amphibia > Anura > Pelobatidae > Pelobates > Pelobates fuscus. The sequence continues at coordinate 55,296,155 of NC_086328.1, read as the reverse complement.
TTCCACCTTGTCTAAGAGCCGTAGCTGCAGCCGCCCTGCTAGTAGCTGAAGCTGATAAACTCACTCTGGGTCAAGAACTTTATGTACGAGTCCCACATGCAGTACAGACGTTGTTGGATTACAAAGGAAATCATTGGTTTAGTAACAGCCGTATGACCAAGTATCAAGCAATGTTGTGTGAAAACCCAAGAGTGCATTTAGAGACTGTAAACACCTTAAATCCAGCTACCCTTTTGCCACAACCTACTGAAAGTCAACATGATTGTTTGGAAGTAATGGATGAAGTATTCTCAAGTAGACCAGATCTTCGTGATTTTCCCATCCAGAACCCCGATGTTCAATATTATACCGACGGCAGTAGTTATGTGAAAGAAGGGATCCGCTATGCAGGATATGCAGTAACAACAATAGACAAGGTGATAGAAGCTTGGCCACTGGCGAAAGGAACATAAGCACAAAAGGCAGAATTGATAGCACTGACACGAGCGTTACAATTGGCTGAAGGTTTAAGAGTGAACATCTACACGGACTCCAAGTATGCGTTTTTAACCACTCATGCCCACGGAGCTTTGTATAAAGAAAGAGGACTACTGAATTCAGAAGGCAAAGAAATCAAGTACGCAGCTGAAATCCTACAACTATTGGAAGCAGTGTGGGAGCCGAAAGAAGTCGGTATCATACATTGTCGAGCGCATCTGAGAGGAGATGGTGATGTAACCAAAGGAAATCGGATGGCAGATAGTGTAGCTAAGCGTGCCGCTGAATCAGGAAGACAGGAATATGTGGGGCATATAGCTGCTCTTATACCAACTCCACTGTCTCAATGGACTCCAGTTTATACAGCTCAAGAAGAGGAGTGGTTAAAGACTGAACCAGGAAAGTATTTGGAGAACAAGTGGTATCAGCTAGAAGATGGAAGAATAGTCATACCAGCATCACTAGCGGTAGAAATTGTCCAAAATTATCACAACGGGACACATTCTGGGAGAGACAGCACAGAAGAATCTCTCAGAAAACATTTCTACATACCAAGATTGTCCAACTTGACTCAGGCCATTGTACGAAGATGTGTAACGTGTGCTAAAAATAATGCAAGACAAGGACCAGTAAAGCCACCAGGAGTCCAGTTTATGGGGGGACTCCCCATGTCCGATTTACAAATTGACTTTACAGTGATGCCTAAATCGGGTGGACATCGTTACCTGCTGGTAATTGTGTGCACCTATTCAGGCTGGGTAGAAGCATGTCCTACTCGTACAGAGAAAGCAGGAGAAGTTGTGAGATTCCTGTTACGAGAAATAATACCCCGATATAAACTACCCTGTTCTATAGGATCGGACAATGGTCCAGCTTTTGTTCAACAGTGCCTACAACAACTGACTCATATGCTTGGTATAAAGTGGAGGCTTCATACGGCATATAGACCCCAGAGTTCTGGTAAGGTAGAGAGAATGAATAGAACTATTAAGAATCAGTTGGCTAAAATGTGTCAGGAAACCCAACTTAAGTGGAACGTTCTCTTACCCATAGCTTTATTGCGAATCCGCAGTACCCCTACCAGAAGGATGGGCCTCTCTCCTTTTGAAATCATGTATGGGCGACCACCTCCCGTACTTGGTAACTTAAGGGGGGACTTGAGTCAGTTGGGAGAAGGAATTACCCGGCAGCAGGTTGTAGAGTTGGGTGAGACTATGGAGGAGGTACAGAAATGGGTACAAGATAGATTACCTGTGAATATTTATCCCCCTGTTCATAGTTATCATCCAGGAGATCAAGTGTGGATTAAAGAGTGGAATAATGTACCATTAGGGCCCAAGTGGAGAGGTCCTTATGTTGTTCTTTTGTCTACCCCTACAGCGATAAAAGTAGCCGAAGTGACTCCGTGGATACATCACTCCAGGGTTAAACCAACAGCAGTCGATTCTTGGCAAGTTACAGCAGATCCAGAGAATCCCTGCAAGATCCGGTCGAAACGCACGACTCAGTCGGAGTAACGAGGAACTATTGTGGATTACAAAATTTTATTATTTTTGGGATTTGGTGCGTGAGTGAGAAGGCCATAATAAAGCCTGTCCGCCCACCGACGTATAGTATATAAGCCAGGGAAAGTCTCGAAGGGACTCCTGTGAAGACGAGCAGAACTCCATTCCCTGCAGCCCTTACATCCTGGAAGCTGAGGTGCCTTCGCACGGACGAAGACTGAGGATGACGGCGAAAGATGTGTTGATGATAATGTTTATTTATGTGTATTTTTATATTCAGGAAGGTAGAGGTACCGACACTCCTAGCTGTGAGGTATGCATTAAGACTACAAGAAAAGGTAACCATATTTCCCAAACCCTAATTTGGCATTCACAATACGAGTGTAAAGGAGATGTATCGAGATGTAGATACCTAAATATAGAATATAGTGTGTGCCATTTAGGAGTAGGAGAACCTTCAGTCCAGAGTATCAACCTCGTACAATTTGGTTGACTCTCAGGAATGGAGATCCTCAGGGGACCCTAATTAATAAGACGGTGTTAGAATCCGTACATTCTTCGGGTGTTCTGCTATTTGATGCGTGTAAGGCGATATCAAGTGGTAGAAAACCGTGGAATGTATGTGGGGATCTTAGATGGGAGAGGACGTATGGGTCTAATGATAAATATATTTGTCCCAGTAGTAAAAATAAATATGTGAGTCCTAGATGCCCAAATAGAGACTATAACTTTTGCCCATATTGGTCTTGTGTGGGGTGGGCGACTTGGGGACAGACAGTAGACAAAGACATGATAGTGACTAAGTTGCCTACAAGCCCATATTGTAAGTCTATGGAATGCAATCCAGTCCATATACTTATAAATAACCCCGATAAGTTCTTAGACAAATATGGTAATTTATTTGGGTTTCAAATATACGGGACGGGTTTAGATCCTGGGACAGTATTGTTTATAGGGATAGAGACTGATACGGTATCCTCCCAAACTCATCAAGTATACCATTCCTTTTATGAAGAGATGAGCATAGATAATAAGATCCCCCATAATGCTAAAAACCTGTTCATTGATTTAGCTGAAAGTATTGCCGGTAGTCTTAATGTTACCAACTGCTATGTGTGTGGAGGTACTAACATGGGAGACCAATGGCCTTGGGAAGCAAAGGAGGTAATGTCCGGTTCTGAGGCAGTTGACCAACTAATATCTACACAAGCCGATTATCATATGAGTGTTAGAGGTAAATCTGAGTGGAGATTAAAGACCTCCATCATAGGTTATGTTTGCATAGCAAGGAAAGGAATAATGTATAATACTTCTGTAGGAGAATTAACTTGTCTAGGGCAAAAAGCTTATGATGATGATACAAGGAATACAACTTGGTGGTCGGCTTCAAATGTCTCAGAACCATCTAACCCGTTTGCTAGATACGCCAATTTAAAGGATGTGTGGTTTGATTTATCCATCACATCTACCTGGAGAGCCCCAGCAAATTTGTACTGGATCTGTGGTAAGAAAGCCTATTCGGAGTTGCCACAGGACTGGGAAGGGGCATGTGTGTTGGGTATGCTCAAACCATCCTTCTTCTTGTTACCGATTGAAACAGGTGAGACTTTAGGTGTTAAAGTGTATGATGTGAATCATAGGAAGAAAAGGGGACCCATAGAGATAGGTGCCTGGGAAGATAATGAATGGCCTCCCCAGCGTATCATAGATTATTATGGGCCAGCCACGTGGGCAGAAGATGGTACCTTTGGTTATAGAACCCCTATTTATATGCTCAATCGTATTATAAGATTACAGGCGGTGGTTGAGATTATTACTAACGAGACATCACAAGCGCTCAATCTTCTAGCGAAGCATAATACCAGGATGAGGACGGCAGTCTACCAAAATAGATTAGCCTTGGATTACCTTTTGGCAGCAGAGGGAGGTGTATGTGGGAAGTTTAACCTGAGCAATTGCTGTCTTCAAATAGATGACGAAGGGCAAGCAATAGCTGAGCTTACTAGCCATATGGTTAAACTAGCGCATGTGCCTACTCAGGTATGGAAAGGGTATAATCCAAGTAGTTGGTTTGGTAGCTGGTATGAGTGGTTTGGAGGGCTTAAGGCAGTGGTAGGTGGAGTCCTACTGATTTTAATGTTGTGTCTACTCCCGCCGTGTCTTATACCCTTAGTAGTTAGGTCTGTGCAAAGCCTGATAGAAAATATAGCAGAGAGGAAGGCTGCTGCACAGATAATGGCAATTTATAAATATGAGGCTCTAGATCAGGGAGAACCAATGCAGGAAGATGAGTGTTGAAGATTCACGTCATAAGTTAAGTCTGGTCTGGTTCAAGGTAACTTGCGGTGTATGCAAACTAAGGTTAAGTGATGCCTCAAGTAATTGTGAAATATCAAGAGGCATCAAAGGGGGGAATGTGGTGGAATCTCGGTAAAAATAAATTTAGTAGGCCGAGATTACCACGTGGCATGTGTACGTGCATATGCTGACGTATCGATCAGTAGTGTACGGAGCATGTGCAAGAATACAGGATGTAGTATTCCCCTCCTCCATTGTGCTGGACAAGCCATGCGGTCAAGCAGGAAGTTAATTCTTATTTGTATTGATTGGTCAAGAGAATGTGCGGGTGGAGCTTAATATGGGAGGAGTTATGTGCCTATATAAGGAGCCTGCACTATTGTCCGGGGCTCAGAACTTGTTGTATTTTGGTGACGCTAGTCCCTCTGAGTCCCGATCGGTGATCCAATAAAGAATCTCTTCCTTCCTGAAGAAACCTGTGTCCATCTCTCTGTGCTTCGCTTCCGTCAGTTTCTCCGGTATCATTACGGTCTCAAAGGCAGCCTGGACACTGCAAACTAATCTGACAAATTTCAAGGTGAAAAAGCATAAATGGATAAGCCGTATATATGACCCTGAAACTTTCCAAAACCCCATAAAACCTATACATGGGGGGTACCATGGCGCTCGTGAGACATCACTGAGCAGAACTAGGAGTGTTTCAGGGCAGTAAACTATATACTAACAATAATATTATCAGTGAAAGTACAGATTTTATGTAAAAAAAAGAAAACACAAAAAAACCCGCTAACTTTGGCTAGGGTTTGTGCCCAAGTGGCTACTACAAAAGACTGGCCATACCCCATTTTGAATACCCTGGGATGTCTACTTTTTCAAATGGTATGCCATGATGGGGGTAATTTTCATTTCTGGGCTGCCATACGGTCTAAAAGGCAACCTAGGTCACTCAAACCAATCTGTCAAATTTCTATGCAGAAAATAAAATAATGGACAAGTCGTATATTTGACCCTGTAACTTTCCAAAACCCCATAAAACCTATACATGGGGGGTACTGTTTTACTCGTGAGACATTTCTGAATACAAATATGTATGTTTTATTGCAGGAAAACCGAATAGTATTCTGACATTAACAGTTAAATTGCCATGCTGAAATTGAAAAATAACAAGATTTCATAATTTTTTCAAGTTTTTTAGATTTTATTCATATAAAATGGAGTTCCATACATGAATGTTTGATATTAAATGAAAGCCCTGTTTCCCCTGAACAAAATGATATATAATAAGTGTGGGTGCACTTAGTATGAAAGAGGTAAATTATTGTTGAACAGACATATAGTAAAATTCTGTGGTTTGTTTACATTTTTTTTGGATCACAACTTGTACATTTGGCTGCGGTCTTAAGGGGTTAAATTAACTTGTATATGCCCCATAGACCGCAGTATAAATATATTGCAAGAAAGAATTGTCAATATAATAAAATATAGTGATACAAATAAATAGACACTTATAGAGTCCTACTAAAAATACCAAACTTAAACGATCCTAGAAATCAGTCCATAATATGTAGCATAAGGGTTAATATAATCCCACTCTGTGTATAGAGACACAGAGTAGCGTAATCCTTAGAGTTGTATACAGTAAGGTACCCAAATGCCAAATTGATCTGTTTTACTGAAAAATGGATTCAGTATATATTAGTAAAAATCTAGAAAATGGTTGCTCCCACTTTCAAAATGTTTCACTAGTGCCTAGAAGTAAAAATAAAAATACAGTACTCACTGTAAACTGGAACTTTTAATAAATTGTAAGATTAAAGGGATCCTATAGTGCCGGGAAAACAAAGCCGTTTTTGTGGAACTATAGGGTTAATAGGTCCCCACCCTCCTCAGCCCCTCCCGCATGGATGAAGGGGTTAAAACCCCTTCAACCACTTACCTGAATCCAGCGCCGATGTCCCTCGGTGCTGGGGCAGGCTCCACCCACGCTCCTCCCCCGCAGACGTCAGCCGGTGGGGGAGACCTAATGCGCATGCAATGGCCATGCGTGCATTAGACCTCTCCATAGGAAAGCATTATTCAATGCTTTCCTACTGGGAAAATCTGATGCTGGAAGTCCGTGAGGTCTGTTTGGATTCCAGAAGCCCTTTAGTGGCTGTCTGGTAGACAGTCACTGGGGGCAGACTTAGAGCTGCAATGTAAACATTGCAGGTCTCTGGAACTGCAATGTTTTACTTTGCAGCACTAAGTGCAATAGGGTCACAGCACCCAGACCATTTCAATTCGCTGAAGTGGTCTGGGTGCTTAAAGTGTCCCTTTAAAAACACTCACAAAGTGAATATGAATCAATGCAAAATTGGCTCAATAGCTTACAACCAAACTTGATTCTGTGATCCTTAGGATGGATGGGATCTGTAGGAGCTGCAGTCCATGCTGTGTGTATGCCGCTGGTGAGCTCGGCGTGCGTTCCACCCAAAGCCTCAATCCAAAGTCCAGCTCTCAGATCTCGTAGACCAGTTTCCGGTCTACGAGAGCAGCAAGTAGTGGTGCTTTGCAGTTAGCTTCCTAATGTTCAATGCCTATATTTATATATATACACACACACAAACAAAATACACAATCCAGCACACTTGCTCATTCACTAAACAACGATTTCAAGTCTCACAGTTTTAAAAACACCTCACCTAGGCAAAAAATAATGGGGGTTTAGTTATTGAAGCCCATGGAACAACGCAGTAGGAGGAGTGGGCCTTGACAGAGCCAGGAAGTGGGCAGGTGCTAGTGTTTGGGGGTTGGATTAGTTTAATGGAGCTTGGGGGCGGAGATAGGGAGTATAAAGAGCAGCCATTTTAGATTAGGGGCCATTTTAACCAGAGCCTTTCTTACCTGTAAATTGTTTCAGGTCGGCGAGGTTCTTTTTCTTTGTCGTTTCTGCAGGATTATGGCGTCGCTAGATGAGATCCTGGAGGGTGTTCGGGCAGCGGTGAAGGACAGAGGACTGGATTGGCTTCATCAGCAGTTGGGGACAGCCGGGCCCGCTCCTGCGGTACCGGCCCGTCGACCGGCAAGGAGGACGAGACCACCTCAGCGTTTGAGCCCGGGCGCTGGGCCTGCAGCGCGGCGGAGGAGGAGCCCTTCAGCGGGAAGTGGGGTGACCGATGGTCCGGGTGAGCCCCGGTCAACAGAGCCAGGCAGGCGCACGGCTCGCTCCGGTGGGCGCGGCAGCGGCCTGGCGAGGACGGCCGCACAGCGCATGGTGGCGGATGGATCTAAGCCACGCGGTTCCGCGGCTGGCAGGAGGAACGGTCCGGGCGGATCTCGGAAGACGGCCGGGACGGAGGCCAGGCCGGCTGGGAGTCATGTGAGCGGCGGCACGAAGCGGACACGTCCCGGTGAGTCAGCCACTAGTGCGAATGCTGGAGGGCAGGGGTGTGATGGTGATGGCGGATGTATGACGGCCCCTCAAGCTGTGGGGGGAGGCCAGGACAGCAGTGTGAGGGCAGGGACGTCTCAGGCTGAGGCAGGTCAGGGAGACAGATGCAGGGACAAGGGGACCTCACAAGAAGCGAGTGGGTCAGGGCACACGGCAGGCTGCCAGGATAGCGAAGATGAATCGGACATGGGGCAGACGGCCGAGGAGAGGCCAGGCTCGGCACTGACAGTTGAGGGACAGGGTGCTCAAACTGTTAAGCTGGTTAGGGATGTCAGCGGTAGGCGGGAGGGCCCATCTGGCCGCTCCCAGGGTCAGCTTCATGACAGGGAGGCCTCAAGGAGTGAGTGGCGAGCAGAACGACGCTTCTCTGGCGTCAGGCGCAGCGTTTCGAAGAGCAGAGCAAGGAGTTCAGGGAGCAGGGAAGGATCACCTGCGCGGAGCGGGTGCAGCTTAGCAGGCTCATGTTGCAGGAGGCGTGATTCCAGGGATAGCATGAGGAGGAGTCAGCGGAGAAGATCGGGTTCGCCGGGAGAGAGGCTCAGTGATCGGTGGAGGAGATCATCTCGTGAGGGCAGTCGCCCTGCGAGACGCAGCGTTGCTGAGGAGGATTGGGAGGAACGTAGGGAGGAAAGGCGGGTGAGGAAGGTTCAGGACAGACTACCCAGATCTCCTTCTCCCTACAGGTCTCGGAGCAATACCCCTACGGTCTCGAGGCGAGTCCAGGCGGATGGGAGTCGGCGACAACGGGATTCTCCGGTGCCTGAAAAGGTGGACGGAAGGACGGCGCCTCTGCAGCCAGCTACGGCCAGAGGTTCGAGTGGTGAGTTCTTACACACACGACACCCAGGACAGTTGTTAAATGATTTAAGAACATTTTTAGATTCTTGGTCTGGGAAAGAGGGGTCGCCTGCGCAGTTCGGGAAGGTGTGGGCACGAGAGAGTAGTCGGGACATAGCTACAGGGCTCGGGGTTACACAGCTGTCCGCGCACGGCGGAGGTGAGTCGGGAGCGGGGGCTGATTTGTCTGGGTTGGAAGGAGGGGGCGAAGAGCGGGAGGTAGGTGATGTCCCGGATGCGGCGCGGCAGAATGTGCACGTGTCCTTCGCGGGCCCCCTCGGATGTCATTTAAAGGTGGAAGTGAAGGAGAAGATATGGAAGGGTGAGTTTGTGGAGATATTTTCCCTCCTTCCCCTAGAGGAGTTCTTAGACTTGAAGGAGGAGGATAAGAAGGATGCTAAAAAGGAGGAAGAGGAGAAAAGGCGGAGGTATCGCAAGATACCTAAGACCTTTGGGAATTGGTTGAGGGCCTTTTGCATTCTAGCTAGTGTAATCGGGGAGAAGGCGCCGGGGCGTTGCTCAGAACTATTTTGCTATTTGGACAGGATAGGTGACGCGTACCGAACCTACGGAGGTTTGGCTTGGTGGAGGTACGACGAACAATTTCGTCAGCGGCTGGCAGCGAATGCGAGCATGCGGTGGGACCAAATGGACCTGCCGTTATGGATGCGCCTTATGATGGCTCAGAAGGCGGCGCCCTTTCCTGGGGCAGCCGGCACGGCCTCAGGGGCCGGGTCGGCTGGGCAAAAGAAAGGTTTCTGTTGGATGTTCAACGAAGGACATTGCAAATGGGGAAATAATTGCAGGTTCCGGCACGAATGCTCAGGCTGCGGGGGGTCCCACGGTGTCAGCCGTTGTTTCAAAAAGGGTAAGTCTGGCGGGGGAAGCGGGCCCGCAGGGGCGGCAGCCACCGCAGCTCCCGTTGGGAGCGTCTCCGGTGAAAATAGACGCGATGTTGCCTTGGCTAAGGCGATACGTTAACAGGGAAGATGCTATTTTCTTGTGGCGGGGTTTTCGGGAAGGGTTTTTTATTCCCTACGTAGTTAGGGGACCTGGTACGTTATGTGGGAATCTTAAGTCAGTGCGGGAACACCCAGAGGTAGTGAGGGACAAGCTAAGTAAGGAAGTGCAACTGGGGAGGATGGCAGGGCCGTTCTCGGCATCGCCATTGCCCGATTTGCGAATATCACCGTTGGGCGTGGTCCCCAAGAAGGAGGCAGGCAAATTCAGGTTGATTCACCATTTATCGTACCCGAAAGGGGCTTCGGTGAATGATGACATCGACACGGCTCTTAACTCCGTCTCTTATACGTCATTTGACAAGGCAGTCGAGTTGGTTCGGAGGATGGGGCATGGTGCACTGATGGCAAAGGTAGATGTGGAAGCAGCATTTCGACTGCTCCCGATACACCCGGACTGCCATCATCTACTCGGTTGCTGTTTTGAAGGGGAATATTTTGTTGATCTGTGCCTGCCTATGGGGTGTTCGATCTCGTGCGCCTATTTCGAGAAGTTTAGTACCTTCTTGGAGTGGGTTGTGCGGACGGAATCGGCAGAGGGTGCGGTGGTGCATTACCTAGATGATTTTCTTTGCGTGGGCCCGCGGGATTCGGACCGCTGTAAACAGATATTGGACGTGTTTCAGTGGGTGGCGCATAAAGTAGGGGTTCCCCTGGCGGAGGACAAGACGGTGGGGCCTACGACGTGCCTTAGTTTTTTGGGCTTAGAAATTGACTCCTGTAAATGGGAATGCAGGTTACCGGGGGACAAATTGTCACGGCTGCGGGAGCTGGTGGCCACGGTAGGGAGGGCCAAGAAAGTGACACTGCGTGGGCTCCAATCGCTAGTGGGGAGCCTTAATTTCGCGTGCCGGGTCATACCCATGGGGAGGGTTTTCTGTAGGCGCCTCGCGCAAGCTACGAGTAAGGTGCGTCTGCCGTCGCATTACATTAGGGTTTCGGCCGATATGAAGGCAGATTTAATGGTGTGGGACCGGTTTTTGCAGGATTTTAATGGAACGGTGATTTTTCGAGAGCCGGCGGCATCAGGGGAAGTTGTTGGTCTATACACCGACGCTTCTGGTAGCGTAGGCTTTGGGGCTTACCTGGGGGGTCACTGGTGCGCTGAGCCATGGCCGGAGGCCTGGAGGCAAAGCTCGCTGATTAAAAATCTAGCGTTTCTGGAGCTATTCCCGGTGGTGGTAGCGGTGAGTTTGTGGGGGCGGGTGTTGTCCAACAAGCATATTATATTTCACTCAGATAACATGGCGGTAGTACAGGCGATCAACAGTTTGTCGGCGTCGTCCCCCCCTGTTTTGTGTTTGCTGAGGCGTTTTGTCCTTCTTTGTATGTCTTTTAATTTGGTGTTTAGGGCTAGGCACATCCCTGGTATGTTGAATGTGGTAGCTGATGCGCTTTCTCGTTTTCAGTGGGAACGATTTCGGGAAGAGGCGCCGGAAGCTTTGGCACAGGGGCAGGCTTGCCCTGGCGAGATGTGGCAGCTCGGGACCGCATGCTTGGGGAGTGTATAAAGAATTCTCTTGCGCCGAGCACTTGGTCAGGCTATGTCAAGGTTTGGAAAGAATGGGACGAGGCGGTACAGCAGGTAGGGGGTGACAGTTCGCAAGGGCAGAGGGTGGATGTGCTGTTGTGGGTGCTGTGTCGCTTGTTTGCTAAACAAGCGTCGCCGGCCGTGATAGATAGGTGCATGTCCGCCATGGCGTTTTTGTTCAAGTTCAACGGGTGGGAGGACATTACGAAGAATTTTTTAATTCGCCAGGCTTTGAAGGGCTTTAAGAAGGGTAAGAAGCTCGCGGACCCGAGGCGACCGGTGTCGTTTTCGGTTTTGCAAAACCTGTTAAGTGTGTTGATTGATCTGTGTAATTCCCCTTTCGAAGTGACACTATTTTCCGGGGCGTTTGTCTGGGCGTTTTTTGGGGCTTTTCGCATTAGTGAGCTGGTGAGTACCAACAAGTTGGGGAACGGCGGTTTGATGTTCAAGGACGTGGTCGTGGGTATTGATCAGGTGCAGATATGGCTGCGCCGGTCTAAAACGGACGTGTACGGCAAGGGACGTGCGGTGGTACTGCATGAGTTGCCAGGATCAGAGGCTTGCCCGGTGGCTTGTGGCAAAAGGTACTGTGAGGTGCGGCCAGAAGGTAAGAGTTGTTTCTTTTTACACGCCGATGGTTCAGCGTTGTCGAGATTTCAGTTTCTGCGGATTTTTCGAATGGGTCTGCAGAGAATGGGCTTAGAGCCGAGTCAATTTGGAACGCACTCCTTTCGCATTGGGGCAGCGACGGAAGCTGCGCGTTTAGGTCTGGGAGACGAGAAGATCAAGCAAATAGGGAGGTGGGAGTCCGTGCGATTCCGCTCGTATGTAAGGCCTGATAAGTTGGTGTAATTGCTAGGGTGCACGTATCTTGGGATGGGGACGTTGCCTTTTTCTGCCACTAATTTTGTCTCTTTTCAGGTTTGAAAGTTTGGTTGCTGGGCCACTCGTATGTGTACTGGGCGGAGAAGAGGGCCGCAGTTCGCAGAAGCGGATCACAGCTGGGCTTTCCTTGGGAACGAGTGACTCTATGTTGGTTTGGTTTCAGGGGAGCAAGTTGGCAGAGTTTGTGTAATTTCTTGTTTCAGAAAGTGGTTGGTGGGTCGGTCCCGGATGTGGTATTGATTCATGGAGGAGGGAACGACTTAGGTGGGATTCCGCAAAGGGAATTGGTGAGAAGGATGAAAAGGGATGTAGATCGGCTGAGGGAGCTGGTTCCTGGCGTGGTGGTGGTGTGGTCTGAAATGGTTCCGCGATTTGCGTGGCGGCACGCCAGGGACCCGGCTGCAATAGCTCGATCGAGGGGTAAGGTTAATAAGATTATGTCAGTTTTTATTAGACGTTCTGGGGGCGTAGTGGTGCGTCACAGAGAGTTGGAGGGCATGTTACCTGGGTATTTCAGGAGGGACGGTGTACACCTGTCAGACGTGGGGAACGATTTGTTGAACCTTGGGTTCCATGAAGGTATTGAGCAGGCCCTGTTTAGGTGTGGTGGGGGTCGCACATGCGCTTAAGGAGGTCAAGCCATGTGCTGTGGCGGAACAGGGCATAGTAGAAATTGGAATTTGGCGTAGAGTTTGGACTGGACAGGCCGAGGTGTAGGCCTGATGGAATTAAGGACTGGTTGGTTCTAGCTCTTCGGTGGCGACGAACCTGTGGGTGTAGGGGTGTCTGAGGTACACCCCTACAGTTAACAATATATGTGGGGCCTCTTTGGTAGGCCGTGTTTCAAGTGAATTGTTATTTGTTATATATTGTTCAATTGGTAGGGTCATTGTCAGGGGTACTGTGTGGGGGGTATAGTAATTTAATGTATAGTTGGACAATGACCCTAAATTATGTTAATTTATGATAATTTAATTAATAATTTAATTAATAAAGCTGTGGACTTTATACTCCAACAGAATTAACTGTGTCCGTGTCTTATTCAGTTTAAGGTTATAGTGCATGACGAATATCGTCTGTACAAAGGTTTATATAAAAGTTTTAGCACATGCCGAATAACGTCTGTGCAAATGTCATGAAGCCCATGGAACAACGCAGTAGGAGGAGTGGGCCTTGACAGAGCCAGGAAGTGGGCAGGTGCTAGTGTTTGGGGGTTGGATTAGTTTAATGGAGCTTGGGGGCGGAGATAGGGAGTATAAAGAGCAGCCATTTTAGATTAGGGGCCATTTTAACCAGAGCCTTTCTTACCTGTAAATTGTCCCACCCACCCTCCCTTGGTTTAGCAGTTCCGTTTCAGTCACAGCGGCGGAACAGGGCATAGTAGAAATTGGAATTTGGCGTAGAGTTTGGACTGGACAGGCCGAGGTGTAGGCCTGATGGAATTAAGGACTGGTTGGTTCTAGCTCTTCGGTGGCGACGAACCTGTGGGTGTAGGGGTGTCTGAGGTACACCCCTACAGTTAACAATATATGTGGGGCCTCTTTGGTAGGCCGTGTTTCAAGTGAATTGTTATTTGTTATATATTGTTCAATTGGTAGGGTCATTGTCAGGGGTACTGTGTGGGGGGTATAGTAATTTAATGTATAGTTGGACAATGACCCTAAATTATGTTAATTTATGATAATTTAATTAATAATTTAATTAATAAAGCTGTGGACTTTATACTCCAACAGAATTAACTGTGTCCGTGTCTTATTCAGTTTAAGGTTATAGTGCATGACGAATATCGTCTGTACAAAGGTTTATATAAAAGTTTTAGCACATGCCGAATAACGTCTGTGCAAATGTCAAGTATATTATCATATATTGCATATGCCTGCCACAACATCAATGTACTTCATTCTTGGCAGGTCCTATTCTAGCTGCTTAATACCTGCTCTTATGAGATCGATCCACTCACTTGGGAAATTCTTCCTCCTGGTACTCTCTGCAGGTCAAGGTTAAATAGGACCCTTAAACGAGGCACCTGTGACAGGTAGGTGTGCCAAACCAAGGATTTATTATAAAAATAAATGAAACCAAGGATGACTAGGGCTGCCTTCACCTGAACATGCATACATTATAGGGTGCTGCTGGGGCCATATATAATAATCTTGCACTCCATAAAAACAAAATTTCTTAGCCTGGTGCTTGTCAAGCAAAATACAAAAACTTAACAAATGAAAGCACTCTCGGGACTTGTAAAAATAAAACTTAAAACTTAAGTCATATTGCCTTACATAAAAAAGGTCAATGGGTCGAAGTTTCAGTATGGTAAACATGATGTAATAATTTAGCTAAATAAGGGGTGAGGAGGGTGGATCACTTGAAACTGAATGGCCCAATTAAGAGGGGGGATAGGGTTTATATCGGGGAAACACCTACGAAAAATACAGGCCTTTGACTTTAAACTTGTAGTCAGAAACATGATAGTTATATGAAACAGTAGAATGGGGTGATAGTAGAAAGTGCTGAAAGTTGGCAGTGGTGTTACAGGGTAGGCCTGTAAATCTAGAAAGTTGGCAGTGGTGTTACAGGGTAGGCCTGTAAATATAGAGGGCAAAAAATGTTAAAGGAAGAAACACACTTTATTGCATAGCTCATAAGGCTAAACTTTTAAACGCTTTCCTGAGCTCTGTTTTAGGTTGAGGATATCCATCTCCCCAGTCTTTTGATAATATGAACTGGTATGTCCACGCTGGAGGCTGCAGATGCTGCACCAATCCTAAATGAGTGTCCAGAAAAGGAAGATATATTGTGACCCAATCTCAGTAGTAATTTCCTAATGTAGAACACAAACTTGGAGGTAGTAAGTGGATGGGCATGAAATAATTGTAAATGAGAATTAGGGCTGTTGACTGTAAGCAGGTATGAACCCAATACTTTAACAGGACAGCAATCGTTGCCTGTGGGAAATAATATTGAAATAGATTCTTTTGCCTTCTGTTGTATATTGTCAGTCCTAATCAATACGTTCAAGGTATAGCTCATGCATGAGGAGATAAATAATCACACTGACACGTGAAGTTCAGTAGGAAAATCCTTCTGTATTACAGCAGTCTGAACGTGGCTTTTATAGCCACAAATTGTCCCATTCAGCACATATACATTGTATAACCTAAGCTGTAAACATTTTGTTGAATTGTGTTGTAAGCTTTTCATTGGATACTTTTAGTTGCTATGTGTCTTCTCATTTCTTCCTTTGTTGACACATGGCTTATTCTTCAAGGGTATAAGGGTGATAAGGGTGTTTGTCTCTGGGGGAGGTATCATCATTCTGTTGAGCTCAGCAAATTCCATAGCCATCGGTCATCTTAAAGCATAGAAAAATATATCTTTAAACACGGTATACAAAACATTGATTTTCACAGTACTTGGTTTGGGTATTTAAAATGAGGAATATAAAAGGGGCATTTCAGATCCTACACAGCCTTCCCTCACAGTCCCCCCTTGAAATGACCATTTTATCTTTCCACTGTCCTAAAACACCTGGGCCTTCCTGTCTTGAACTCTTTTTACATACCATAGGGGTTGGACCCGTGGCTTGCCCGCGTGTCGTCCCAAATATGTTACAGGAGGGGCAGTCAGGTGTATCTTTCCCTCATCATAGCAAGCTGTTCGTGGTCACATCGTGAGGGACTAATGACCGGAGTGGTGTGTAAGGCCCTGAGTCCTGAAATGGTTCGGGGACTTGATTCAAAAAGACGGGGGATGTCCCATGTGTCATTTTCTGAATGTATCCTCTAATATAAGGGACAACGCAGCAGGCCAGAATCATTATTATAATTAGGACTATGCCTATTATGGAGCCAATTTGCTGCAAGTTTTTTCCAACCGCTCAGCCAACTGAACCACTGATCCCACCCGTGGTCAAAGCCAGAGTTCTTTTTTAGCTCTTCTGACAGGTCCTTCAATTTCTCTATAGCTAGGGTCACTTTACCGTTTGGACCTGTGTTGTCGGGGATAAACGTGCAGCAGGTGCTAGTATCAGGGAGCATTTTACACCCCCCCCCCTTTTCAGCTAAGATCATATCTAGTGCCATTCTATTTTGGAAGGTCATCCGAGATGTGGCTTCTAGTTGTTCTGCCACCCCTTGGAGGGCATCTCTGGTGTAATTCACAAATCTTTGTTGGTTGTAATATATATAGTTAATCCAATCAACGTTCTTGTTAATAGTAATAATGGGGAGTAGTGACTCGAAGCCCGCTGCTACCTGATCCCGGGCTTTAAACTCATTAGGGACCCCCCTTGGTACACCAATGGCATCTATGTATACATGGGGATCAAAACTTCCTTTGATTTCCCTCTTACTTCGAGCACTCTCTTCAGGTGTGTTGGGCTTGTTTTTCACACTCATTATGTGTAAGGGCATAATAATCTTGGCCAAGGCGCACTCTCCATTCCAGTCTATAGGCAATTTACTCCTTAACCTCATATCCCCACATAACCAATATATGTCACCCAAAGCTTGTGTCTGATTCCTTACTGCACTGTATGGCACAGCAGAGTATGTCCCACAATATCCATCAGTAAAGTTACCCACTTTCATACTATTGGTTCTATTGCCTCTATGACATGTATAATTTCCTGGGTATATAGTGACACCTTCATTTAGTTTAGTAACCTTCAGCAAGATAGGATACTCCTTCTTCCAACTTTCGCATGTGCTCTGATTTGTGTCTGTACTGGTGTACAAACTTAAGAAGCAGAGCTCCACATCGGGGGGTAAAGTTAGAGGTACGGTGCCCAGGTGTGGCTTTTGCTCCCCCACACACATAGCAGTTGGTTTGGTTGTGTTTATTAGCATTGTATCTCATCCATTCTAACCATATGTTAGTGTCTGAAAATCCTGTTTCTATCGCTATGGTATCTTCAAACATCGGATCTGCTATGGCCATCATGTCCCCAAGGGTTTGAATGTGGGGTTTTAGAGGATTAACAGGGGTCTGAACAGAGGTTCGTTTAGAGATTAGATTCTCCCACTCACTTGAATTATGCATATCTTTAAGTTGGAATCTACCTTGTGGTCCTCTTGTACCCCCTCTTAGCCAGGTGGACAGTATGTATGTGCCTTTGTCCATAGGCCTGGGATTTTCTATTGTTAGGGTGTATTTCATCTGACCTGGGCCTCCACGGGGGGGGGGGGGGGGGTTTCGGCATTTACCAGTTTTAAGTAATGTCATTCTACTTATCAGGGATTTTCCATTCAAGTCTTTCCTATTCAAGGCACTCTGTGGTCTGTATCCCCAGTCAGCGCCTGTGTTCCATCCTACTGCCCCCCAGTAGTCACAGTTCTTTCTCCAATAACTATCTGTGACACAGATATAGGTGGACCTTGAGGCGTCATGTGTCATGTATAAGTGACACTGCCAGTAGATATTGGGGCATTTCACGATGCTACAATAATCAAAGGTGTAAGTGGCTACGTGTGTATTGGAAGAATTATACCAGAATATAACCTCATCATTTGTTTTCGTAATTGTCACTTGTTGGGTTATAGCTGACTTTATTGTAAAAAGGATATATATCAGGTGGATCATGGTCTCTGCTGTACTGTCTCAGCCGGAGCTTGTGTCTTTTTGCAATGAGAGGCGTGTATCCAGCTGCTTTTTCCTGCCAATTTTACAGATGTCGAGGTGGTAAGCAACACCTGGTATGGCCCCTCGAATCTGGGTTCTAGAGAGTGCTTCCGCACGAACTTCTTTACCAGGACCCAATCCCCAGGGCACAGGCTGTGAGACCCTGTGTCGGCTTCAGGATCTGGAATGGAGGAAAACACTTGTGCATGGATTTTGGTTAATTGTCGAGACAATGCGATTACATAATTCATCAACGCATCTGTACTTAATTGTAATTGTTGGGGATAGTAACACCCTAACCTCGGCACTGATCCAAAGAGGATTTCGTATGGAGATAGGGCATTTTTTCCCCTTGGAGTATACCTTACACTATACAAAGCTATGGGGAGGCTCTCTGGCCATGGTAGGTTTGTTTCTTGGGCCATTTTGAGCATCCTTGTTTTTAGAGTGCCGTTCATACGTTCTACCTTCCCACTGCTCTGGGGGTGATATGGGGTGTGGAATGCAAGGGTCACCCCTATTGCTGTCCATATTTCTTTTGTCACTGTGGCCGTGAAGGCTGGACCTTGGTCACTTTCTATCACCTCTGGGACTCCATACCTACAAACTATCTCAGTCAGTAGTCGTTTTGCTGTTGTTCTAGCAGTCATGTTAGTCACTGGGTAGGCCTCTGGCCATCCTGAAAACATGTCTACTATCTAAAGCATATTCAAAGCGGCCACTCTTGGGCATTTGAATATGATCTATCTGGATACGCTGAAAAGGGTAGAGTGGTTTTGCCAAATGTTTGCTGGGAACGCTCTCGGTCTTTCCTGGGTTACATTTGGCACATATTACACAAGATTTACAGTAATTGTTTGTCAAAGTAGTGATGCCGGGTGCCTCATAATACTTGGTTATTACTGAATTCATCAAGGTTTTTGACAGGTGGGAAGCTCCATGTGCCCACTGGACGACTGCTGGGTATAATGCTCGAGGTAAGCATATTCTTCCTCTGTTGAGGTACAGACCATCCTTTTGTATGGCCCCTCTCTTCTTCCATTGTTCAATTTCTTCGGGATCTGCATCTGTTTACAATTTTTTTAGCAAACCTTCATTGGTAGGTAGATTCATCATGGCGTGTGTAGGATGTTCCATGATGTCTATCCTTCTATCCATTTCCTGTTGGCCTGCAGCTTGTTTGGCCGCTTTGTCTGCTAGGTGGTTGCCTTTTGCTTCCTCTGAGTTTAATTTGCCATGGGCTTTTACTTTTAGTATTGCCACTTCCTTTGGTAATAGTAGTGCGTCAATGAGCTTTCTGATTAATTTTTATGGGAGTGCCAGCGGTGGTGAGAAATCCTCTGGTTTTCCAGATTAGTCCAAAGTCATGGGCCACTCCTAGAGCGTAGCGTAGAGTCTGTATATATGTTGGCCCGTTGTCCTCCTGATAGTTCACATGCTATGGTGAGTGCATGTAACTCGGCCTCCTGAGCAGACTTATGTGCTGGGAGAGGTAATGCTTGAAGCACTCGGTCAGCAGTGGTGACGACGAAACCAGTGTGGAATTTTCCTTGGGTATCCGCGTATCGGGATCCATCCACATATAGGGTGAGGTCTGGGTTCTGTAGCGGAACATCATATACGGTGGGGAGGTGTGTGGTCTCAAGGGTCATCTGCTCTATGCAATCGTGTGGTGGTTCGTCCTCCGGCATGGGTTCTGTTATTTCTTGACCCTTGTGTACCTGGGATTGGCAGGTCATTGCCCAGTCTAGTGTGTGTTTTGTGATGTTTCTGTCCTTCAGCCATTCTTCTTTCTTGGTGTCCCACAAGTTTACAAGAGGTCCAAGAGTTTTCCATTTTCCGTAGTTAGGTTTTGTCAAGGATATGTGTGGTATTGTAGATTCCCAATGGCGGTAAAAGGGCTCAGCCTCGGGCGGTAGTTTGACTGTTGCCACGTCGTTTCCCATTTGGTCATATTACAGGTTGACCACTATGATATTTATTTCTCCCAGCTTTAAGAACTGTTCTTCATACTGAGGATCTGGCACATGGGTTGTGTCATACCACATTGTGCAGTGTGGTGCTGTTTGTCTGGTAGTCTCTTGTTCTTTTGGTATTTTCTCGAGCAATGCTGTGAAGCTGTGAGATAGCGGGTTGATGTCCAGGCTGTACCATGTGGGGTCTCCCCCCTCAGGAAATGGTAGAAGGGTAGACGGATTGAGGACGTAGCATCGTTTTAGGGAGATGTTATCGGGTATCAGAATGGAACATTGTAAACGCAGGTGACGTGCCGTGGTAAGGTGTTTGGGTTGGACTTGGTTGATGATGGCAGCTATATCATGTGGAGCCAGGATGGTAAGGTCATGCCCCAGAACAATATCACATGTTTTATCAATCAGGGCCTGTGCTGCAAACACAGCTCTCATGCAGGATGGGCTGCCTTTCGCTACTGTGTCCAGTTGACAAGAGTAGTATCCGATAGGCCTTTGTCTGGACCCCATGTTGTTGTGTAAGTACGCCAGTGGCATGACCTTGTTTCTCCGTCACAAACAACTGGAAGGGTTTCTCATAGTCCGGGAGGCCGAGTGCCGGTGCTGAGGAGATAGCCTGTTGAAGAGAGTAAAAGCAGGACAAGGCCTCCTCAGAGAGCGAGAAAGGTTCTGTCTTCAGGGCGTCATAAAGGGGCTGCATCAGGAGAGAGGCTTCTGAGATCCAAGCCCTGCAGTAGGAAATCAGTCCCAAAAATGCGTGGAGGGGCTTGTGTGCTGTGGGTGGCTTGATAGCCGATATTGCTTTCACTCTGTCGCGAGTTAGGTGTCTGGCGCCATGTGAAATGCAATGTCCAAGGAAAACAACCATTGGGCTGCACCATTGAAGTTTCTGTTTAGATGCTTTGCAACCCTGGTCAGCAAGAAAACATAATAAGCTCAAGGAGGTGGATTCCGCCACTGGTTTGGAATCGGCACATAGGAGTAAGTCATCCACATATTGAAGTAGTACAATCTCTGGATGCTCCTTCTGCCATGGAATCAAAATTGAGGCCATGGCCTTCGCAAATTGACTGGGGGAATTCTGTGCTCCTTGAGGCATGACTGTCCAGGTGTACTGCTGACCCTCATGTGTGAAGGCAAAAAGGTAACGGCAGGATGGGTCCAGGGGAACGCTGAAGAAAGCGTTGGCCAGGTCAAGAACTGTAAAATATTGTGCTGAGGGAGGGATGCCGGATAGCAGGGTATGCGGGTTCGGGACAATAGGAGTGTCTAGAACAGTGGCCTCATTGACAGCGCGTAAGTCCTGGACCATCCGGTATTTGACAGGCTCACCCGGGGCAGATTTCTTTTTCACAGGAAATAACGGTGTATTACAAGGTGACACGTAGGGTATGAGGGCTCCGTTCCGGAGTAGGGTTTCTACTTGTTTGGAAAGGGCATCAACTTGAGCTGGCTTAAGAGGGTATTGGGGGCGACGTGGTAGGGAGGCACCCGGTATCAATTGAACCAGCACAGGTGGGACTTTCAGTTTCCCAATGTCATCTGGGCCCGTGGACCAGAGGTGTGGAGGCACTAGGTCTATAACTTCAGGGGGAGGGACAGAGGTGTCGGGGATTAAAGGTAGTGTATCCAGATGTAGCAGCAAAGGCAACGCACAGAGTGCAGAGGCATCAGTCAGAGATAGTGGGGAAGAGAGTCGGACCTGTCCGTCTGGAGTGAAGGTAATGGTAGCCTGTAAACGGGAGTATGTCTACACCTAGAAGGTTGAGAGGGCAAGTGGCGGAGACTACAAAACGGGCTAGGAGGTCCGGGAAGGCACCTACTTGTAAGGGTACTGAGAGAGGGCAGGAACGTGGTGCACCATCAACACCTACACAGGAGATGTCTATATTGGAGAGGTATGATGGGTCTGGTAATTCTTGTTGTCTGATTACACTTCTGGCTGCACCTGTGTCTATCAGGAATTTAGTTGGCTTCCCAGCTATGGGTAAAACTATAGTTGACAAGGGGCCCTCACATTTGGTTGTGAGGGCCGACAAGTGCATAGCCGGGCAGGGCGACACAGGCTTGCCAGTATCCTAGTACTCCTGACTAGGGGGCGGGGAGGGGGAGAGTATGCGTTGAAATTCTCCTTGCGGGGTCTGCGAGGTTCCCTGCATTGGCGGCGATAGTGACCAGGTTTGTGACAATTAAAACACAGCCGCTGGCCTATGCGTGGTCCTTTGGGTGGGCAAGGAACGTAGGGGTAGTTATCAGGGTATTCTGGGGGGCTAGGGGCATTTATGAATCCCGTAGTCGTGTCTGAATACATGAGTGTGGGAGTTGGTTTTTTGCATAGTTGTGCCGTCTCTAGTCCTTTTGCCACTAATAAAAGAGTATCAAGGGGAAGGACCCTATATTCCGGTCGTGATAATAGGAGGCCTCTTTTTATGGTTTCCCTGAGTTCGTCTACAAAGGCGGCGGACAACATTTGGCTGTGTGCTTTATTGAAGATGGTGAAACCTAAATCACTAAAAACTTGGGACAGCCGTACGTGGTACTTTTCTACGGACTCGGTCTTATCCTGTTTGATGTCTTGTATGCTCGTGGCTTGATCAGCCAATTTGTCTTGTGCCCACGCTTTTAGTTGGTAGCAAAACTCTACCCCAGAGTGATAGTCAGTGTCAATACTGAGGAGGTCAGTATTAAAAGCTTTTTCTAAAATTGGCCAATAAGAGTCTCCAGCCTTTATTTCACATAAACTAATCAAATCCCTCCAGGCTGCGGAGTATGTTTTTTGTATCTGTGCGATTCTCCTATAGAAAGGCATCGGTTGGCGCTCAGGGTCAGGTAACGAGTTAACTAAGGTACTGACTTGGGGTGGGCTGAACGCCACGTACATTAATGGGGCATCTTTAACTTGTGTAGGTGGGGAAGGGAGAGCGGGAGGGAGGGTGGGTGGTGGAGGTTCATTGTTGTTAAGGATGGGGGGTGAATGTTCATTCATGTATCTATGTGAACCGGTCGTGTCCCAAGATCCAGACTGGGTGGGGGCGGAAACATGGTTAGACCAGGCCGGGGAAAGGGCGGGCATGTGAGGGGTGTGTTGATCAGAATGCAACACGGGGGTGGGGTCTGGTGCTACGGTAACTGGCATCAGAGTGGCGGCGGGAAGAGGGGTTGTTGGGGAAGGGGTGGGGTCGGGCACGTAATATCGCCCATCAGTTTGCAACACCGGATATAATTTAGTTTGTGGATTGGTAACATCGTAAGGAGGGGGTTTCACAGTTCTTGGAGGCTTATAGTACACATAAATGGATTGTTTGCCACAGTCTATCTTTTGTTCAGCCCATCCCTCACTATGGATAAGTTTTGCAACTCGAAACCATGCTTCCGCTGTATCTAACAGCTTTTTGTCTGTTAACTTGCCCCGTTTCTCTGTGAGCAGTAATCGCCATTCTTCTGGTTGTAACCTTCCCCCCGTCCTTATATCTATCCCACACATCTTAGCAATTTTTCCTGCAGACTTTACCGCCTTTTTGCCCTCCCTCTGCATTACAATGTCTACTGCTAGGCTGCCCCCGGCAGGGATTGAACATTTTTGACCCATTGTCACAGACAAGAAGAGAAAAAAAAAAAGAGAGAAATATAGAGCCGAGAAACAAACAGAACGTCTACTGTGCTCGACTGCCACGGGTGACCCCGTGCGTCTTCCCAAAACGTAGACCGGTCACCAGATCTATAGACTCAACTGAGTATAGATCTACATACGGTTCGAGGGGAGTATGACCACTCTCCCCTCTTATCAATAAGACATAAAACAGAAACAGAAACAGATACACAGAAATCAATAAACAGGTAGGTGATTTCTCCTTGTTCCCTTCAGTAAAAACTGATTCTTAAGAATGTTCCTTAACACCCAGACGTATATCTCTTGTAACTTCAATCCCGGGGTCCAAAAGGGAGACCTGCCCCTGCACAGACGCACTTATGGGCTCCTCACTTTGTATAGTTAGTCCCTGCACTCACGCACTTGTGGACTCCTTCCCTTCTGTATAGTAAGTCCCTGCACTCACGCACTTGTGGACTCCTTTCCCTCTGTTATGAATTACTCACTATAAAACCGCCTGTTTTATTTGTTTTGGAAATATCTATAAGTATCTGGAACAGTTCTCACATAGGGAGTAAGAGACAAAACACTGTCCTGATTTAACCTAACATAGTGACAACATACAACAGACAGGTAATGGGTTCTGTAAATAACTGGACCGTAGCCAAGATATACCTGTCTTTGGTGTCCGCCGGAGCCGACCTTGGGAGTCGTGGACTTACTTGCAAAGGACAGACAACGGCTGAATAAGACACAAAGGGGGTTATTCTTACCGTGTCACGGAGGTGATCAGTCTCCTATTCTGTCCTTCGCAGCTTGTCCCCCTCCTCTCTTGTTCGGCATCGACCAACACAGGCTACGGCCCCACGTTAGGCACCAAGCTGAAATAGATTCTTTTGCCCTCTGTTGTATATTGTCAGTCCTAATCAATACGTTCAAGGTATAGCTCATGCATGAGGAGATAAATAATCACACTGACACGTGAAGTTCAGTAGGAAAATCCTTCTGTATTACAGCAGTCTGAACGTGGCTTTTATAGCCACAAATTGTCCCATTCAGCACATATACATTGTATAACCTAAGCTGTAAACATTTTGTTGAATTGTGTTGTAAGCTTTTCATTGGATACTTTTAGTTGCTATGTGTCTTCTAATTTCTTCCTTTGTTGACACATGGCTTATTCTTCAAGGGTATAAGGGTGATAAGGGTGTTTGTCTCTGGGGGAGGTATCATCATTCTGTTGAGCTCAGCAAATTCCATAGCCATCGGTCATCTTAAAGCATAGAAAAATATATCTTTAAACACGGTATACAAAACATTGATTTTCACAGTACTTGGTTTGGGTATTTAAAATGAGGAATATAAAAGGGGCATTTCAGATCCTACACAGCCTTCCATCACAATATGATCATGGATGGCTGGTTGCACTGCTTAGTTTTGGACATTTGTAGGGTGAGAATGTAGTGGTCATCGTGTTTGATGATGTTGGAAGTTTTGAAGCTTATGTTGGCCTCGGATTGTCATACCACTGTAAATTCTCTAGGTCTTCAAGGGACACTATAGTCACCTGAACAACTTTAACTTAATGAAGCAGTTTTGGTGTATAGAACATGCCCCTGCAGCCTCCCTGCTCAATCCTCTGCCATTTAGGAATTAAATCCCTTTGTTTATGAACCCTAGTCACAACTCCCTGCATGTGACTTGCACAGCCTTCCATAAACACTTCCTGTAAAGAGAGCCCTATTTAGGCTTTCTTTATTGCAAGTTCTGTTTAATTAAGATTTTCTTATCCCCTGCTATGTTAATAGCTTGCTAGACCCTGCAAGAGCCTCCTGTATGTGATTACATTTCAATTTAGAGATTGAGATACAATTATCTAAGGTAAATTACATGTGTTTGAAAGTGAAACCAGTTTTTTTTCATGCAGGCTCTGTCAATCATAGCCAGGGGAGGTGTGGCTAGGGCTGCATAAACAGAAACAAAGTGATTTAACTCCTAAATGACAGTGATTTGAGCAGTGAAATCGCAGGGGAATGATCTATACACTAAAACTGCTTTATTTAGCTTAAGTAATTTAGGTGACTATAGTGTTCCTTTAACCCCTTAAGGACACATGACGTGTGTGACACGTCATGATTCCCTTTTATTCCAGAAGTTTGGTCCTTAAGGGGTTAAGAAACCGTAGAAGGCGATGTAAATGGCTGCCTTAATTACGTCATTTGTGTGGCTTTCAAATGGGTTTGTGACCAGTAAATTGGAGAGGTCTCTAAATATGGGTCCGTCAATGAATATTCTGATGGAAGTAGGAGGTCTATCTGATTTGTTAATGGGATATGAGTTGAGAAAGAGGGTGTGATTAGGGTATGTGGTGAGGACATGATGTTGGACTCCTTTAAGTTAAAGTTTAATTTTGGTCTTGATGAAGTAGTTCTCCTGCAGGTGGAACTCCATGGTAAACCTGCAGAATACCACTAATGCCCTGTCGTACTCTGTTTTGGTATTGTCCGATAGAGCGGTACCGGAAAGTGACCGAGCATTGGTCATCAAATTGGTTAATCCATAACCAGCTCTTGAAATACAGGAGTTCGGGACAAGTGCTTGTTGGCAGTGGAATGGATCTCGAAAAACTCTTGAAAATAAGATCGGGACAAGACATCAGCTTCAGTTTTAGCCACTCCTGGGGTGTATTCACATATAAGGTAAAACTGCAACTTTCGGTAAACCAAGTCAATTTTCAGAGCAACCGGATGGTGGTCAAAGAAGAAGAGCGCCCTTCATTGATTATCTTGCATGCCACCAAGTTGCCATCAAGTTGTTGGAGAAACATTTGACTGCCTTGCCGGACCAAAGATGACCCCAGTACACTATAGGTTACAGGTGAGATGTCAGTCATAGAGTTTCACATTCGCTGACGGTACTCACCTTTCCCAGGGCATCCGCAATGCCCTGGAGGTTAGTCTGCAGCGGTTATAGTGTATACAAACAACTGGTGAGTGGGGGTTCAAGTGCGGATATGTGCAGGCAGCCTCTGAATATAGGGTCACTCCCAACCCTCTAAATTACAGAAAAGAGAAAAATAAAAGGAACCAGGATGCCACAATCACTACAGTATATTTATAATTACCAGCTGGAATGTGGAAATCTCATAAAAAGAGAAAAAACATAAAAATGACACCGTAACCTTTAATAAACATAAAATGTATATAGAGTATCAAACACACTCACATAGAGAAGTGCCACATAATAATTAAATTAAGGCAAAAGTCCCACCGTGTCCTATAGGTGCAGTTCAGTCCACGATGGAAATTGTTCTATAGGCCCAAAGGTCAGAACTCCACTGCTGCTGCTTGACTTCTGGACTAATTCTTTCACCTCGCCTTACTGCTGCTCGGCGCATTTTGTTTCAGGAGACTTCCTCAGGAGCTTGCTACGGTTATAGCGCCTGTGGCTGCTGCGTCCCAGTCTGCATCTTGTGTACCTCGTTTCAAAGCAAGGAAACACAGAGTGATTGCTCCAGCATTCCAAGATGCCAGCCACTGCATGAGGAAGCTGGTCTGCAGGTTAGAGGATGGAGGAGGTGTGGCTGAGGGGCTGAGCCAGGATAATGATGCATCCAAGATGGTGCTGAGTCCCACAGTCAGCCACATTGATCTCAGGTAACCCCTCCTACAGGTGAGACCAGGTTATGTGATTGAGACACTCCTTTATAAGCAGAGCACACCTTTCAGTTTGTGCTTCGTTGTTTTGTTGCCTGCCTCAAGAATCCTAGCGTTTGTTTCCTACCCTTGCTGGTTTCCTTTACTTTGCCTGCTCTCTGAATTTAGCTGATTACCGCCTGCCCTGACCTCTGGACCGTCTGACTCTGATTTCTGCCTGACCCTTCTTCGGATACCTTTGCGTTGGATTTTTTTTTGTTATTTTTATTAAAGCCATCACTGAATTAACAGAATCCTGTTATCAACCTCAGGATCTCTGTAGATTGTTCTTGTAAATGAGAGCTGTTACTGCACCTGAGTTCCAGCATTGAACACGACACCAGTGATTTGTTACAATGAGGGAATGAAAATGGAGATCCATTGAGGAGGAAACTATTCCATATGTATAGGTCGGATCTGGCCAGGGGGATCGAGGATTAGAGGTGCCGTCATCAGGCAGCAGGCAGAGAAGCCTGGAGATGAAGAATTTACCCTGCAAGTGCCCTTTTAATAATACATTTGTTTGTACATTCCATCTGCACTATATTTCTTTTATGTTTATTCCATGTCTATGAAGATCCATATTCAAGAATGAAGCACCAGTACCTCCATATACCCCTTTTAGGGGTGATAAGATGAATCATCGCCTGGCTCTATCTATCTTTTTAGGCACTCTAGATTGCCTCTAATATTGAAGGTTGTATTTTATTTATATGTTTCACCATATTAGGTGTCACTTTGTCGAAATCCTGCACTCTGTATGTTTGTATTTGTATATTGGTGTTTGGGGGTGCACCATTCAGTAGGTTTTCTGGTTTGTTTTAGCATATAGTGGGGATATTTTGTATAGTTTTCTTAATATTGGAATCCAAACTTAAAGATTGCAGTTTATTGCTAAGACTTCTATGTGCAACAGTGTCAAAAGCCTTACTGAAATCTTGGTAAGTAATGTCTACTGCACCACCCTGATTTATTATTGTAGCTACCCAATCAAAAAAATCAATAAGATTAGTTTGGCATTATCTCCCTGAAGTAAACCCGTGTTGTCTCTGATCTCTGAATCTATGTGATTTTAGATGTTCAACAATCCTATTCTTTAACATGGTTTCCATTACTTTCCCTGCAACTGAAGTAAGGCTTACTGGCCTAAAGTTGCCTAAATCCTCCTACTACCTTTATTGTGAATGGGCACAACATTCGCAAACTTCTAATCTTCTGGGACTACTCCTATTAACAATGCACAGAACTAGCTTGCTAGCTAGTGCCGGCACCCCATGACAAGTGAAGACCTGCTAGTTGCCAAGTAGCATTGAGAGGCTCTATCTATGATTTGGCTCGAGGGGGTTTGTGGCCACTTTGCAAAATGGAAGGGTGATGGCCTCTCTGTGACAATTAAAGTGACATAAAAACATGTGGCAGTGACATGTGAGACCCTGACTATGACCTTGCAAAAGGGTATGCAAGGATAGAATTATGATGCGGGCTGTTTGGGCAAAACCTCCCTGGCCTTGTTGGACCGTTAGATTAATTATACTTATACTTATAAATGAGGGCCAGCACCTGAACCTAACAGACAGTTCTCTTTCCCTAGACGGGGCTTGACTCCTTCGTACTGAGCATAATCGATACATACCTTGCTAGATAAGATAGATTCAAAGGGAAGTACTGTAGTAAATGTGCACCTATAGAATAAATATACAAATTAATAATGTACCATGTATAGAAAGGAAATACAGTGAACAGAAGGATGCAACTGCACATACCCTTGTAGAATGGACGTGATCATAATTTGAATGGCAAAGTAGGGACCTGACTGTGACCTATGAGTAATAGGTGATACGTATAAGAATATAAAATAGGAATCCATAAGCAGAGTGTGAAGGAAAAATAAACCAGTATACCTGAGTGGCATAGGAGCAGAAATGTAGCCTACTTGCAGTGGAGAAGAGCCTCTAAACAAAAGCAACATATAACTAATTGTTGCGGTCACCGGCCCGCCGAGCCTCACGGTCGTGCCCGACCGGCACGACCGCTCCGACTACACGAGCTTACCTGCTCGTCGGCGAGCCGGGAACCGCGCGTGTAGTTCTTCCGGGCATCACGCCCGAATCCAATATGGCGCCGACCACGTGGTCGCGTCTATGGATAGCCCCGCCCCCGAGAATTATACTAACGTGTGCGTGACGTCACGACGTCAACGCACACGTACGTTCTGGGGTCAGAGGTCGCCCTCTGACCAATCATAGCTTAGAGAGGGGTATTTAAACCCCTAATTCACCCTAGTACTTTGCCATGTCGTGGTTTCAGTTTCCTGGTTTCCTGAAAGTGCTAGTTTCGTGTTTCTGATTTCCTGGTATCCTGATCCTTGGCGTTTCCCTGGTTATTCTGATCTCTGGTTTCCCTGACTTGGCTTGTCTTATCGGTATTGAGTATTTTCTGGCTTCCTTGACCTCGGCTTTCCCTTTGACCATTCTCTGTCTCTAGCGTATTAGTCCGGCCATTCTAAGGTCCGGTTTACGCTCTGTCCTGTTATTTTTCCTTTTCTGACTTATGTATATGTTTACATAGATTCTGCGTGCTGGACCACATTACTAGTCGTGACATTACGACATGGCCTTGGATCCTGCAGAACTATGCAAACATATGATCGCCTGTGAAAATAGGGTGGAGGATATGGACCACAGGTTAGACCAATTTGCCCAGGCATTTCAGACCTTGCTCCAGAGGACTGCCTATTTAGAGGTCCCTCCTGTGCCACCTGTAGTGGTTCCCGTACCACATAAACCACCGTCCATAACCTTGTCACCGCCCCCTCGTTATGGAGGTGATTTTAAGGAATTCAGAGGTTTTTTAAACCAAATAGAATACCACTTTGAGGCCTCCCCAGGTTCATTCCCAACAGATAGATCTAAAATAGGCTATCTGATGAACCAATTAACTGGAAAAGCCTTGACTTGGGCTAACCCCTTATGGGAAAGTGGTGACGCAGTAGCCCGTGATTACAGTACCTTTCTTACGGCCTTTAAAGCTACATTTGAACCTAAAGGCAGGGAGAAGAACGCTGCCAAAGCCCTTATGCGAATCAAGCAAGGCAGTCGTTCTGTAGCCGATTATGCAATAGAGTTCAGGACATTAGCGTCTGAGGTTGATTGGACCAATAGCGGTCTGGTGGCTGCTTTCTCTGAAGGTTTAGCTGAGAATATACAAGATGAGACTGCAGCTAGAGACCTTCCGGTTAATCTTAACGAGTTTATTGCCTACATGATAGACATTGATAACCGGCTCAGAGAGAGAGAGAAAAACAAACAACGTAACAGACGTTCTGATTTGTCCATAGCTCCTCGTTTCTCTAACCCAGTCGTGAGTAGCCAAACACCTCTTCCAGAACCTGAACCCATGCAATTGGGTAGTGCTAAACTCACTAAGGCAGAGAGACAACACAGACGTAACGAGGGGTTATGTATGTATTGTGGCAAAAAGGGACATCTAAGATCATCATGCCCGGTTCGGCCGGAAAACTTGCACACCTAAGGCACGTACGGGGACCGACCTTAGGTGTGATGTATATGTCCCCTAAATTGACCACGAACCGTTTCCTTATCAAAGTATCCTTATCCTTCGAGAACACTGCTGTTCAATGTGAGGCTATGATTGACTCTGGGGCAGCGGAGAGTTTCCTAGACAAAGAATTCTCTGCAAAACATCTCCTGCCCTTAAGACATAAAGAGAAACCTATAGCAGTCGAGGCCATTGATGGAAGGCCTCTTACCCAACCTTTCATCACACACGAAACTCTGCCAATCACTGTTTCAGTGGGTATTCTCCACTCTGAAGAAATGACCTTTCAAATTATATCTTCACCTACAGTGCCGATAATACTCGGTTTTCCTTGGCTCCTGAAACACAATCCACGTTTGGATTGGATTGAAGGAGAGATTGTGAGTTGGGGTGAGAGATGCAAAGGTGTGTGCTTGAAGCAAATCCCACAACCTATTGGCACCATTAATGTCCCTGTTACACCTCCCTTGACCACACAAATTCCACAGCAGTATATGGATTTGAAAGAGGTATTTAACAAGATCCAGTCAGAAGGGTTACCTCCTCATAGACCTTATGACTGTACTATAAACTTATTACCAGGGACTATGCCCCCCAAGGGAGGAATCTATGCCTTGTCCCCCCAGGAAAATCTTTGTTTGGAGGAATATATTAAGGATGCTCTCAGAAAGGGTCATATCCGTAGGTCCTCCTCACCAGCCGGGGCTGGATTCTTCTTTGTCTCTAAAAAAGAAGGAGACCTACGCCCTTGTATTGATTATAGGGGTTTGAATAGGATTACCATTAAAAACGCCTACCCTATTCCCCTTATATCAGAGCTATTTGACAGATTGAAGGGAGCTCGAGTCTTTACCAAGCTCGATCTCCGAAGTGCATACAATCTAGTCAGGATTAAGGACGGTCACGAATGGAAGACCGCATTTAACACCAGAATGGGACATTACGAATACCTGGTTATGCCCTTTGGATTATGTAACGCTCCAGCGGTATTCCAGGATTTTATTAACGATGTCCTAAGAGAGTACCTTCACATGTTCGTTCTAGTGTATTTGGACGACATCCTCATCTATTCCCCAGACCTAGAGACACATCACGATCATGTGAGGATTGTACTGAAAACCCTGTTACAGAACGGCCTTTACTGTAAACTGGAGAAATGCCAGTTTGACCAAACGGAGATACAATTCCTTGGATACGTTATATCTCCGTCTGGTTTCCAGATGGATCCTCGCAAACTGGAGGCAGTCTTACAGTGGCCATTACCCAAGGGCCTTAAAGCTACTCAACGCTTTATAGGTTTTGCAAATTACTACCGCAAATTCATAAGGGGATTTTCCTCCGTGATTTCCCCTATAACCAATTTAACAAAAAAAGGAGCGAATTGTATATCTTGGCCCAAAGAAGCAAAAGAGGCATTTGAACAATTAAAATTTTTATTCTCCTCAGCACCTGTCCTGACCCATCCTGATCCATCCAAACCATTTATCCTAGAGGTGGATGCATCAGAGACAGGAGTTGGAGCCATTCTGTCTCAAAGAGAAAGTCCTGATACGCCTTTACATCCCTGTGGATTTTACTCTCGCAAACTCACACCTGCAGAGAGGAATTACGACATAGGGAATAGGGAACTTTTGGCCATTGTACTTGCCCTTAAGGAATGGAGGCATCTCTTGGAAGGTTCCAAAGAGCCACTTTTGATCTTTACTGATCATAAGAATTTGGCTTATATTGGGGACGCTAAGAGACTGTCCTCTCGTCAGGCTAGGTGGTCATTGTTCCTCTCCCGATTCAATTTCGTAATTACGTACAGGCCTGGTACTAAAAACACCAAGGCAGATGCGCTTTCTCGGCAGTTTGAGACAGATGAAGTTCCAGAACAGGTGATATATCCTATTGTACCTCCTGAATGCCTCATTGCCACTACTGTTTCCGAAGTGTCTTCTCCACTCTTCTGTGCCATAATAGCAGATCAAACTCAGGCACCTGTGGGAAAACCTCCGGACAAACTGTATGTGTCACCTCAGTTTCGAAAGAAGGTACTAGATTTGTTCCATGACAACCTTACAGCGGGCCATCCTGGAGTCCATAAAACTCTCTCAGCCGTCTCCAGGAGATTTTGGTGGCCTGCTCTTAGAAACGATATCAAAGATTATGTTGGGGCATGTCAAATATGTGCCGTTGCTAAAGTACCTCCTAGGTCGCCTCCTGGACTGTTACAACCACTGCCCATACCTAGTGCTCCATGGACCCACTTGGCCATGGATTTCATTGTGGATCTACCCAGTTCAAACGGGTTTAATACAGTCCTTATGGTTATTGATAGATTCACGAAGATGGCACATTTCGTCCCACTTAAAAAATTACCATCTGCTCAAGATCTGGTTCAAATATTCTTGAGAGAGATCTTTCGGTTGCACGGTGTACCCAAAAACATAGTATCTGACAGAGGTACCCAGTTTGTTTCTAGGTTTTGGCGTTCCTTTTGCAAACAATTGGGCGTCGAACTCTCCTTTTCGTCAGCATATCACCCTCAAACAAATGGAGCAGCAGAGAGGGCGAATCAGTCTTTAGAAGCCTATTTACGTTGCTTTGTAAATGCCAATCAATCTAACTGGTATGAGCTCTTACCCATGGCTGAGTTCGCCAGAAACAACGCCACTCATGAATCTTCTAATCACAGTCCATTCTTTGTTAATCAGGGTCATCACCCCACTGTTTTACCTTCTGCATTCTCAGACACAGAAATCCCCGCTTTGAACACCCGTTTAGAATCGATTCATGATACCTGGGATTCCGTCCATTCAGCTCTGCAAAAAGCCTCATTACGAGCAAAGGTCCAAGCTGACAAGAAACGGGGCGCTAATCCTGTCTATCTTCCAGGTGACAGGGTGTGGCTCTCCACAAGACATATCAAGCTTAAGGTCCCGTCCATGAAATTTGCCCCTCGGTACATTGGTCCCTTTCGAGTTACCCAGCGTATTAATCCAGTGACCTATACTTTAGCACTACCGGCTCATATGAGAATAGCGAATACTTTCCATGTATCTCTGCTCAAGCCCCTTACTTGCAATCGCTACACCAGGGTATCCACTCCTCCTCCGCCCTTGGTAGTGGGTGATCAAGAAGAATACGAAGTCCATTCTATCATGGACTCCAAATTATCCAGAGGTGTCTTGTCCTATCTCGTTGACTGGAAGGGTTATGGTCCCGAGGAACGTTGTTGGGTTCCTGCTGACCAGGTCCATGCGCCCCGTCTTATCCGGTCATTTCACAACCGCTTTCCTCTTAAGCCGGGTCCTTCCCGCTCGGTGCGCGGTCTTCGAGTGGGGGGTACTGTTGCGGTCACCGGCCCGCCGAGCCTCACGGTCGTGCCCGACCGGCACGACCGCTCCGACTACACGAGCTTACCTGCTCGTCGGCGAGCCGGGAACCGCGCGTGTAGTTCTTCCGGGCATCACGCCCGAATCCAATATGGCGCCGACCACGTGGTCGCGTCTATGGATAGCCCCGCCCCCGAGAATTATACTAACGTGTGCGTGACGTCACGACGTCAACGCACACGTACGTTCTGGGGTCAGAGGTCGCCCTCTGACCAATCATAGCTTAGAGAGGGGTATTTAAACCCCTAATTCACCCTAGTACTTTGCCATGTCGTGGTTTCAGTTTCCTGGTTTCCTGAAAGTGCTAGTTTCGTGTTTCTGATTTCCTGGTATCCTGATCCTTGGCGTTTCCCTGGTTATTCTGATCTCTGGTTTCCCTGACTTGGCTTGTCTTATCGGTATTGAGTATTTTCTGGCTTCCTTGACCTCGGCTTTCCCTTTGACCATTCTCTGTCTCTAGCGTATTAGTCCGGCCATTCTAAGGTCCGGTTTACGCTCTGTCCTGTTATTTTTCCTTTTCTGACTTATGTATATGTTTACATAGATTCTGCGTGCTGGACCACATTACTAGTCGTGACACTAATGTTGTAACGAACCAGAAATTTTCGGTTCGCGAACGGCGAACGCGAACTTCCGCTAATGTTCGCGAACCGGCGAACCGCGCGAACCGCGCGAACCGCGCGAACCGCGCGAACCGCCATTGACTTCAATGGGCAGGCGAATTTTAAAACCAACAGGGACTCTTTCTGGCCACAAAAGTGATGGAAAAGTTGTTTCAAGGGGACTAACACCTGGACTGTGGCATGCCGGAGGGGGATCCATGGCAAAACTCCCATGGAAAATTACACAGTTGATGCAGAGTCTGGTTTTAATCCATAAAGGGCAGAAATCACCTAACATTGACACCTGTCCTCAAAGCCCCTGATACACACTGACACAGAGCAGAATAGAGACTGCTCCCCATCCTCAGAGACCATGATATACACTGACACAGAGCAGAATAGAGACCCGGGGTCTAGTAGCGTGGACACCCAGCACAGGTCGTTCTCCTTCAGCCATTTTATACGAGGGTCCCTCAACAGGCACGACAGCATGAAAGACCCCATTTGCACAAGGTTGGATGCCGAGCTACTCATTTCCCGTTCCTCTTTCTCACACAGAGCAGAATAGGGACTGTTCCCCCTTGGCCACTTGGCAGATATGGATTGACACCTGTCCTCAAAGCCCCTGATACACACTGACACAGAGCAGAATAGAGACTGTTACCCCTACATAGGGTCACTTGGCAGGTATGGATTGACACCTGTCCTCAAAGCCCATGATACACACTGGGGGGAACTACTGTCCTCCCCAACCCCTGCGCGGTGGGTGGAGGCCATAAATCACAATGGGGGGACCTACTGTCTTCCCCCCTCGGCCCCCACCCATGCGCGGTGGGTGGGGGCCATAAATCACAATGGGACGGACCTACTGATAGGAGTGGAGTATTGTTCATATCAGTTTAATACCTTCCGCGTCTCCTATCAGTGGACGTGTATATGGCAGCCATTTTAGGAACCGCACACCTGGGACCCGAGCAAGGTCACCTCGATCAAGCTGCTCTGGTTCCTTGATGAGCCAGCTGCCCATGAGTTAACATGTCCCATGGAGAAGCACTCTGTCCTGTAAAGCCTCACCACAAAAAAATTGAAAAAATAACAGCACTCGGAGTGGTGAGTTTAGTATTGTTCTGATCAGTTTAATACCTTCCGCGTCTCCTATCAGTGGACATGTATATGGCAGCCATTTTAGGAACCGCACACCTGGGACCCGAGCAAGGTCACCTCTTTCAACAGGCGACATGATTTGGCCCTGTAAAACTATCCTGGATATTCTCTACAATTTCTATGGATATGGCATTGATTTATGTAACAGGGAGATGGAAGAAGATGCTTGGTCGGTCCTCTTACTTGAAATTTGGGGCACTGCGCGGGCAAGCTAATGTGCCACCAGATAGGAGTGGTGAGTTTAGTATTGTTCATATCAGTTTAATACCTTCAGCGTCTCCTATCAGTGGACGTGTATATGGCAGCGATTTTTAATTGTGGAATCACCTCCCCTTTTTAGGCCAAGGTGGGAAGAGGCTTAGACCACTGGTATATTGGTGCCATCTTGGAAGATTTTTTTTTGGTTTGGTTTTTGAAGCCACAGTGCTGCACCAGTGGGCCTTAAAATTAGGCATGTACACATGCCTGAAAAATGTGGTATTGTTGCAGCCGCTGCTGTAGCAGCGGCCAGAAAAATTGATGTTTGTTTCACAGGCAGAAAGTGCCCTAAAACATGGCGGCTTGAACCCTAGTTGGTGGCGGATAAGTCACGCAAGTCAAACGTCATTCAGAGCTAAAATACAGCAGCGTGTGGACCATTTTTAGCCCAAGGTAGCTCATCTCATCAGGCCTTTTTTAATCGAATGTATCGCCCAGTGTCAGTCCCTTCGGGATCCATCCCTCATTCATCTTAATAAAGGTGAGGTAATCTAGACTTTTTTGACCTAGGCGACTTCTCTTCTCAGTGACAATACCTCCTGCTGCACTGAAGGTCCTTTCTGACAGGACACTTGAAGCAGGGCAGGCCAGAAGTTCTATCGCAAATTGGGATAGCTCAGGCCACAGGTCAAGCCTGCACACCCAGTAGTCAAGGGGTTCATCGCTCCTCAGAGTGTCGATATCTGCAGTTAAGGCGAGGTAGTCTGCTACCTGTCGGTCGAGTCGCTCTCTGAGGGTGGATCCCGAAGGGCTGCGGTGATGCGTAGGACTTAAAAAGGTCCGCATGTCCTCCATCAACAACACGTCTTTAAAGCGTCCTGTCCTTGCCGGCGTGGTCGTGGGAGGAGGAGGATGACTTCTGTTACAAATCGCTATTTGTAACTGGCCCTTTAAATGGAAAATTGCCCTGCTTCCCTGGATTGTGGAGAAGCCTATTTGCCAGCCTCCTGCCTCATGACTATGGCCCCTGGAAGATTGTGCCCCTGAAAACTTATTAACTTTTATTAGGTGTGTATGGCCCTTTAAGAACCGTCTGGGGACATATTGTGACTTTGCTGAACAATGTCCCTTTAAGACTATGTCCCCAGACCTGTAAAATAACTTGCCCCTGGCTCTCTCCCACTTGGTTCAGTAAATAGGGCTTACTGAACCAAGTACCACACAGGCGGACCACCCAGAAGTTAAAGTATGCAGGCAATTTTACCACATGACAGGAGGCTTCATATTTGCATATCTTTCTTTACTGAAAAACTCTAGCAGCATAGAAACAGTAACAACCAATGAGAAAAAAGATATGCTGCCCATAAAAGGGTCTGTCTATGACATCATTTCCTCTTTCTTTGCTGCTCCAGCCATCAACAGGTCAGAGTATTTTTCTCCTACTACTTCATTACGTTTAATCTGATTGATAATCATTAATGTGTACTTGTTTATGTTAGCTTCTATCACACATTATTACCCTGACTACTTGTACCCGTTTTTTCCCCTCTCTGTTTGCAACTGTCCCTGTTTTATTTGAAGTCTTTCCCTCTCTGCGGTCCGCGGGCGGCGCGGCCTTTCTCTGTGCCTCGCCCGCCGCGCGGACCTGTTTTCACTGTCTTACAGGGGCTCGTGGGGACGGGTGGAGGGTAGCCGGGGTTCTGCAGTATTTCACCTGTGTTTTGCCGCGTTCGGCATCTCGCTCGCGGCCGCGAGCGGGAGCTTTCTCCTCACGCGGCCGGCGGCCATCTTGGATCTCGCGGCTATCGCGAGATCCGCGGCGGCCGTCTCTCACCTAAACGGCGGTCCGGTACTCACCCGACCGCTGCCACTATCGGGGTTTTTGCCCTCAGGGGTGCTCTCCCCGCCTTCTCCCCTAGCCTCCTTCGTTCAGGCAGGGGAGGATCACTCTCTACTACCCTAGAGGGTAGAAGATTTTCTACAGTGTTTTTTCCTGTGTATCTGCCTCCATAGGCAAGAATAAATGCATGCAATGATACATATATGTATTTGAAGGCTCATTGTATACAGCTCACATAGTCCTTGCACTGACAGGACAAAACAATTTAAAGTGACATATACCTATATTTACATCCCTCAAGGGATTTTGCTGGAATTTCCTTACCCGTTCAGGGTAATTTTCTTATACTTACCCTGCATAGGGTCATATTCATTACTGCACCTAAGGGTGAAATTTATGTGGGTGTCCTCTGGGTATTTTTGCATGGCACACCACCTGGGGTGACCCCCCAGATACGCATGCAGGGCGCTACAGCCCACCTTGTTTTGGTTGATGTGGGTGTCCTCTGGTTTCCACGGCACACCACCCGGGGTGAAACCCCGAGCGTATGCACAAGGGCCTCACTACTATTTACAGCCCTACCTGATTATATGACGTGCATCGAGCCTTCTATACATATACCCCTACACCGGGTTACTCCGGTTGTGGCGGGAGCTGATATATAAAAAATTTTTGCCAATTCGTTAAACCTCCACGAATTTCCATTGAAACTCGCTCTCATCCCACAGGTCACAGATACCTCGGATCATGGAGGATACCCAAAATAACCCAGACTTTCAGGCCATGATCAATGCCGCCGTGGCGGCTTCTGTAGAAAAGGCCCTCTTGCGAGCCCTCCCCCACAATCAAGGCGACACTAGTCCGCCGGAACGCACGGATGCCTCGGGCTCCGAAGTGCCCAAGACCAAAAGGCACAGAAAGGCTTCAAGCCCCCCCTCCGCCAAAGCGAGGGGCAAGATACCCGTCAAGCGGGTGAAGAGCGCGGACCGACAACCCGCACCCTTCGCACCCCTGTCCTCGGACGAAGACGAGACCTATGGCCCACACCCCCTGAATGTGGTGGACGAGTGGCAAAGGGACGGCTCACCCTCAGACGACGAGGAGTGGCAAGACCTACCACCCACTTCTTCCACTTACGTCAAGGAGACCTTCCTAGCCAAGGATGATGACGACGACCGCCCCACCGGGCCGCCCGGTGATGGGGTCTTTATGGATGACCAGGGGATACTGTTATTTGACCCGCGTACCATCCGACACCCTCGGTCCTCGGAATGGACACTGCCGGAACACCTGGCAAAATTCATTCATTACTGGCTGCGCAAGCCACTGGAAAAGGAGGTACGGACGCGCCTCCGGGCCGAATGCCCTAGGCCGCTGATCCCCGACAAAGTGGCACTGACGCCAGAATTTGATGACACTATGGTAGTGTTTATGTCACGTTCGGGCAGAGACCCGCGCAAAGGGGTGGAAAAGGGCATGAAGGCGGCACAAGACAAGGTGCTAGATCTGCTAGGCCCCATAGCCAAGATGCTGTATCTCGCTGACCTGGCCCTCAACCAGGACTCGCAGCTAGACCCTCATGCCATACGCGAGTGGGCCCAACGCGCAATTTGCCTACTGGGCAACGCTAATGCTGCACTGTGCGTTGAGAGACGCCGATCGGCGCTGATCAAGATCGACAGCAAGCTCCTGGAACTAGGAGCCAAGGAATTCGGACCGAAGGCCCAGGGCCTACTATTTGGTGACGCCTTCATCTCCGAACTGAAACGACATGTGAACTTGTTCGCAACCTTAAATAAGGCCCAGACCTCCCTCAGGCAGGTGTTCCACACTCCTCCCACAAGAGGTGTTTTTGGAAGGGCTGGCCGACAGCGGAACCGTGCCGCCAGCCGATTTTGGTCCTCAGGTTCCAGGTCGCTTCCGCAGACGTCGACCTTCTTCCCGTCCTCCTCACAAAGGCCCTCTACGTTCCGAGGTGCAGGGAGGACCAGAGGCTTCAGGGGCCGCGGCCGCGGCCGCTTCAATAATGGTGAGTCCAACTGTACAAACCAGTGTCCCAAAGTTTATTGCAGGCAACCTGTCTTCTTTTTTCCAGAACTGGGAACAGATTACCAGAGACACCTGGGTTCTCCAAACGGTGCGCGGCTTCGTAATAGACTTTGCCGCGCAACCCGTTCAAACCACTCCCCCCCCCCCGATCCACATGTCACTAGAGCAAAGCAGACTGGTGGACGAAGAGATTCACACGCTCTTCGAGAAGGGCGCAATTCAATACGCGCCAGACGGGGGAGGCTTTATAAGCAATATTTTTCTGGTCAAGAAAAAGACAGGCGAGTATCGACCGGTTATCAACCTCCGACAACTGAACGCCTTTGTGGTCTACAGACACTTCAAGATGGAGGGTATCCATCTTCTACAAGACCTTCTCGTCAAGAACGACTGGTTTACACGCCTAGACCTCAAGGACGCGTATCTCACGGTTCCCGTGGACAGAGATTACCGTCAATTTCTCCGCTTCAGATGGAGAGGACGGGTATGCCAGTTCACTTGCCTGCCGTTCGGCCTCAGCTCGGCTCCGTGGTGCTTCACGAAGCTGTTGAGACCGGTGATGGCTCGCATCCGTACGAAGGGCATACGCTGTCTCGTATACTTGGACGATTTGCTGATCTTCTGCGAATCCGCGTCCAGGCTACGATCGCAGACGAGATTTGTAGTTCACTTACTGGAATCCCTGGGATTCGTGGTGAACAGACAAAAGTCGTCTCTCTCTCCATCCCAGTCGGTACAGTTCCTGGGTTTCGACATCGATTCGAGGGAATGCGTACTACGCCTTCCCTCGAAAAAGATTACCTCTATAAGAAAAGAAATCAGGCGAGTCTTGAGGATGGACT
The DNA here is from genome assembly GCF_036172605.1 of Pelobates fuscus. NCBI lineage: Eukaryota > Metazoa > Chordata > Amphibia > Anura > Pelobatidae > Pelobates > Pelobates fuscus. The sequence goes on along the minus strand of NC_086328.1, from coordinate 55,255,667 downwards.
CAATACCGCTCAGGATGCTCGCTCGGATTGTAGGACTCCTGTCCTCATCCATTCAGGCGATATTCCCGGGCCCTCTACATTACAGGGCCATGCAACGGCTGAAAGCGGGATACCTGCGCACCGGACATTCCTACGACCATTGGATCCCACTCACTCGGGAGGTGAGATCAGAGCTGAGATGGTGGTTACTACACATACAAGCCTGGAACGGCAAGGCGATCTTCGGCCCCTCCCCGGACTTCGTCGTGGAATCGGACGCCAGTTTATGGGGATGGGGCGCCCACTGCTCAGAGGCCTCCACGGGGGGCCCATGGCAGGAAGAGGAGACCGATCTCCACATCAATTGCCTGGAGTTGATTGCGGGCTCCTTCGCATTACGCAGCCTGGCCAAGGACAAATCGAACTGCTGCATCCTACTCCGCATGGACAACATCTCAGCGGTGCAATACATCAACCGCCTGGGCGGAGCGAGGTCCAAAGACCTGACCGAAGCCACGAAGGACATCTACAGCTTCTGCATACGGAAGAACATCACGTTACAGGCGGAATATCTCCCAGGGGTCTCCAACCTGACGGCGGATTGGTTCTCCCGACACTGGAGAGACACCAGCGATTGGACACTCAACAGGGAGGTATTTCAGGCAATACGACACCAGATGGGCCCGCTATCAATAGACTTGTTCGCCTCAAGGACCAACCACCAGCTACGGAGATACTACAGCTGGCTTCCGGACCCGATGGGCGAAGCAGCGGATGCTTTTCTTCAAGACTGGCCCCCTCACGGGGCCTACGCCTTCCCTCCATTTTCAATGATCCCACGGGTTCTACGGTACTTACGCACCCACAGGATATCGCTCCTCCTCATAGCACCTCTCTGGCAGAGTCAACCGTGGTTTCCGGATCTCCTGGAGATGTCCCACGACAACCCTGTCCTACTTCCTACCTTTCCACTCCTCCTGTCGGGACCGCGAGGGGAACCTCACCCCCTCGTCCTGGAAGGACGTCTGGAACTGGTGGCCTGGACGATTTCAGGGGCTCCTGGTCGGTCCACGGCCTATCGCAATCTACTAAAGATCTCCTATGGGACTCATGGGCCCCGGGCACCAGGAGATGTTACATCTCCGCCTGGTCAGCCTGGAGTGATTGGTGCATGGAAAGGGATTCCGATCCCTTTACTGCCCCTGTCCCATTAATACTCAATTACCTTGCTCATCTTTTCTCGACGGGTCGATCATATAGATCCCTCAACGTGATCAGATCGGCCATTTCAGCGGCGCACGTCCCAGTACAAGGCAGACCGGTGGGTCAAGACCCGCTGGTATGTCGCCTACTGCGGGGCGCCAGACTGACGAGACCACCTGCACCCAAATATGCCAATCTCTGGCAAGTGAGTGGAGTGCTGGATTTCCTTCGGGGTTGGCCAGACAACCCAGCGCTATCGCTGAAACAACTCTCAGCCAAATTGGCCTTACTGTTATGCCTCGTCTCTTTCCGACGGGTGTCTGACATTAGAGCTTTTGACGTGGACGGTTTCTCTCTCACTCCTGAGGGAGTCACTTTTTCCATCGCAAGACGGACTAAATCAGATTCGTCCTCTGTGTCTTACCCTTACTTCGAATCGGACTCCAAGCTGTGCGTTGTCAAGACACTTAGGAGATACGTAGAAATCACAGCCGCCCTCCGACGCTCCTTGTCGGGCCAGCTGCTGATCTCCTACGTGACGCCTCACGGCCCAGTGTCTGCGACAACCTTGGCCAGATGGGTTCGATGGTTACTTCAGTTGGCAGGAATCGAATCTAGCTTTGGAGCGCACTCGGTCAGAGGGGCGGCAGCGTCCCAAGCGTTCTTGGCAGGCGCCTCCCTAGCCGACATTATGCGGTGTGCGGACTGGTCTAGGGAAAGTACGTTTCGTACTTTCTATTTCCGCCAAATTTCACATGCCTCCTTCACACTAGTTCGACCTAAGCTTTAAAAATGCAAATATGAAGCCTCCTGTCATGTGGTAAAATTGAAGATTATATTAGCTTTAGTGTACTAATAATCTTAATTTTAGTAATGACAGGAGGCGAATATTTCCCGCCCTAGGGTTTGTTTTTCCCCCCCTCAGATTATTTAGTTTCTCAGGATTGAGTCCTAGTGCTCAGGTAAGCATGCAGGTTCTTGTTGTATATGTTAGCATATGACTTACTTTGTTGGTATTATGCATGAAGTATAAGTAAATTATCAGTTTTTCATTTGACTTGATTGTATTGCTTTTCACGTTTCTGATTTTGATGTTCTATGTTTAGTATAAGACTACACATCTTACTATAGGTTACCGTTCAGTTATCAATGGTTATGATATGCGGACACGCTGCCACGCCAGAAACCTTTCACCTTTTTCTTTTTCTTTCAGCGTGAATATCCACTTTATGGGACGAAGTATCATCTTCCACTCCGTCACATCTTGGACCTACCAAAGTTCATCTTCGCTATATGTTGTTGAATTATTAATCTTATTTTGATGTTTTATGTATTGACTGTTACCTTTTCGCCTCAAAGAAAGAGGAAATGATGTCATAGACAGACCCTTTTATGGGCAGCATATCTTTTTTCTCATTGGTTGTTACTGTTTCTATGCTGCTGGAGTTTTTCAGTAAAGAAAGATATGCAAATATTCGCCTCCTGTCATTACTAAAATTAAGATTATTAGTACACTAAAGCTAATATAATCTTCAATTTACCTCCCAGGCTGTGAGGTTACTGCAGGTTAATTGCACGTGGCGGCGGCCATCTTTGTTTATTCGAATGCGGTCAGCGGTGTATGCTAAAGATTCTGTGGAACTGAAATCGGCTACACATTTTACCGAACACCGCTGACCCTTACCTTCTCCTACACTTCGTTTTTCAGCTCCAGAGACTAAGTCCCATTTTTTCGGCATGAAATTGACCGGCCGCACAGCCCAAATCTATGGAACTGTTTTGGGCAGGAAATTGTGCTTGCGGTCGGTCATAAAGGGACCTCCAGCTAACTTTTGATCCGCTGGAGGGATTGGGCTGATTTTTGGAAGTGTTTATGTTTGATGTATGCTGAGTCTGAATATGTAATTCAATATGTAATATGTAATTTTGAATGTATAGTTTTAAAGTTACAGTGTATGTGTGAAAACTGTATTTTTACTGTATGTTATAAATATGTTATATGTTTATCTGAGGGGAGGAGACGTGGGGGTGGTACCATGTATGTGATTGGTTAATTTCATCCTCCCCCTGGGAGTGTCCTGTGTGTACCTTTTTGTAATAAAAAGCAGGCTGGGTGTCCCAGTCCTCAGTTCTTCTTGACCCTTCAAAACGTAGCCTCGTCTCGTTATTGGAGGGAATTGCTGTATTACACTGGGGATTGCTATGCCCTGCATATTCCCCTGAGCTTAATCACTTAGCTCTTGTAAGAGCTTGTTCCTGTGTCGTTCTGAAGGGAGATAGCTGCAGCCTGCGGTGCTTATGGTGTCTGGTGGAGTGCTTGGAGTCCTCTGGAAGCGCTAGGCGCATCTTTCAACGGAGGTACCCAGTCGGGGTGCCAGTGGATCCGTTACAACTTCCACCTCTCCCCCTGTTAGATTCCCGTTGTGCTGTGACATCACCCTTATACGCTGTGTAAAGCATACTTTTTAATTTATTTTGCAAATGCTGCATCCTTTCCGACTTGTTGTAATTCGGTAACATTTCTGCCACTTTCTGCTTATACCGGGGGTCTAGTAGCGTGGACACCCAGTACAGGTCGTTCTCCTTCAGCCTTTTTATACGAGGGTCCCTCAACAGGCAGGACAGCATGAAAGACCCCATTTGCACAAGGTTGGATGCCGAGCTACTCATTTCCCGTTCCTCCTCCTCCCTGATGTCAAGGTATGTTCTTCCCCCCAGCCACGTACAACACCACGGGTACCAGATAGGTGACAACGAGCACCCTGGGATGCCTGTTGTGTTTGGTCTTGCTCCTCCTCCTCCTCCTCAAAGCCACATTCCTCCTCTGACTCCTCTTCCTCACAATCCTCTTCCAGCGTTGCCGCAGGTCCAGCAAGCGATTCTGATAAGGCTGTTTCTGGTGGTGATGGTGACCACAACTCTTCCTCTTCCTCTTCACGCTCATCTACGGCCTGATCCAGCACTCTTCGCAGGGCACGCTCCAGGAAGAAAACAAATGGTAAGATGTCGCTGATGGTGCCTTTGGTGCGACTGACTAGGTTTGTCACCTCCTCAAAAGGACGCATGAGCCTACAGGCATTGCGCATGAGCGTCCAGTAACGTGGCAAAAAAAATTCCAGCTCCCCAGAGGCTGTCCTAGCACCCCGGTCATACAAATATTCATTAACAGCTTTTTCTTGTTGGAGCAGGCGGTCGAACATTAGGAGTGTTGAATTCCAACGTGTAGGGCTGTCGCAAATCAAGCGCCTCACTGGCATGTTGTTTCGTCGCTGGATATCGGCAAAGTGAGCCATGGCCGTGTAGGAACGCCTGAAATGGCCACACACCTTCCTGGCCTGCTTCAGGACGTCCTGTAAGCCTGTGTACTTTTGCACAAAGCGTTGTACGATCAGATTACACACATGTGCCATGCACGGCACATGTGTCAACTTGCCCAACTTCAATGCTGCTATCAATTTTTTTCCGTTGTCACACACCACTTTGTTGATATCCAGTTGCTGCAGAGTCAGCCACTTTTCTACCTGTGCGTTCAGGGCGGACAGGAGTGCTTGTCCGGTGTGACTATCTGCTTTCAAGCAAGTCAAACCCAAGACGGCTTGACACTGCCGTATCCGGGATGTGGAATAGTACCTGGGGAGCTGGGGGGGTGCCGTTGATGTGGAGCAAGACGCAGCAGCACAAGAGGACTCAGCCAAGGAGGTTATGGAAGAGGTTGGAGTAGAAGGAGTAGAGGAGGTGGCAGCAGGACTGCCTGCAAGTCGTGGCGGTGTCACCAACTCCTCTGCAATGCCACGCATTCCTTGCTTGTCAGCCGTCAGCAGGTTTACGCAATGCGCAGTGTGGGTGATATACCTGCCCTGACCATGCTTTGCAGACCAGGTATCAGTGGTCAGATGGACCCTTGCCCCAACACTGTGTGCCAGACATGCCATGACTTCCTTTTGCACAATCGAGTACAGGTTGGGGATTGCCTTTTGTGAAAAGAAATTCCGTCCGGGTACCTTCCACTGCGGTGTCCTAATAGCTAAAACATTTTTGAACGCCCCTGTGACGAAGTGCCCTTCGCCACTTGGGCCTGGAGAGGACTGCTTGCCAGCCTCTTGCCATGTGATTATGGTCCCTGGGAGATTGGGCCCTTTTAAAAAACGTATTCGGCCCTAACAGAGTGCATGTCACTCATTCTGGCCCTTTAAACACAGTGGGGCCATTCGGTACTTGCCCTGTGTGAGCGGTGATACCCCCAGATAGCTATGCCATGGAGCCTATTCATATAATGAAAGACTATGGGAAAGACTTTAGCTCCATGGCAATTGAACTGTGTGAATAGGATCCGCGCGCTATTCGGTAGTTTTGTGCGTTCAGATCCCAGCTATCTGGGGATATGTTACATGTCTGTGTGTTATGTATAAAAAGTAACTTTATGTATTTTAAAGTGTTTTACTGTCTTTGTGTAACCATGTGCTCAATGGAGTCTGCCTCTATCCCTGGATAATTGGATTACTTCCCCCCATTGTCTCCAGGATAGAGGCCTCTGTAAAACCTGTGTGAGACAGATTTAGCCATGCTGACAGGGGTTTTAAAAGATACTTTACTAACTTTTGAACCCCTGGTCTGATTCATGCCATTTTTTAATATGTTGTTCACCTGAATGGATTGATTGAGGATATGTATTTTTATGTGAATGTGATGTATGGTTTTAAAGTTACCGAGTATGTGTGGAAACTGTATTTTTACTGTATGTAATAATTATGTTAATTGCTTATCTGAGGGGAGGGGATGTGTGGGTTGTACTGTTACTTGATTGGTTGTTTTATGCCTCCCCCTGGGTGTTTCCTGTATGTGCACAACTGTAATAAAAAGCAGGCTGGGTGTTCCAGACGTGAGACCACTGCTTGACCCTCAACACAGAGCCTTGTCTCCTTCTTGGGGGGATTCACTGTATGCTGTTGGAGATTGATTGCTAGGAGTGGAAGCTGATGTCTGCTTTTCCTGTTCGTCTGCTAGCAGCTATTCGTGAGGTTCCAGTTTGGAGTGCTATTTTGTATCCAGTTCGGGAGTTTGGTGTTCTGCAGTAGCTGTGCCTGTCTCTCAGAAAGGGGCATATCGCCTAAACGGATTTTAACCCCTTCTCTGCTGAAACGGTCCGTTACAGCCTCAGACTCAACCAGATTGTATGGTAAAAGCTGGCGGGCTAATAGTTCGGACAAGCCAGCTGTCAGACGCTGGGCACGGGGGTGACTTGGTGACATTGGCTTCTTACGCTCAAACATTTCCTTGACAGACACATGACTATGGGCAGATGAGCGGGAACTGCTCAAGGCGGGAGACGGAGTGGCGGATGGTTGAGAGGGGGCAAGAAGGACAGCAGTGGTTGACGTGGCTGAAGATGCTGGACCAGGAGGAGGATGGCGGCTTAGAGTAGGCGTGCTGCTTGTACTCATGTGTTGATCTCATAGGCGTTTGTGATGTGAGATCATGTGCCTACGCAAAGCAGTTGTACCTAGGTGGGTGTTGGACCTCCCACGACTCAGTTTCCTTTGGCACAGGTTGCAAATGGCATCGCTGTTGTCAGAGGCAGACACACAAAAAAAATGCCACACTGCTGAGCTCTGCAATGATGGCATTCTGGTGGTGGACACAGCATGCATTGATTGGCGTGCTGTCGGGCTGACCCCGGGTGCCGATGCATGCTGTCTGACTGTGCCACTAGCTCCTTGCGACGACCCCCCCCTGCTTCCAACTCGTCTCCTCCTCCTCCTCTCTGTCTCCCCATCTGAACTTTCGCCCTTGTATTCTTCTTGCCGAGCGGGCACCCACGTGACATCCATGGATGCATCGTCATCATCAACCGCTTCGCTTGTATCTGACAACTCAGAAAAGGAAGCAGGAGCGGGTACAACATCATCATCATCACACCGTACCTCCATGTGTTTAATGCTGCCTGCCTGAGACATATCCCTGTTATCTACATCCTCTGGCAATAATGGTTGCGCATCACTCATTTCTTCAAACGGGTGTGTGAATAACTCCTCTGACATACCAAGTAAAGCGGCTGTGGTGCTAGTTTTGGTGGTGGCGGCCGGCGGGTGAGTGGTATCTTGAGAGGTGCCTGAAGCTAAGCTGGAGGAGGATGGTGCGTCAAGGTTCCGAGCGGAGGCTGTACAAGATTGGGTGTCCTGTGTTAGCCAGTCAACTATGTCCTCAGAACTTTTCAAGTTCAGGGTACGTGGCTTCTGAAAACTGCGCATTATTCTAGGGCAAAAGGGAATCACAGCACCACGACCACGACGGCCCCTGCGGGGTGGCCTGCCTCTGCCTGTCATTTTTGGGGGGATTAGTGGTACTATGCGTGCAAGCTACTGTGAGACCAGATATGATTGGCAATGTGAACTGTAACAGTTCTGCAGGGCACACACTGTAGGCCTGACACACCCGCTTGAAGACAAGTAACTGCTATTCAATCTATAACAGTGAAAAACAAATTTTGGTTTAAAAAGCACGCTATAGAGACAACAGATATGAGTGGCAATGTGCACTGTAACAGTTCTGCAGAGCACACACTGTAGGCCTGACACACCCGCTTGAAGACAAGTAACTGCTATTCAATCTATAACAGTGAAAAACAAATTTTGGTTTTAAAAGCACGCTATAGAGACACCAGATATGATTGGCAATGTGCACTGGAACAGTTCTGGAGAGCACACGCTGAAGGAAGGACTGACAGAGCCGCTTGAAGGACACTGACTGGCTGCTATTAGCTTACAATGGAAACCTTTTTTCTTTGTAAAAGCACGCTAAAGAGACACCAGATATGATTGGCAACTGTCAAAGTACGCTGGCACAGGTCTTCAGAGCACACGCTGAAGGAGGCCTGACACCCAGACGCTTGCAGACAACTAACTGCTCTTCTATTACAGTGAAAAAAAATTATTTATTTTAAATCTAAAGCTTAAGCTATTGTAAAAACAGATATGAGTGGTGGCACTGGGCAAGAGGGCACAGTATCCACTGTGAACCTCACACAGAAGCTGGCAGGCAGGCAACTGCTCTTCTATTACAGTGGAAAAAAATATATTTTTTTTAATCTAAAGCTTAAGCTATTGTAAAAACAGATATGAGTGGTGGCACTGACTGTGCAAATGGGCAAGGCATCCAGCCTGACACAGAAGCTGGCAGGCAGGCAACTGCTCTTCTATTACAGTGAAAATAAATATTTCTTTTAAATCTAAAGCTTAACATATTGTAAAAACAGATATGAGTGGTGGCACTGGGCAAGTGGGCACAGTATCCAATGTGAACCTCACACAGAAGCTGGCAGGCAGGCACCTGCAATTACATTACACAGAAAAAAAAATAAAAAAAGCAGCCTGATGTTCTAGCCCTAAAAAGGGCTTTTTGGGGTGCTGTCCTTACAGCAGAGATCAGATGAGTCCTTCAGGATTGTAGTGGACACTGAATACCCTAGCCTAGCTATCAATTTCCCTATCTAATCAGCAGCAGCTAAACTTTCCCTCCTCTCACTAAGCATGCAGCTTCAGAATTAATCGAAAATGGATGCTGGGAGGGAGGTTGGAGGGTGTGGAAGGGAGGGAGTGCTGCTGATTGGCTGGAATGTGCGTACATTTAAAACCCAAAACATTTTTTCACTGTTATTGAATAGCAGTTAGTTGTCTCCAAGCGGGAGTGTCAGGCCTACAGCGTGTACTCTGCCAACCTTTGCCAGTGCACATTGCCACTCTTATCTGGTGTCACAATAGCGTGCATTTAAAACCCAAAAACTTTTTTGACTGTAATAGATTGAATAGCATTTAGTTTTCTGCAAGCATCTGTGTGTCAGGCCTACAGCATCTACTCTGCCAACCTTTGCCAGTTCAAAGTGCCACTCATATCTGGTGTCACAATAGCTTGCATTTAAAAAAAAATATTTTTTTTCACTGTAATAGATTGAATAGCAGTTAGTTTTCTGCAAACGTCTGTGTGTCAGGCCTACAGCGTGTACTCTGCCAACCTTTGCCAGTTCAAAGTGCCACTCTTATCTGGTGTCACAATAGCATGCATTTAAAAACCCCAAAACCTTTTTCACTGTTATAGATTGAATAGCAGTTAGTTGTCTGCAAGCGTCTGTGTGTCAGGCCTGCTCATCTGCCCACAGTCAGGTGTCTGTCAAGGACATTGTAACGGATCACCTGGCACCCCGACTGGGTACCTCCGTTAATGGATGCTCCTAGCGCTTCCTGAGGACTCCAAGCACTCTGGCAGACACCACAATCACCGAATCCGAGAAACCTTTAAATTCTCCCAAGCATATGAATGCTGTAGACCATTGAATAGGAACCATACGAATAGGCTTGTACTCCTAGCAGTCAACTGGAACAGCATGCAATAAATCCTTCCCCCAATAATGAGACGACACATCACTTTGAGGGTAAAACAGGAACTCCCTGTACTGGCACATACAGCCTCTTTTATTCACAATCCACAAAACATAGTACTGCTCACAGGGTTTTGCAGAACAACCAATAAACACATTACAACACATACAATGCAAGTACAGCAGCCAATCAGACACAATGGGACAATAGAAACACACCCAGTATATTCCTCCCCTCTGCTTAGGAGATAATTGAGTCAATTACTGTATCTACTCAATTATCTCCAAGCTGAAAAGTTACACTTTTTATACATTTTTATAACTTTGTGAGTTAACATCGTACATACATAAAACTTATATTATTTTAACCAGTATAACTTGGGGACAAACATATCCAAAATTCACTTGAATAGGTTCAGGGGTTTAACGGTTAGGTCGAAGTCCTTTGTTTTCACTTGCAAGCATGGCTTTTCCTTGTCCCTGGGACAACACCCTGCTGGAGAACAATGGATCCGGGGGAGGGGAAGAGGAAGTGTCCAAAAAGTTTCAGTATGTCCATACACTGTTTTTAAAAGGCCAGCACAGTACACTAAAAGTCCATTCACTGTGCTTAAAGGGCCAGTAGCCGCACAATAAAATACAATATGCCCAAATATTGCATTCAAAAGTACAACTTTACCAGGGGCCATAGTCAGCAGGTAGGAGGCGGGCAGCCAGGCCTCTCCAATGCCCAGTGGCGAGGCGGGTTCCGCCACAGACATGTTTCAGAGTAAGAAGCCAGTGTCAGAAAGTCACCCCCTTGCCCGGCGTCTGACAGCTGGCTTGTCTGTACTATTAGCCCGCCAGCTTTTACCATACAAGCTGGTGGAGTCTGAGGCGTTCAAAAAATTTGTAGCTATTGGGACACCACAGTGGAAGGTACCCGGATAGATACCATGGCATGTCTGGCACACAGTGTTTGGGCAAGGGTCAATCTGACCACTGATACCTGGTCTGCAAAGCATGGTCAGGGCAGGTATATCACCTACACTGCGCATTGGGTAAACCTGCTGACGGCTGCCAAGCATGGAATGCGTGGTTTTGCAGAGGAGTTGGTGACACCGCCACGACCTGCAGGCAGGCCTGCTGCCACCTCCTCTACTCCTTCTACTCCATCCTCTTCCATAACCTCCTCGGCTGAGTCCTCTTCTGCTGCTGCGTCTTGCTCCACATCAACGGCACCCCCCAGCTCCCCAGGTACTATTCCACATCCCGGATACGGCAGTGTCACGCCGTCTTGGGTTTGACTTGCTTGAAAGCAGAGTCACACTGGACAAGCACTCCTGTCCGCCCTGAACGCACAGGTGGAAAAGTGGCTGACTCCGCAGCAACTGGAGATTGGCAAAGTGGTTTGTGACAACGGAACAAATTTGTTGGCGGCATTGAAGTTGGGCAAGTTGACACATGTGCTGTGCATGGCACATGTGTGTAATCTGATCGTACAACGCTTTGTGCATAAGTACACAGGCTTACAGGACGTCCTTCTTGTCTCTGTACTTAACTGCCAACAGCTCCTCTTGGCGCAGAGCTGAGGTCTCCCACCTTCGTAGTCGGGTGCGTGCAAGTTGTCCTGGGAAACCTGTGCTGTTCTTTTTAATTGTGCCGCAAGCTACTGTATCAAAACAGTACAGTAGCTTGAACAAAGGGAAACTTGTATAAAAATTGTCAGTATACAACTGGTACCCTTTGTTCATCAGGGGGAATATCAGGTCCCAGACAATCTTGTCACTGGTTCCCATATGTTCTGGGCAACCTGGAGGGTCAAGGTGGCTATCCTTTCCCTCGTACACCCAGAAGGCCTGAGTATACCCAGTCTCGCTATCACAGAGCTTATACATCTTTACACCATACCTAGAGCACTTGGAAGGTACATACTGCTTGAATCCCAGCCTTCCCTTATACTTCATCAGGGATTCATCCACGCATATATTCCTTCCAGGTGTATAAGCCTCTGCAAACCTGGCAGCAAAGTGGGTAATCAGGGGGCGGATTTTATACAGCCTGTCAAACTGGGGATGCTCCCTAGGGGGTCACAGGCTGTTGTCGCTGAAGTGCATGAAATGCAGAATCATTTCATACCTCTTCCTCGACATACATTGGGAGTAAATGGGGGTAGGGCAGATGGGGCTACTGCTCTAGTAGGAGCGGATGGAGGGCTTTATGATGCCCATCAGCATAGTCAATGCCCAGAATCTTTTAAATTCTGGCACATCGATGGGGGCCCATTGCTGCTTTGCCAAAAAAGAGTCCGGATTTGTAGCTCGGAATTGATGGGCATATAAATTAGTTTGGGCGACAATGTTCCCCAATACATCATCGCCCAGAAACACCTCCATAAACTGCTGAGGGCTAAATCCTGTGACATCCAAATTAATGCCAGGATTTGCAGTAAAGAATGGGATGTCTGGCCTCTGGCGATGAGGCACTACCCACTCCTCAGCAGTTCTGCCAGCTGGAGCAGCACGTCTCCTTCTGGCAGGGGGACTAGCAGGCACAGATACAACATCAGCAGATACATCACTAGCAGTAGACACTGTATCTAGTGATGATGTATCTGAGCACCTGGCAGGGTCAAAATCAGGGTCAGAGTCTGACATAGACGCGTCAGACTGTAGCGCAAGGGTGGCATATGACTGCTCAGCGCTGGTTGACTTCCGTGACCCATGTACATGATCACAATCACTTTACTTAGTGACCTGTCACAAAAAAATTAAAATCAACCCCTGAAAAAATGAACAGACAGCAAAATAAGTGCTGCTGTTCAAGAGCCTGTAATCTGTATAGTGATCACTGGCAGGGCAGGGGTTAATCGAGCTTTTGGGTCTCAAAAAAGTAAAAAAAAGATCACAAAAATAAACCCCTTAAAAAAAAAAGGCACAAATAGCAGAAACATGCTGCTGTGCAAGAGCCAGTGATTATAGTGATCACTGGCAAGACAGGGGTTAATGGCTCTAAAAAGAGCCTTTGGGTCTCAAGATTTTACAAATCCCTACCTATAAATACCTAAATCTCTCTAGCTAAACCACAGATCTCTCTCCCTCTCTCACTAAAACACAAGTAAAGAAAGGGAGGCAGATCCACACTAATCAGAGAAATGGGGAACACATTTGGGATAAAATTGCCTAATGGGGCAAGCTGGATGACCCCAGCCTGCCACTTATTATGCGGCATGCTAGGGACGCCCCCAGAAGCCCCATGATTCAGGGACTTTAGAAAAGGGGGGGGGGGGGGCGAAGTTAATATTGATCATTATATTTATTTTATATTTATTTTTTTATATATATTGTTATATATGCACTGAGGGCTGGCACCACCACCTGACCACATTTTCTCGTTTCTTCCACTCATACTGCTTTCCCCATCTCTGAAGGGGTTTGGCGAAACAAGGAAATAGTCCTCTACTCGTAACAGGGATTAAACTGATAAGAATAGTCTTACACTACCTGATCGATACAACATCATACAGTAGGTCCCCCCCCTCATTATTTTTATAGCCCCCACCCACCGCTCATGGGTGGGGACGGGCGGGAGGACAGTAGGTCCCCCCCATTGTGATTTATGGCCCCCACCCACCACGCAGGGGTGGGTGCCGGGGCGGAGGACAGTAGGTCCCCCCCCCATTATCCTTATTTACTGAATATTCCCCAGTATAACAATGTTTGGCATTTAGTGAATATTCCCTATTCTGCTCTGTGTCAGTGTGTATCAGGGTCTCTGAGGACAGGTGTCAATACATATCTGCCAAGTGACCCTATGTAGGGGTAACAGTCTATATTCTGCTCTGTGTCAGTGTGTATCATGGTCTCTGTGGACGGGGAACAGTCTCTATTCTTCTCTGTGTCAGTGTGTATCAAGGTCTCTGAGGACAGGTGTCAATCCATATCTGCCAAGTGACCCTATGTAGGGGGGAACAGTCCCTATTCTGCTCTGTGTCAATGTGTATCCGGGATCCTTAGGATAGGTGTCAATCCATATCTGCCAAGTGACCCTATGTAGAGGGAAAAGTCCCTATTCTGCTCTGTGTCAGTGTGTATCAGGGTCTCTGAGGACTGGTGTCAATCCAGATCTGCCAAGTGACCCTATGTAGGGGGAACAGTCCCTATTCTGCTCTGTGTCAGTGTGTATCAGGGTCTCTGAGGACAGGTGTCAATCCATATGTCAAGGTGTCAATATGTCATATGTCAGGTGTCAATCCATATCTGCCAAGTGACCCTATGTAGGGGGAACAGCAGTCCCTATTCTGCTCTGTGTCAATGTGTATCAGGGATCCTTAGGATAAGGGTCAATCCATATCTGCCAAGTGACCCTATGTAGGGGGAACAGTCCCTATTCTGCTCTGTGTCAATGTGTATCAGGGTCTCTGAGGACAGGTGTCAATCCATATGTCAAGGTGTCAATATGTCATATGTCAGGTGTCAATCAATATCCAATGTGATTTAGGAATGTTAGGTGATTTCTGCCCTTTATGGATTAAAACCAGACTCTGCATCAACTGTGTAATTTTCCATGGGAGTTTTGCCATGGATCCCACTCCGGCATGCCACAGTCCAGGTGTTAGTCCCATTGAAACAACATTTCCATCACTATTGTGGCCAAAAAGAGTCTCTGTGTGATTTAAAATTCGCCTGCCCATTGAAGTCTATGGCGGTTCGCCCAGTTCGCCGGTTCGTGAGCATTTGCGGAAGCTCGCGTTCGCCGTTCGCGAACCGAAAATTTTGTGTTTGCGACATCACTACAGAAGACCATGGGGCGAACATTGAAACACAAAAATGCGAATTAGAAACATTAAATGTACCGCCAATGTGCAGAAATTACAAAAGAATGAATGTAAACAAATTAGCCAGCAAGTGGAAATTGGTGAAGTAATGTAAAGTGCCAAATGGGCACAAACAAATGCATACTGTCCGAGATATTGTGGAAATAAAATTAAAAATGTATACTGTAAAGTATGTGACTCCATCTTGTAACAGAAGGTAAAAGATGCACAGACATATTTATTTTTTTTCTTACTCCATTCACTGCATGACCAAACTGGTTGAAATGTGGCTAATGCAAACAGTGATTATAGATAAGGGATATCTGACACTTAGAACTAAGTTGTGGCGAAACCGACCTCGCCACGTGTCCTTGGAGGGGGCTGCTTGCCTGCCTCTTGCCTTTGGACTATGGACCAGACTTTATGGGAATGTGATACCCCAGATAGCTATACCATGGAGCCTATTCATATAATGAAAGACTATGGGAAAGACTTTAGCTCCATGGCAATTGTACTGTGTGAATAGGATCTGCGCGCTATTCGGTAGTTTTGTGCGCTCAGATCCCAGCTATCTGGGGATATGTGAAATGTCTGTGTGTTATGGTTAAAAAGTAACTTTCTGTATTTTAAAGTGTTTTATGTCTTTCTGTAACCATGTGGTTAATGGAGTCTGTCTCTGTGCTGGAGATAATTGGATTACTTCTCCAGCACAGAGAAGGCTCTGTAAAAAACAGTCTGAGCTGGGAAGCTAGGGGTTTTAAAAGATACTTTACTAACTTTTGAACCCCTGGTCTGATCCATGCCATTTTTTAATATGTTGTTCCCCTGAATGGATTGATTGTGGATATGTATTTTTATGTGAATGTGATGTATGGTTTTAGAGTTAGGAAAGTTGTGTAAAAGTATATTTTAAACTGTATGCATAATGGGATTATGTGTCACACTAAGGGGAGGGGATGTGTGGGAGGTAACATCTATGTCATTGGTTCTTTTATGCCTCCCCCTGGGTGTGGCCTGTATGTGTGAGTTGGAAATAAAAGCCAGGCTGGATGAGCCAGTCCTCAGTTCCTGTTTTACCCTCAAAATGAAGTGTCGTCTCGTTCTTGGGGGGGAATTGGATTGTAAGCTGACTGCCAGGAGTGTAAGCGGATTGTATGCTTTTCTTGTTCAGCTGTTCCAGTTCGGAGTGTTATCTTGTATCCAGTTCGGGAGTTTGGTGTTCTGCAGTAGCTGTGCCTGTCTCTCAAAAAGGGGATTATCGCCTAAACTGGGTTTTATCCTCTTGTAAGTGAAACGGTCCGTTACAATTGGTGGCAAGCGGCGGGATCGTTCCTACAGCCAGAAGGACAGCTACAGGAAACACCATTTCCGTGGATTACAAATTGAGGGCAACGCTAGTACCCGTACAGCGACCCTATCTACAAAAGAATCAACTTCAGCAGAGCAAGCATGGCATATGACTACACTCAGGAGGAGTTTGACAGAGAGGTCAATGAGGTGCTGTCTGGCTATGGACCCAACCCCCCGGAGAGAGCCGTGCAGCTCGCCAGGAAACTAGTAGGAGAGTACCTGCAATCCCTAGTAGATTTGGCCAAAAAGGAATCCCAGGGAGCTGAAGGTGTCGTCCTTCCTCCCCAGCGGCAGTGTGTACCCCAGGGAGCTGATGGTGTCGTCCGTCCTCCCCAGCGGCAGTGTGTGTCCCAGGGAGCAGAAGGTATCGTCCTTCCTCCCCAGCGGCAGTGTGTACCCCAGGGAGCTGATGGTGTCGTCCGTCCTCCCCAGCGGCAGTGTGTAACCCAGGGAGCAGAAGGTGCCGTCCTTCCTCCCCAGCGGCAGTGTGTACCCCAGGGAGCAGAAGGTACCGTCCTTCCTCCCCAGCGGCAGTTTGTGTCCCAGGGAGCAGAAGGTACAGTCCTTCCTCCCCAGCGGCAGTGTGTACCCCAGGGAGCTGATGGTGTCGTCCGTCCTCCCCAGCGGCAGTGTGTGTCCCAGGGAGCAGAAGGTGCAGTCCTTCCTCCCCAGCGGCAGTGTGTACCCCAGGGAGCTGATGGTGTCGTCCGTCCTCCCCAGCGGCAGTGTGTGTCCCAGGGAGCAGAAGGTGCAGTCCTTCCTCCCCAGCGGCAGTGTGTACCCCAGGGAGCAGAAGGTGTAGTCCTTCCTCCCCAGCGGCAGTGTGTACCCCAGGGAGCAGAAGGTGTAGTCCTTCCTCCCCAGCGGCAGTGTGTACCCCAGGGAGCAGAAGGTGTAGTCCGTCCTCCCCAGCGGCAGTGTGTGTCCCAGGGAGCAGAAGGTGCAGTCCTTCCTCCCCAGCGGCAGTGTGTAACCCAGGGAGCTGATGGTGTCGTCCGTCCTCCCCAGCGGCAGTGTGTGTCCCAGGGAGCAGAAGGTGCAGTCCTTCCTCCCCATCGGCAGTGTGTAACCCAGGGAGCAGAAGGTGCCGTCCTTCCTCCCAAGCGGCAGTGTGTACCCCAGGGAGCTGATGGTGCCGTCCTTCCTCCCCAGCGGCAGTGTGTACCCCAGGGAGCTGATGGTGTCATCCATCCTCCCCAGCGGCAGTGTGTCCTGCAGGGAGCAGAGACAGTCAGTCTCGCACCCCAGCAGCAGGACAAGAGAATGAAAGGGGAGACAGCTGGTCTCCCTTTCCACCAGCAGAGAGAGTGGCATCGAGAGGATCCTGCTAACCCCTCTCCCCAGCGGCAGTTCACCGTCCAGAGAGAGGAGCTTGTTACACCCTCTCTCCAATGGCAGCCTAACCCACCAAGGGGAGATGTTAAGCCCCACAACTGTGCAGATGGGACCGTAGTCTCTGCACTTACAGCACAAGGGGTAGGGACGGTCGGTCCTGTCCCCCAGCCACAGAGCGGTGTATCCAAAGGGGAGACAGTCGGTCTCTCCCTCCGGCAGCCGAGCTATGCACCTAAAGGGGAGACAGTCAGTCTCCAGCAACCAGGCTCCAACCAGACTACTCTCGTGGTAGTGCGGGCACCAGGACAGAGTACCGCTGGTCTCTGCCCCCTCAGCAACCCACCAAGGCAGCCTACCAGTCCCCCACACAGCCGTGGTAAGGCACCTGGACATGGACCAGATTCTCCCTTACCCAGGTGTAGTAACCGTTTATTGTGGGTGGGCTGTACTGCTGTTTCTGTTTTGTGGGTGGGCTGCTGGACTAACCAGGGCACTGACCGGCAGGAGGTCAGATACCCTGTTAGTCTATTTGGAAAAGGGGAGAAGTGTGGTGAAACCGACCTCGCCACGTGTCCTTGGAGGGGGCTGCTTGCCTGCCTCTTGCCTTTGGACTATGGACCAGACTTTATGGGAATGTGATACCCCAGATAGCTATACCATGGAGCCTATTCATATAATGAAAGACTATGGGAAAGACTTTAGCTCCATGGCAATTGTACTGTGTGAATAGGATCTGCGCGCTATTCGGTAGTTTTGTGCGCTCAGATCCCAGCTATCTGGGGATATGTGAAATGTCTGTGTGTTATGGATAAAAAGTAACTTTCTGTATTTTAAAGTGTTTTATGTCTTTCTGTAACCATGTGGTTAATGGAGTCTGTCTCTGTGCTGGAGATAATTGGATTACTTCTCCAGCACAGAGAAGGCTCTGTAAAAACAGTCTGAGCTGGGAAGCTAGGGGTTTTAAAAGATACTTTACTAACTTTTGAACCCCTGGTCTGATCCATGCCATTTTTTTATATGTTGTTCCGCTGAATGGATTGATTGTGGATATGTATTTTTATGTGAATGTGATGTATGGTTTTAGAGTTAGGAAAGTTGTGTAAAAGTATATTTTAAACTGTATGCATAATGGGATTATGTGTCACACTAAGGGGAGGGGATGTGTGGGAGGTAACATCTGTCATTGGTTCTTTAATGCCTCCCCCTGGGTGTGGCCTGTATGTGTGAGTTGGAAATAAAAGCCAGGCTGGATGAGCCAGTCCTCAGTTCCTGTTTAACCCTCAAAATGAAGTGTCGTCTCGTTCTTGGGGGGAATTGGATTGTAAGCTGACTGCCAGGAGTGTAAGCGGATTGTATGCTTTTCTTGTTCAGCTGTTCCAGTTCGGAGTGTTATCTTGTATCCAGTTCGGGAGTTTGGTGTTCTGCAGTAGCTGTGCCTGTCTCTCAAAAAGGTGATTATCGCCTAAACGGATTTTATTCCCTTTTATGCTGAAACGGTCCTGTGGGGATATTTATGGGATAATAATAGTAAACAGATGAGAATTGCCCACGATTTTCAATTCTCAGATCCTTAATCGTTATCGTGTTAAATGAAATGTATAACCATATACCAGTAATTAAAAATCACAAATTGTTATAAAAATAGATATTTATTTCTTAACAATTGAAATTAATAATGATGAGTAACATGCATGATAATAATCAATGGAATTCGAGTATAACATGAATATGCAATACAATATGGTAATTTAAAACAAACATTTCCTAATGACTAAGACGTAGTTTAAGTCTAAAGCATTAGGTGTCAAGATTGATTTACGACCCTTTCTTTACAGAGAATGTGAAAGTTTCACAGGGAGACAGAGCATTCCTTAGAGTTGCAGTGTGAAGTTATAAAAAAAAAACTTTAGCTGGCAGGGTAACCCTTTCAATGCTGACAGTTTAGAAATAACCCTTGCAATGCTGGCTAGACCTCCTAAGTAGTTAAGATCTACTCCTATGTAATATTAAATAAATAACATTTAACCAGTCATCAACCATTTCAACATTTCCTTGCATCCAATGAGAAAATCTACTATGTTCTATAAGCTGATATTTTAATTAATTTGTCTAAACAGATATTTTATCTTATTTATAGCAAATCAACACAGCTGGATAATATCACGATATTCTAATATGTGATTAATCACATAAATACATTATTATTGTTTTTATCTGCAGAATAAAAAGCTTAATTATGTATTTCTTATTTAGCTAAGATTTCTAAATCGAAATCTGATCGTGAATTATTCAGTCATATATCATGCTATTAATTTTAATTAATTTTAATTAATTAATTAAATGTCTGTATATTTACCAGTTAAGTAGATATTTTCTCATCAGATATCCTCAGGTAGCTAAATGTCATAGATCTCTTTCTCTGCATGGAGTGTGAGAGTTTCTTGGTTACTCTGGTCGCCCGATTCTGCCTGGATCTCTCTGAATCCCCAGAGTGTCGTAATGTCTCTCTCTTCAATCTTTGAATCTCCGAATCTTTGAGTCTCCTTTCTTTCCTTGTCTTAACTTTTTAAAGGGAAAAATTCCTTAGGTGATAGCCAATCACAAATGTGGGGTGTGGTTGCCTTCTAGGTAACCAATTTTATATTCAGACTCTAGATGGCAGTATTGTTCCACTAGACATACCTATCCAGGAAAGAGTTAACTTTTCCTGGTGGCTATTTTTGACGTCATTTACGTTATCTTTATGTATCCAATAACTTATTTTATCTGTCAGATCACAGGGTTTTTCTCAGTTTTGTCCAGACTATGCGTCTGCAAATTCTGCTATAATTCCTAAAATTGATAGTTTGTGAACTAAGTTTCACCTTAAACTATAATGGGACGTTGTACAATATCGAAAGTAAAATTTAATTGTTTAATCTCCTCTGTCACCTAAGTCTGGGAATAGAATTTATACAGTCTGTCTACCCCCATTCTCAATGTCTTATCTATTTGGTTTGTTTATATACACATTCCATTCAGCTCTGGCTAAGCGGTCAGCAATAGAGAAAGGAAAGAAATGTTGTGTCTTTGTTAACTTGAGAATAACAAAATGGAGTCTGGTCTGTTCAACAATGACTTCAGAATATACACTTTGTATTTCTATCATAGCACAAAATGTCTGCCGATATAAATACCCTGACAGTCCGTTACAACCAACTTCTTCCCACACGGCTTCCAGTAATTGTAATATCTCAGCTGCGTACTTGATTTCTTTACCCTCTGAGTTCAGTAGTCCTCTTTCTTTATACAAAGCTCCGTGGGCATGAGTGGTTAAAAACGCATACTTGGAGTCCGTGTAGATGTTCACCCTTAAACCTTCAGCCAATTGTAACGCTCGTGTGAGTGCGATTAGTTCTGCCTTCTGTGCCGATGTTCCTTTTGACAAGGGCCGAGCTTCTATCACCTTGTCTATGGTTGTTACTGCATATCCTGCATAGCGAATCCCTTCTTTCACATAACTACTGCCGTCAGTATAGTACTGGACATCAGGGTTCTGGATGGGAAAATCACGAAGGTCCGGTCTACTGGAGAACACTTCATCCATCACCTCCAGGCAATCATGTTGACTCTCAGTAGGTTGTGGCAAAAGGGTAGCTGGATTTAAGGTATTAACAGTCTCTAGATGCACTCTCGGGTTCTCACATAACATAGCTTGATACTTAGTCATGCGGCTATTACTAAACCAATGATTGCCTTTATAGTCTAGCAACGTTTGTACTGCGTGCGGGACTCGCACATAGAGTTCCTGACCTAGAGTGAGTTTATCAGCTTCGGCTACCAGCAGGGCGGCGGCAGCTACGGCTCTTAGACAAGGTGGAAGACCACTGGCCACTTCATCCAGTTGTTTGGACATATATGCAACAGGTCGTTGCCATGATCCCAAGTACTGTGTCAATACTCCCACAGCCATTCTTCTTTGCTTGTGTACATATAAGTAGAATGGGCGTGTATGATCAGGTAGACCTAATGCTGGGGCACTCATCAAAGCCTTCTTCACATCTTCAAATGCCTTTTGCTGTTCAGGGGTCCACAGGAAGGGATCGTGTTCTGTACCTTTTATAGCTGCATAAGGAGGTTTTGCCAATATCGCATAACTGGGAATCCATATCCTACAGAAGCCTGCTGCCCCCAAGAATTCCCGCACTTGCCTTCTATTCTTGGGTATTGGTATTTGGCATACAGCTTCTTTTCTCTCTGGCCCCATTATCCTTTGACCTTCAGAGATATGGAATCCCAGATACTTGACAGTTGGCTGACACAACTGAGCTTTCTTTCTGGACACCTTGTATCCTGCCTTCCAGAGAATGTGTAGTAAATCATGTGTTGCTTGCTGATATATTTCTCTTGTAACTGCCGCTATCAACAAATCATCTACGTATTGTAATAGTACACACTCTCCTGGGATGGACTTGAAATCCAGTAAGTCTTGACTTAAAGCTGATCCAAATAGGGTAGGTGAATTTTTAAACCCTTGGGGCAGTCTTGTCCAAGTCATCTGGCGTTTCGAGCCCGTTACAGCGTTCTCCCATTGGAATGCAAAGATACACTGGCTTTCTGCAGCAATTCGAAGGCAAAAGAAGGCATCTTTGAGATCTAAAACAGTAAAATAGGTAGCCCCGCCCGGAATTATTGCAAGCAGGTTATATGGATTGGGCACAACTGGGTGTATTCTTACGACCGCATCATTGACTGCTCTCAAGTCCTGCACAGGGCGATACTCATCCGTACCGGGCTTTTGAACAGGCAACAATGGGGTGTTCCAGGGGGAAGTACAGAATTTTAGGATACCATACCTTATGAACTTATCCAAGTATGATTGTATATTCTTCTTGGCCTTTTGTGGGATGTGATATTGTCTTAAGCTCACTGGATAAACCCCAAGTTTTAGTTCGATTTGAATTGGTGGAATATTGCGAGCAAGTCCTGGTGGGTTGTTCTCTGCCCATACTCCTGGTATATTGAACAAGGATTCATCACTCTTAGGGTTTTGGCTGGTCAACACTGTATAAAGTCGCCACTCTTCTTCCTTTGGTACAGATATTGTCATTATACCTGAAGGTCCATTGAACTTTAAAGCTGTTGTTCCATTAGGTAGAAACGTTATCTGTGCTTGTAATTTTGACAACAAATCACGTCCTAGCAGTTGGACTGGACATTCAGGCATATAAAGGAATTGATGTTTCACTACGTGGCCTCCCAATGTACAGAGTCGACTTTTAAGAACCGGTTTTGCAGCACTCCTTCCAGTTGCTCCTATTACGGTGATAGTTCTTCCAGATGGAGGAGCAACTAGGTCAGTCATCAACGAATGTTCAGCACCAGTATCAATCATGAAAGCACTCCTTTTTCCCCCTATTGCTACATCGACCATAGGCTCCGCTCGGCCAAGGCGGATGGAGCCCAGTCGGTATCAATAGTCCTCCATGACTGTGTCAGCCAACCCCACAAAGTCCCTATCCTCTCTATCGCGGGGTCTCTGCGCTGCTGGATAGTACCTATCTCCACTAACACTTCCTCTATTATTCCCACTATTTCCTTTAGGACCTCCTCTACCTCTCACTCTGCCTCTATAATTACTATATCCTGCCCTAGGTCTGTCTCTCTCATACTGTTCCCTTTGTGGACACTCACTTCTCCAATGCCCTTCTTCCCTACAATACGCGCATTGGTTCCTACTCAAAGGTTCCCTATTCCATTTGCTCTCGCCTTTATCCGTTTCCCTATACACTTCCTTTTCCCTTCTATCTACGCCTGCGATAGCTACCGCTAGCCTATCTGCTTTCCTACGCATCTTACGCTCTTCCTCCTTCTTTGTCTCTGTTTCCCTATTCATGTATACCTTATTTACTATTTCCATTAGTTGGGTTATAGACATCCCTACAAACCCTTCTAACTTCTGTAGCTTGCGCTTTATATCTCCGTAGGCTTGGCTGAAAAAGGCAGAGTTAACCATTCGGGAATTCTCAGGAGCCTCTGGATTAAAGGGGGTATACAAACGGTATGCCTCCAATAATCGGTCATAAAAGACACTGGGCGATTCATCAAATTTCTGTAATACCTCAGCTGTCTTAGACATATTAATCGCCTTCTTCCCTCCGGCTTTCATGCCAGCAATAATAGCGTCCCTATATGCTTTTAAATGAGCCATATCTTCGCCATTGACATTCCAATTCGGATCTGCATTTGGATAATGGGCTGCGGCCCATGCTGCTGGGTTGGCCTGATTTTGTGTACGGGCCACTTCTTCCAGCTCTTTAATTGACGCTTGATTTATCCTTGTCCTTTCCTGGTTATTAAACAATGTCATCAACAGTTGCTGGCAATCAGCCCAAGTGGGATTATGTGTCTGGACTATGGAGGTAAACACATCCGTCATGGCTTGAGGCTTTTCGGTGTATGAGGAGTTATGGGTTTTCCAATTAAATAGATCATTAGTTGTAAAGGGGACATAGACGAAGACTGGATCAGCATATTGTATCTGGCCGTCACCGTTAATGTGTGTTGGGCCAGGAGTCAGTCGAAGAGGCATTTGATAATGTCGGGGTTGTAGGGTACCAGTCAATTGTCGGGTTAGTATGGGGCTTCGTTTAGATACGTCAGTTAGGGATTCCGGCCGAGGGGTAGTAAGACAAGGGGATGGGGACGCTTTACTAAGGGGGAGGTTGGTGAGTAAAATATTCCGGGCCGGGCTAGGAGGAGCCTGACCAGAAACTAGAAATGGCGCCAAATCTGGGTAGGTGGAGTTAACGGAGGTAGGTATCGGAAGGGGAGGGTTTAAAACAAGAGGGCTGGGCTCTGAGCTAGAGGAGGGGATAGGTGGGGACAATGGGGCAAGGGGAGGAGCGTTACCAACAGCACCTCCTCTTCCGGTGGAGGAGGAGTAAGGGGGCGGCATGGGGATCTCAGACTCAGGGGGCGTGTCCAAAATGGGCGTGATTACGGCCTTAGTGGACAAACGAGTTCTGGCCACCATGAGGCGACATTGTTCCTTGTGGCATATCCGGATCCATTTTGGCGAGTCATTTACAGCCTGCTTCCAACAATCAATATACGGAAACTGGCCGTAAAGTTCAGGCCTACCTGATACAGCCACGTGTACACGCTGTACCAGATTAGGATCCAAACTGCCACGTGGTGGCCATGCGGCAACCAAAGTAGGCCATTCCCTACTACATAAAGTAGTCAGGCGTGTTGGAGACATCTTTACCCCAAAATCATATACAGTGTATCCCTTTTTAAAGTTTTTCAACATATATCCTAAGGGATCCAAAACCGTTGATCTGATGCACCCATACTAACAATGAAGCGTCGTCTCCAACAGAAACTAAACAAACACTCTTCCAACAGCACCACGTGGTACAGTTACTAAGCGAAACGCACACAACAAAACACTCAGGGAATTCCCGTACACACACAGCTGTTACACCAGTCACTAAATAACTAATACTGTGCCCTTTGGCGAAACTATACAGTCACCCACGCTATAATTCCCTATATCTGAATTACCCGTCTATAACATACCCCAGTAACATCGTCTTTACAAACAGTAGTTATAGTACGGTTAGCATTGGTTAGAGTACAATTTAAAGTCACACTTCAAATAGTAGTGGTTATGGTGTTAAACATACAACATAGACGACAGTTATTAGTGGTTACTTACAATATCAGTAATTATACATGGTTATGGTATCGTGCGCTATAATACAGTTACACACTATTCACACTCTCGCTAGACGGCAGAGCTCACGCTATTTAGCAAGATATACACGCTACTACAACAATCTTTAACACATTTACAATTCCCAACTAATCTATTGGCCAGTACCTTGATGGACTACCTAAAACTATCTACATACGTTTTGGTTAGCCACACTGCCCAAGCACCACATATAGCGAACTAGAGGGCGGAATTTACAACAGCACCCTTTTAGTCTATATACTCTATCAAAAATCTAGTGGGTTCCAAATTTACACGCCTTCCCACTTAGACAAGATAGGTTGAGATCTAGCGGACCGAATTTACACAGGCGCCGCTTAGTCTCCCGGTCCCTCCGACCTAGCGAACGTAATATACACCCTAGAACGCTAGTCTAGACAAGACACCGGTGACCGGCTTGGGCTATTTACACCAGAACCCCGCCTGACTCCAAACCAAAATTAAACGGGCTGACTACAGGGCATTTAATTGAGCGGTGCGCCTTCGCTCCTTCCCTCCACTGGAGGGGGCAGATTCCAAATAACCCCTTATGGGCCTACCGCACAATCGGTATCCAATACCCCTAGTGGGTCCACCGTCTAAAACAGCGGTCGTCTTACCTCCTCGTTCCTGAACCTGAGTTCACACTCATCGACGGGGACACCCCAGCACTTACTACGTAGAGGTTGATGATCTCCTGGACTTGACCAGTGGCGCCGAGACGAAGGGAGGTCCACGCAGAAGTTCAGGGGTGCAGCCGTAGAGAGCGTGGGCAAAGATAGACCGTCTCACGCCTCTGCTTCTCAGCTACCGTTGAACGATGAGCTTCCCGGCCAATGCACAAAATGATACCGGAGAAACTGACGGAAGCCAAGCACAGAGAGATGGACACAGGTTTCTTCAGGAAGGAAGAGATTCTTTATTCGATTCACCGACCGGGACTCAGAGGGACTAATGTCACCAAAATACAACAAGATCTGAGCCCCGAACAATAGTGTAGGCTCCTTATATAGGCATGTAACTCCACCCATAATTAGCTCCACCCACACATACTCTTACCCAATCAATCGAACAAGAACTAACTTCCTGTTTGACCACATGGCTTGCCCAGCACAATGGTGGAAGGGAATACTACATCCTGTATTCTCACACATGCTCCGTACACTACTGATTGTATCTTTGCCACGTGCAACCAACCGACCGATACACCAGTATATGCACGTACACATACCACGTGGTAATCTCGGCCTACTAAATTTATTTTTACCGAGATTCCACCACAATTCCACATATCCCCAGATAGCTTAGATCTCAGCACACATTATTACCAAATGGTGCTCAGATCACATACATCCAGTTCAATCGCCATGGAGCCAATTCTTTCATACAGTCTTTCAGTATACGGCTGGGCTCCATGGCATAGCTATCTGGGGTAGCATGGCTTTAATAGTCCGCAGAAAGGCACAAATAAACCTTTCTGCAGGTAAAATAAAAGTGGACAGTGGTGAGGTTGGTTCCGCCACACTTCTCCCCTTTACCAGACAGACTAACAGGGTATCTGACCTCCTGCCGGTCAGTGCCCTGGTTAGTCCAGAAACCCACCCACGAAGCACAAACAGCAGTACAGCCCACCCACAATAAATAGTTCCTACACCTGGATAAAGAAGAAACTTGTCCATGTCCAGGTGTCGCACCATGGCTGTGTGGGGGACTGGTAGGCTGCCTTGGTGGGTTGCTGAGTGGACAGAGACCAGCGGTACTCTGCCCTGGTGCCAGCGCTACCCCGGAAGTAGCCTGGTTGGAGCCTGGTTGTGGGAGGGGGAGACCAAATGTCTCCCCTCTGGGTACACGGTTCTGTGGCTGGGGGACAGGACCGACCGTCCCTACCCCTTGGGCTGTAAGTGCAGAGACTATGGTCCCATCTGCACAGTCGGGGGGCTTAACATCTCCCCTTGGTGGGTTAGGCTGCCGCTGGGGAGAGGGGGTAACAAGCTCCTCTCCCTGATTCGTAGACTGCTGCTGGGGAGAGGGGATAACAAACTCCTCACCCTGACACTCTCCCTGCTGGTGGGGAGGGGGACCAACTGTCTCCCCTTTCAATATTTTGTCCTGTAGCTGGGGTGCGAGACCGACGGTCTCTGCTCCCTGCAGGACACTCTGCCGCTGGGGAGGAAGTACAGCACCTTCAGCTCCCTGGGATACACACTGCCGCTGGGGAGGAAGGACGGCACCTTCAGCTCCCTAGGGTACACACTGCCGCTGGGGAGGAAGGACGACACCTTCAGCTCCCTGGGGTACACACTGCCGCTGGGGAGGAAGGACGACACCTTCAGCTCCCTGGGGTACACACTGCCGCTGGGGAGGGAGGACGACACCTTCAGCTCCCTGGGGTACACACTGCCACTGGGGAGGAAGGATGGCACCTTCTGCTCCCTGGGACACACACTGCCGCTGGGGAGGAAGGACAACATCTTTAGCTCCCTGGGGTACACATTGCCGCTGGGGAGGAAGGACGGCACCTTCAGCTCCCTGGGGTATACACTGCCGCTGGGGAGGAAGGACGACACCTTCAGCTCCCTGGGGTTCACCCTGATGCTGGGGGGGGAAGGACGACACCTTCGGCCCCCTGGGGTACACACTGCCGCTGGGGAGGAAGGATGGCACCTTCTGCTCCCTGGGACACACACTGCCGCTGGGGAGGAAGGACAACATCTTTAGCTCCCTGGGGTACACATTGCCGCTGGGGAGGAAGGACGGCACCTTCTGCTCCCTGGGGTATACACTGCCGCTGGGGAGGAAGGACGACACCTTCAGCTCCCTGGGGTTCACCCTGATGCTGGGGGAGGAAGGACGACACCTTCGGCCCCCTGGGGTACACACTGCCGCTGGGGAGGAAGGATGGCACCTTCTGCTCCCTGGGGTACACACTGCCGCTGGGGAGGAAGGACGGCACCTTTAGCTCCCTGGAGTACACACTGCCACTGGGGAGGAAGGACAACACCTTCAGCTCCCTGGGATACACTCTGCCGCTGGGGAGGAAGGACGGCACCTTCAGCTCCCTGGGATACACACTGCAGCTGGGGAGGAAGGACGATACCCCTGGCTCGGTCTGCCATGAACTGCAGGTATTCCGCTGCCAACTTTCTCATGAACTGTACGTATTTCTCCTCTGGGTGGGGTCCAAAGTAAGCCAGCCGCATGGCAACCTCTCTGTCAAACTCCTCCTGAGTGCAGTCAGATGCCATGCTTGCTCTGCCGACGTTGGTTCCTTTGTAGATAGGGGCACTGTACGGGTACTGGCGTTGCCCTCACTTTGTAATCCAAGGAATGGTGTTGCCCTGTAGCTGTCCTTCTGGGCTGTGGAAATGATCCCGCCGCTTGCCACCAATTGTAACGGACCGTTTCGCTCACAAGGGGATAAGACCCGTTTAGACGATAATCCCCTTTCCAGATAAACCAGCAGCTACTGCAATCACCAATCTCCAGAACTGCAAACCGCACGTATTCACCAACTCCCGAACAAGAGACACACGAACCCTGGAAGCAGCCGAACAGGAAAAGCAATACGAACAGCTTACACACCTGGCAATCGGCATACAGTCAAATTTTCCCCAAGAATGAGACAACACTTCACTTTGAGGGTTAAGCAGGAATTCTGCTGTAATGGCCACACACTGGCTTTTATGCAAGTCCACATGCAAGGGGACATCCCACAGGGTGGGGCACAGTACAACCAATCATTTACATGAGAACCGTAAAACACACACAGCACAAACAGACAATCCCTCCCCTCTGGCCTGGAGATAATTGGGAAGGAATCCAATTATCTCCAAGGACAGAGGCAAACTCCATTACACACATGCCAGACAAAGGACAATAAAAGACATAAAAATACATACTGGTACATTTAGTACATAAAACATATACATTCCACATATCCCCAGATAGCTTAGATCTGAGCACACATTATTACCGAATGGTGCTCAGATCACATACATCCAGTTCAATCGCCATGGAGCCAAAGTCTTTCATACAGTCTTCCAGTATACGGCTGGGCTCCATGGCATAGCTATCTTGGGTAGCATAGCTTTAACAGTCCGCAGAAAGGCACAAATAAACCTTTCTGCGGGTAAAATAAAAGTTTAAAATGCAGGACCATAGTCTAAAGGGAGCAGGCGAGCAACCAGGCCTCTCCAGTGGACAGTGGCGAGGTTGGTTCCGCCACACCATCCACACTTAAATCCCCCTGCATTACAGTTCCCTCATTCGGTACTTGGTTTCTACCAAATGGGGCTTTGTTAGGTCCCTCCGTTCGGTAGTTACGGAGCTCTGGAGGTCTCAGCGATGTTCGGTTGTTTGAGTGTCCGATTTGAGTTCCAGACACTCGACGACCAAACACCGCTGAGATTTTGATGCGTAAGATGGCCGCCGCACGTGGTTCGTATACCGAACAGCGGCCACCCAGGCATCAGCAATTAAGATTCAAGTTGCGGTTTCTGTGAGAAGTGTGAACGCCTAACGAGGCGCACACTTCTCACTGGGGTGGTCTAATGGTTCGGTAGTTTCATTCTCATGGAACTACCTGTGACGAGACCAATCTCGCCACATTGCATTGGAGGAGCCTGGTTGCCCGCCTGCTGCCTTTGGACTATGGCCCTGGGAGATTGGGCCCTTTTAAAAAACGTATTCGTCCCTAACAGAGTGCATGTCAATCATTCTGGCCCTTTAAACACAGTGGGGCCATTCGGTACTTGCCCTGTGTGAGCGGTGATACCCCCAGATAGCTATGCCATGGAGCCTATTCATATAATGAAAGACTTTAGCTCCATGGCAATTGAACTGTGTGAATAGGATCTGAGCGCTATTTGGTAGTTTTGTGCGTTCAGATCCCAGCTATCTGGGGATATGTGAAATGTCTGTGTGTTATGTGTAAAAGGGGACTGTATTTTAAAGTGTTTTGTGTCTTTTTGCAACCATGTGCTCAATGGAGTCTGCCTCTAGCCCTGGATAATTGGATTACCGTATATACTCGAGTATAAGCCGAGTTTTTTAGCACATTTTTTGTGCTAAAAAAACCCAACTCGGCTTATACTCGAGTCAATAGTCTGTATTATGGCAATTTGCATTGCCATAATACAGACTGGGGGAGAGGGGGGCTGGCAGAGCTGTAACTTACCTTTCCTGCAGCTCCTGTCAGCTTCCTCCTCCTCCGCGCCGTCCGTTCAGCACCTCGGTCAGCTCCCAGTGTAAGTCTCGCGAGAGCCGCGGCTCTCGTGAGACTTACAGTGGGAGCTGACAGAGGGAGCTGAACGGACGGCACGGAGGAGGAGGAAGCTGACAGGAGCTGCAGGAAAGGTAAGTTACAGCTCTGCCAGCCCCCCTCCCCCCCCCACTGAACTACCAATGCTGGACCACCAGGGAGTGAGAGCCCCCCTCCCTGCTATATATCAAGCAGGGAGGGGGGACGAAAAAAAATATATAAATAATTAAAAAAAAATAATAATTAAATTACATAAATAAAAATAATAATAAATAATAATAAAAAAAATTAAAATAATAAAAAAAAATTGCCCACCCCCCACCAACACACACACACACACACACACTGCACTCATACACACACACTGCACTCATACACACACACTGCACTCATACACACACACACTGCACTCATACACACACACACTGCACTCATACACACACACACTGCACTCATACACACACACACACTGCACTCATACACTCACACTGCACTCATACACACACACTGCACTCATACACTCACACTGCACTCATACACTCACACTGCACTCATACACTCACGCTGCATTCATACACACACGCTGCATTCATACACACACGCTGCATTCATACACACACGCTGCATTCATACACACACGCTGCATTCATAAACACACGCTGTAAATAAATGTTCAATTAATATATTTTTTTAGGATCTAATTTTATTTAGAAATTTACCAGTAGCTGCTGCATTTCGCACCCTAGTCTTATACTCGAGTCAATAAGTTTTCCCAGTTTTTTTGGGTAAAATTAGGGCCCTCGGCTTATATTCGGGTCGGCTTATACTCGAGTATATACGGTACTTTCCCCTTTGTCTCCAGGATAGAGGCCTCTGTAAAACCTGTTTGAGCCAGATTGATATGCTGCCAGTCAGGGGAACAAAAGATAATTTTACTTACTTTTGAACCCCTGGTCTGATTCATGCCAATTGTGAATATGTTGTTCCCCTGAATGGATTGATTATAAAAATGTAAGTTTTATTCATGTACTATGTAAAATCATAAAGTTATAAAAATGTATAAGTTTTAGCTTGGAGATAATTGAGTAGATATAGTAGGAAACTCAATTATCTCCCAAGCAGAGGGGAGGGAAACTGGGGGCTGTACTATTATGTTATTGGTTCTTTTATACCTACCCCTGGGTGTGTTCTGTTTGTCCAGCCTCAGTTCCTGTTTTACCCTCAAAGGGAAGTGTCGTCTCATTATTGGGGGAAGGATTTATTGCATGCTGTTCCAGTTGACTGCTAGGAGTGTAAGTCTATTTGTATGGTTCCTATTCAACGGTCTACAGCATTCCTATGCTTGAGAAGATTCATATGCTGCATCGGTTCGGTGATTGTGGTGTCTGCCAGAGTGCTTGGAGTCCTCAGGAAGCGCTAGGAGCATCCATTAACGGAGGTACCCAGTCGGGGTGCCAGGCGATCCGTTACATTGGTGGCAAGCAGTGGGATGGCGTCCTAGTGCGAAGTAAAGCAGCTCGGAGACACAGTTCGTTTGGAGTTACAAAGTGAGGGTAACGCTAGTATACGTACAGTGCCCCTATCTACAAAGGAACTCAGAAAATGGAGGAGAAGTTTCAAGATAGATTGAACGATTACGTCCTGGGGTCTGGAGCAGTCTCAGAGGAGGACATGTTGATGTACAGAGAGGCTGTCAGAGCCAGGTTGTGGGACGAAGCCCTAGAGGAAGTACAGTATTCGCGAGGGGATCGGCGCCACAGCAGAAGGCAGCAAATCCTGGCTCGAATGGCAGAGCGGATGCCCCTCCTGAGAAAACAGACTGAAGAAGCGTGGGTGACTAGATTCGAGATTCTAGTATATGCAGAACTGGCGCTAGACGACCCATACCAGGCGATACAATGGTACGCAGCTCAGTGTGTCCCCGAGATGGCAGAGTATGAGTTCCCAGAAGGCAGAGATTACACTGACCTTGGCCGATTTTGGGATAATATTGACGATGAGGACTTTGGGAAAGCTGCCGACTCTCGTTTTTGGGACCTGTGTTACGACCGAGAAGACATGGTGGGGCTCCCTAGCGCTATTGACCTCGAGGCAGACCTACAGTATTTGGTCGCCAAAGAATGGAACCTGGAGGGGGATTACCTGCGACTCATCAATGAGGCCCGGGAAGAGACAACCGGTACTCCTTCCCAACAGCAACCAGCGGTACCCGAGGTAGCAGATCTCCGAGACTGGTCCTGTGAGGATCCCCAGCGGCAGTGTGTATCCCAGGGAGCTGAAGGTACAGTCCTTCCTCCCCAGCAGCAGAGTAAGTCCCAGGGAGCTGAAGGTGCAGTCCTTCCTCCCCAGTGGCAGATTGTACCCCAGGGAGCCGAAGGTGCCGTCCTTCCTCCCCAGCGGCAGTGTATACCCCAGGGAGCAGAAGGTGCCGTCCTTCGTCCCCAGCGGCAGGTTGAGTTACAGGGGGCAGAGGTAGTTGTTCCTGCCCCCCCAGCAGCAGAGTGATATGCTGGGAAGGCAGTGTGAAATGCAGGGAGAGGAGATCAGCGTCCTCCTGCCCCAGCGGCAGGCTGAGTTACAGGGGGCAGAGGTAGTTGTTCCTTCCCCCCAGCAGCAGCGTGATTTTTTGGGAATTGGGAGCCCAGTCTCCATTCCCCAGCGGCCGAGTGATGTGCCGGGAATTGGGAGCCCAGTCTCCATTCCCCAGCGGCAGAGTGTCCAGCAGGGAATAGAGAGCCCAGTCTCCTTTCCCCAGCAGCAGGACACTGTATTGGGGGCGGAGACAGTAGGTCTCCCTCCACAGAGGATGAAAGTATGTATGGGAGAGGAGCTTGCTACCACCTCTCCCCAGCGGCGGATCATTAATGGGCAGGGAATAGAGAGCTCAGTCTCCTTTCCCCAGCGGCAGAGTGTTCTATCGGGAGAGGAGCTTGTTACCCCCTCTCCCCAGCGACAGCTTAATGTACCAGGGGGAGACTGTAAGCCCCACAGCTGTGCAGATGGGACCGTGGTCTCTGCACTTACCCCCCCCCACGACAGGGCTGTTTAGCTAAAGGGGAGACAGTGGGTCTCCCCCTCCGGCAGCAGAGCTGTGCAGCTAAAGTGGAGACAGTCGGTCTCCAGCAGCAGAGCTGTGCAGCTAAAGGGGAGACAGTCGCTCTCCAGCAACCAGGCTCCAACCAGACTACTCCGGTGGTAGTACTGGCACCAGGACAGAGTACCGCTGGTCTCTGCCCACTCAGCAACCCACCAAGGCAGCCTACCAGTCCCCCACACAGCCGTGGTGAGGCACCTGGACATGGACAAACTTCTCCTCTACCCAGGTGTAGTAACCATTTATTGTGTGTGGGCTGTACTGTATTTTTGCTTTGTGGGTGGGCTGCTGGACTAACAAGGGCACTGACCGGCAGGATGTCAGGTACCCTGTTAGTCTGTCTGGAAAAGGAAAGAGATGTGACGAGACCAATCTCGCCACATTGCATTGGAGGAGCCTGGTTGCCCGCCTGCTGCCTTTGGAATATGGCCCTGGGAGATTGGGCCCTTTTAAAAAACGTATTCAGCCCTAACATGTCACTCATTCTGGCCCTTTAAACACAGTGGGGCCATTCGGTACTTGCCCTGTGTGAGCGGTGATACCCCCAGATAGCTATGCCATGGAGCCTATTCATACAATGAAAGACTATGGGAAAGACTTTAGCTCCATGGCAATTGAACTGTGTGAATAGGATCTGAGCGCTATTTGGTAGTTTTGTGCGTTCAGATCCCAGCTATCTGGGGATATGTGAAATGTTTGTGTGTTATGTGTAAAAGGGGACTTTATGTATTTTAAAGTGTTTTTTGTGTCTTTTTGCAACCATGTGCTCAATGGAGTCTGCCTCTAGCCCTGGATAATTGGATTACTTTCCCCTTTGTCTCCAGGATAGAGGCCTCTGTAAAACCTGTTTGAGCCAGATTGATATGCTGCCAGTCAGGGGAACAAAAGATACTTTTACTAACTTTTGAACCCCTGGTCTGATTCATGCCAATTTTGAATATGTTGTTCCCCTGAATGGATTGATTATAAAAATGTAAGTTTTATTCATGTACTATGTAAAATCATAAAGTTATAAAAATGTATAAGTTTTAGCTTGGAGATAATTGAGTAGATATAGTAGGAAACTCAATTATCTCCCAAGCAGAGGGGAGGGAAACTGGGGGCTGTACTATTATGTTATTGGTTCTTTTATACCTCCCCCTGGGTGTGTTCTGTTTGTACCTGACTGTAATAAAAACCAGGCTGGGATTGCCAGCCTCAGTTCCTGTTTTACCCTCAAAGTGAAGTGTCGTCTCATTATTGGGGGAAGGATTTATTGCATGCTGTTCCAGTTGACTGCTAGGAGTGTAAGCCTATTCATATGGTTCCTATTCAACGGTCTACAGCATTCCTATGCTTGAGAAGATTCATATGCTGCATCGGTTCGGTGATTGTGGTGTCTGCCAGAGTGCTTGGAGTCCTCAGGAAGCACTAGGAGCATCCATTAACGGAGGTACCCAGTCGGGGTGCCAGGCGATCCGTTACACTACCGAACCCACATACAAAATCATACATAAAGACATGAATACAAAGCACTGTAACGGATCACCTGGCACCCCGACTTGGTACCTCCGTTAATGGATGCTCCTAGTGCTTCCTGAGGACTCCAAGCACTCTGGCAGACACCACAATCACCGAATCCGAGAAACATAGGAATCCTCTCTAGCATATGAATGCTGTAGACCATTGAATAGGAACCATACGAATAGGCTTGTACTCCTAGCAGTCAACTGGAACAGCATGCAATAAATCCTTCCCCCAATAATGAGACGACCCATCACTTTGAGGGTAAAACAGGAACTCTGGACTGGCTCATCCAGCCTGGCTTTTATTTCCAACTCACACATACAGGCCACACCCAGGGGGAGGCATAAAAGAACCAATGACATAGATGTTACCTCCCACACATCCCCTCCCCTTAGTGTGACACATAATCCCATTATGCATACAGTGTAAAATATACTTTTACACAACTTTCATAAAACCATACATCACATTCACATAAAAATACATATCCACAATCAATCCATTCAGGGGAACAACATATTAAAAAATGGCATGAATCCGAACAGGGGTTCAAAAGTTACTAAAAGTATCTTTTGTTCCTTTCTGGCTGGCAGAAAAACATCCCCACAATGCACCCTGGTTTCCTCCCTTCTGCCCTGGAGTTAATTGGAGAAGTAATCCAATTACCCAGGACTAAAGGCAGACTCCATTAACCACATGGTTGCAAAACAACATAAAACACTTTAAAATACATAAAGTCACATTTACACATAACACACAGACATTTCACCTATCCCCAGATAGCTGGGATCTGCACGCACAAAACTACCGAATAGCGCGCAGATCCTACTCACACAGTACAAATGCCATGGAGCTAAAGTCTTTCCCATAGTCTTTCATTATATGAATAGGCTCCATGGTATGGCTATCTGGGGTATCACATTCCCATAAAGTCTGGTCCATAGTCCAAAGGCAAGAGGCGGGCAATCAGCCCCCTCCAAGGACACGTGGCGAGGTCGGTTTCGCCACAAGCACGAATAGAGTTACACAGGTTAATTATAGGACAGGCTTACTGCATTCCGCTACAACATACATACATTCATACAGACAGACAGACATGCATACTGACATACATGCATACAGACACTGACATCCATATACACTTCCATACATACATAAATTCATAATGACATGCATACATACATACACTGACAGCCATACAAACATACATACATTCATACAGACACACATTGATACTGACAAACAGACATACATATATACATACATACTGACAGACAGACATGCATGCATGCATACAGACATGCACAGAGCTAATTTTTCAGCCACCCTCCTGTTCTTACCTTTTCTTTGCAGGAGGGTGGCTGGGGCTGATGGGAGTTGGCGCGGCTCTCCCTCTTCATTGGCCTCCACGCTGGCTCTCCTCCCGCGTGGAGTGAGCAGGGAGAAAGTGACCACTTCCTCCCAGCAGCACTTGCGCTACAGCTGCATTGTAGCGGAGTGCGGGTATACACAGCTATTCTCCACTTAAGATCCCAGTGAGGCTCAGGAACAAGTATTATAGATCCAAAGAGTAGTAATTCCAGCAGGCAAAATAATCCAACAATATCCCAACAGTACTCCCAATAACTGGACGACACACAGCATCAGGAGCAGAACTGAAATCTTTAATCACACAACTTTCTTATAAAGGGTTCTCCCTTGCAGGGATTTACAGTAATTAGTACATTATCCAATAATCCAGTAGTTACCTCCCATATCTCTCCTCCCCTCAGTGTGACACATAATCCACTTATAACTTACATACTTTTACCCCGATTCTGGATGTACCCCAAAACAGCCTGGTACAGTTATTTAAATGGTATCCCCTGGTAGTCCGGATCTGGGTGACTAACATATCCAAAATTCACCCAGATCGGACCAGGAGTTAGGTGGAGGGTGTAATTTGACCGACCGCACACAAGCTGGTATCAGGAAAGGGTTCCATGCATTTTGGCCCTGCGGTCGGTCTTCGTTTGGGAGATAAAATACATAGAAAATACTGCCATCCACATTTAACTTTCCCTTCATCCGAATCCCCTTGTTCGGTACCTTAAAACTACCGAACGGGGTTTTGATTAACCTTCCCGTTCGGGAGTTATGGAACTCTGGAGGTCTCAGCGGTGTTCGGGTAATCGAGTGTCCGATTTGAGTTCCAGACACTCGATGACCAAACACCGCTGAGATTTTCATGCGTAAGATGGCTGCCGCCACGTGCACGCATACCGAATGGTGGCCACCCAGTTACATCCATAAAGGGCCTATTAACTTGCGGTCAGAGAAGTGTGAGTACGGATGGAAACTACCGAATAACATACGATTAATGCATATAAGTACCATGCAATGGGGAAAAAAAACACACGAATACAATAACGAATAAAGTCACATAGGAATGTTACAGGACAGGTGTGGCGAAACCAACCTCGCCACTGAACTGGAGAAGCCTGCTTGCCCGCCTCCTACCTGCTGACTATGGCCCCTTCGTTATTTGGGCTAATGGATCGATATTAGGCTTCTGCTGGCCCTTTAAGAACTGTCTGGGGCCATATCGAGACTTTGGGTAACAATACCCTTTAAGACTATGGCCCCTGGAAGGTATTGCCTATTAAAGACTCTTTTAGCAGATTGGATTTTATAAGGCTGTCCCTTTAAATAATTTGGAACAGTTCTACAGCTTTAAATTGGCACTTCGGATGCAGTCGAAGTGCCGAAGTAGTCGAAGTGGCCGCCATTCGACAAACGAACACGTGGCGGCGGCCATCTTTGTTCATTCGAACGAGGTCAGCGGTATGTGTAGCCAAATTCATGGAACTGAAATCGGCTACACATTTTACCGAACACCGCTGACCCTTACCTTCTCCTACACTTCGTTTTTCAGCTCCAGAGACTGTCCCGTTCGAAATGGGACTTAGTAATTTTTCCGCATGAAATTGACCGGCCGCACAGCCCAAATCTATGGAACTGTTTTGGGCAGGAAATTGTGCTTGCGGTCGGTGATAAAGGGACCTCCAGCTAACTTTTTTGATCCACTGGAGGGATTTGGCTGATTTTTGGAAGTGTTTATGTTTGAAGTGTGCTGATTCCGAATATGTAATTTATGGAGATTGAATGTATAGTTTTAAAGTTACAGTGTATGTGTGGAAAGTATATTTTAAACTGTATGCATAATGGGATTATGTGTCACACTAAGGGGAGGGGATGTGTGGGATGTAACATCTATGTCATTGGTTATTTTATGCCTCCCCCTGGGTGTGGCCTGTATGTGGCCTCTTGTAATAAAAGCCAGGCTGGATGTGCCAGTCCAGAGTTCCTGCTTAACCCTCAAAGCGATGTGTCGTCTCGTTCTTTGGGGGAATTGGATTGTATGCTGACTGCCAGGAGTGTAAGCTGTTCGTATGCTTTTCTTGTTCAGCTGTTCCAGTGTTCGGGTGTTTCCAGTCGGGAAAGTGGTGTTTGCAGTAGCTGCCTGTGCATCTGGAAAGGGGGATATCGCCTAAACTGGGTTTTATCCTCTTGTAAGAAAAACGGTCCGTTACAACAGGCTTAATACATTCCGCTACACTGCTCCCCCTTGCCCACAAGCCGGCATACACAGTCTGATCCCACACGGATCGGCTTGGGGATGTCCAGGGTGCTCACGGATCATTTCTCCAAATCAGTTTGTCGTGACAACCCGTCAGCGTTTCCATTTTGCTTACCCGGGCGGTACTGAATGTCAAAAGGCTGCAGCGCCAAACTCCAGCGTAGCAGCCTGGCATTGTCCCCAGCCACCCGGTTCAGCCAGACTAACGGGTTGTGATCCGTGAGCAGGGAAAAAGCCTGTCCATATAAATACGGCTGCAACTTCTTTAGGGCCCACACCACAGCCAGGCATTCCTTCTCGATGGCGGCGTAGCTTACTTCCCTGGGTAACAACTTGCGACTGATGTAAGCCACGGGGTGTTCTCCGCCATCTGCCCGGACTTGGCTCAGTACTGCTCCCAATCCAAACATAGAAGCGTCTGTGTGAACAAGAAAACGTTTATTTGGATTGGGAGCTGCCAAGACAGGGGCATTAACAAATGCATTTTTCAGGCGTTGGAATGCCTGCTCACACTCCGGGGTCCAGGTTACTTGGCGTGGAAGGTTTTTACGGGTCAGGTCAGTGAGGGGTTTGGCTAGTGCGCTGTAATTGGGGACAAACTTCCTATAGTACCCCGCTGTCCCTAGAAAAGCTAATACCTGAGTCTTAGTTTTAGGGGTAGGCCACTGTGCTACCGCCTCTATTTTGGCTGGTTCTGTCTTCTGCTTGCCACAGCCCACTCGATGACACAGGTACTGTACCTCTGCCATCCCAATACTACATTTAGCCGGTTTCAATGTCAGACCGGCTTCTTTGATTCTATCTAGAACCGCTATTATATGGGCCAAGTGCTCCTGCCAGGTATTGCTGAATATGGCAATATCGTCAAGATATGCACAGGTGTAGTCTTGGAACAGACCTAGGAGTCGGTCCACCATCTGCTGGAAGGTAGCCAGAGCGTTTTACATCCCAAACGGCATGACTTTAAAGTGGTACAAGCCGAATGGGGTGACAAAGGCGGACTTGGGAATGGCGTCCGGAGCCAATGGAATCTGCCAATACCCCTTACACAGATCAATAGTAGTCAGGTATTGGCCTCTGGCCATCCGGTCTAGTAGTTCATCAATCCTAGGCATAGGATATGCGTCGGATACAGTTTTTTCGTTCAATCTCCTGTAGTCCACGCAAAAGCGGGTCGTACCATCTCGCTTTAGTACGAGGACTACGGGAGAAGCCCAGGAACTGTCTGAGGGTTCAATCACCCCCAGTTGGAGCATCTCCTCGATCTCTGTGCGCATATTTTCACGCACCGCTTCAGGGATGCGGTATGGGGTCTGGCGCATGGGCAGTTGCCCTGGGGTTTCTACTCGGTGGGTAGCCAAAGGAGTGTATCCAGGCACATTAGAGAAGGTCTCCTGCTTCTCTTGCAGTAGTTGTTGTACCTCGATATGTTCCTGTGGACTCAACCGATCCCCCAGTATACCCTCTCCTAAGTCTCCAGACAGCTGTCCGTCTCCCAGCAGATCCGGGAGGGGCAGGCTGTCACACTCATCAGAGGTGGGCGCACAAATAGCCGTCACCTCTTCTGAGCGTTCCTGGTAGGGCTTCATCATGTTCACATGGATCATGCGTCGCCCTCCAGTCCCTGCGCAGGGGCCAATTATATAAGTGGTGTCACATCTCTGTTCCACCACTCTATAAGGGCCTTGCCAGGTGGCCTGTAGCTTATCATGGCGGACAGGTTTTAAAATTAAAACTTTCTGCCCAACCTGGAAGCTACGGTCCCTGGCGCCCCTATCGTACCATGTGCGCTGGCGCGTCTGAGCCGCCTGTAGGTTCTCCTTTACCGTCTTAGTTAGTGCTTCCAGACGGTCTCGGAGAGCCAACACATGTGGTACAATAGGGGTGCCGTCTGCGCTCCGGTCTCCCTCCCAATGTTCCCAAATTAAGTCTAGGGGTCCCCTTACTCTCCTCCCGAACAACAGTTCAAATGGGGAAAATCCTGTGGATTCCTGCGGCACCTCCAAATAGGAGGTGGGGTAGGAATCGCTCCCAGTCTTGGTGGGCCTCAGCAAAGGTTCGAAGCATTTGTTTTAGGGTGCCATTGAACTGTTCGCAGAGCCCATTAGTCTGAGGATGGTAGGGGGCACTAATGATGGGTCTGACCTTGCAAAACTTCCAGAGATGTTGGGTGACCTCTGCCGTGAACTGAGTACCCTGATCCGAGATGATCTCCCTGGGTAACCCCATCTGGGAGAAAATCTGCATCAGAGCCTCAGCCACGGTTTCTGCGTGAATGTTGGTCAAGGCCACCGCCTCTGGGTAGCGGGTGGCGTAATCTACTACGGTCAGAATGTACTTTTTGCCAGATGGGCTAGGTTTCGTTTTCCTTCAATTATGGGTAGCGGGTGTAACTTGGCTTTACGCCGATCCCCCCTCTTCCCTACCCTCTGGCACGTATCGCAGGTGCTGCAATATTTGCGCACCTCCTGGCTAATCCCTGGCCAAAAGAAACTTTGGGTCAGCCGATACCTGGTACGACTGACCCCCAAATGCCCGGATAGCGGAATATCGTGTGCTATCCGGAGCAATTCGGTTCGGTACCTCTGTGGTACTACAAGCTGTCAACAATCGGGTCTGACCCAGCTACCTGTTTGTCTGACTCCCTGTACAATAACTGCCTATCCCATACAAATCTTTCCCCCTCCGCCCCAGGTTGGTCAGAGGTGACCTTGTCTCTATATACCTGTAGAGTGGGGTCAGTGATAACCTCTGCCGCAAATTCGTCAGGAGGGGCCCAAGGGACACAGTCTAGGGAAGGGGAAGGATCTCTTACCTGGACCTCCGGCAGTGTGTTGCAGTCCTGGGTGCGGGCCTGTTGCCTGGTGACCACTGGGTGTGCTTCCTCAGTGGTTTGTGGCTCAAATGCAGATGTAAGTTTGCCCAGATCATTTCCCAATATCACCTCCGCGGGTAATTGCGGCATCAGCCCCACTTCCACATTTCCTGACCCCACACCCCAATGCAAGTGCACCCTGGCTGTATTTAGCCAATACACGGCTCCCCCAGCAACCCTGACATCCACAGTCTTATTGGTTTTGGCCCTGTCCAAGACCAAGTGACTCTGTACCAAGGTGATTGTGGCTCCTGAGTCTCTGAGCCCCTGCATAGGCTTCCCCTCCAGGTAAACGGTTTGCCTGTGGTGTTGCCGATTATCTGCCTGTGCCTGCAGTGGGTTGGCTTCATGCAACACCTCCCACTGTTCCACAGACGTATCTGGGACTGCAGAGCCATATGTGCTGGGTGTCTCGTCCTGGTAATGATGTGCCTTGGTGGTGGTGGTGGTGGCCCTGGTCGGATCCAGGTGGTGCGGTCTCTAGACTGCGGGCATTCTCGCTGGTAGTGTAACCAGTTCTGGCACCGGTGGCATTGCACAGAAGTAGTTGGGCAATATCTCGGTTCAGCTGCTGCAGGTGCTGGTGGAGGGAGTTGTCTCGGTGGGGGATGAGGGTTAGTGGAGAAGGAGTTTCCTCCTAGCGGTCGCATAGCAGGCTTGACACCCACAACCTTGTGCTGCCGGCGGGCATCCATAAAATCATCTGCCTTTTTAGCTGCTTCTGTGAGGGATGAGGGGTTGCGGTCTCTCACCCATTCCTGCAGTTCTGCGGGAATCCCCTCATAAAACTGTTCTAAAAGCAGCATTTGTAATATGTCCTCCATGGACCGTGCCTGGTTTGCCTGTACCCATCCGAGGGCTTCCCTTTGCAACCTGCAAGCCCATTCCACATGCAAATCTTTTTTGGCCTTTTTCAGTTCCCTGAAGCGCCTTCGGTATGCCTCTGGTGTTATGGCATACCGGGCCAATATAACCTCTTTTACTCAGCTGTAGTCCCGGATCTCCTCATCTGGTACAGTTCTATAAGCTTCGGCTGCCCTCCCAGATAACCACCCAGCCAAAATAGGTACCCAATCCTCAGTACCGATCTTATGCAAGGCACACAGTCTTTCAAAATCTTGGAGGAAGGCATCTATGTCTTCCTCTGCCTCCACATAATTTTTAAAAGCCTGGTAAGGAATTTTTGTCTTACCCTCTGTGTTGTTAGTGGTTGCTGTGTTACTTACTGCAGCCTGTTGTGGTGTCTGGCGTAACATAAACTCCTGCACCTCAGTCATAGTCCTGGAGATAATGTCAGGTGTTGCATTTCCTCCATAAAAGGCCAGTCTACATTGTAATTGCCTTTGAAACTCTTCTTGTTCCGACCCATCTGTTGCATTTTGTTGTTCAGGGATTGCCCTGCCCTCGGTTTGGTATTCTGCCATAACCTCTGCAATGAGGGTTGCTTTCTTTTTGTTGCTTGCTGCAATCCCTCTTGCTTCCAGTAGGTCCTTTAGTGTGGTTCTTTTTAGCTTAGCGTAATCACTCTCAATCCTTATTCCATTAGTCCTTGTTCCTTTGTGAGTCTGGATCCCAGTGCTGCCAACCAATGTAGCGGAGTGCTGGTATACATAGTGTAACGGATCACCTGGCACCCCGACTTGGTACCTCCGTTAATGGATGCTCCTAGTGCTTCCTGAGGACTCCAAGCACTCTGGCAGACACCATAATCACCGAATCCGAGAAACCTTTAAATTCTCCCAAGCGTATGAATGCTGTAGACCATTGAATAGGAACCATACGAATAGGCTTGTACTCCTAGCAGTCAACTGGAACAGCATACAATAAATCCTTCCCCCAATAATGAGACGACACATCACTTTGAGGTTAAAACAGGAACTCTGGACTGGCTCATCCAGCCTAGCTTTTATTACACTAATCCACATACAGGCCACACCCAGGGGGAGGCATAAAATAACCAATCACATACATGGTTCAGCCCACACATCCCCTCCCCTCAGATAACATTAAACTCAATTATCCGGTACACTTTTTCAGCCAAGTTCTGGATGTACCCCAAAACCCGGGGGTACACCTTTAAATCCAGCATCGCTGGATAGCCCTTATTCAGGGGGACAACATATCCAAAATTCAAGTAATTCGGATGAATGGTTCGGGAGATATGGGGTTCCAAAGATTTGACCGACCGCATGGGTAAAGTATCCGAAAACAGTTCCATGCATTTTGGCCCTGCGGTCGGTCACAAACAAGGGAATGAAAACAGACGAATTGCCTGTGTTATAGAGCCTGGAGAGGGTTTGAATGAATTCCCTTGTTTGTGGGGTTCTTTCTACCGAACGGCGGGTCATTCGGTAGTTTCCATACGAATTTCTGGAAGTATGGAGGTCTCAGCGGTGTTTGCCTAGTCAAGTGTCCGATTTTAGTTCCA
Organism: Pelobates fuscus; assembly: GCF_036172605.1. Lineage (NCBI taxonomy): Eukaryota > Metazoa > Chordata > Amphibia > Anura > Pelobatidae > Pelobates > Pelobates fuscus. Next base: position 55,212,114 of record NC_086328.1, on the reverse strand, counting down.
GACACTCGACGGCAAAACACAGCTGTTCGGTAGTTTAAGATGGCCGCCGCCACGTGTTTGTTTCCCGAATGGCGGCCACCCAGAGGACAAAGAATACATTACACGGATTGCCAATTACCCGTTTGCAACATTGTTGCAAACTGTAATTGGAGGCACACTTATTCCTGGGTGGTCTGGTTGTTCGGTAGTTTCACTCAATATAATAAATGGAGTGATTCTACCGAACAATCAGATGAATGCTGCATACATATCCCAGGTTAAACTTAATACACATATACACATATAATATTACAGGCAATATACTAGAATATGTATCACAGTCTTAAAGGGACAGTAGTCCCAAAAGTCCCAATATGTCCATAGATGCTGTTAAAAGGGCCAGTAGCAGCGATATACAGTACAATATGCCCCAAATAACCCAGGGGCCATAGTCAGCAGGTAGGAGGCTAGCAAACAGGCTTCTCCAGGGCCCAGTGGCGAGGTTGGTTTCGCCACACATAGCTATTCTCCACTTAAGATCCCAGTGAGGGTCAGGAACAAGTATTATAGATACAAAGAGTAGTAATTCCAGCAGGCAAAATAATCCAACAATATCCCAACAGTACTCCCAATAACTGGACGACACACAGCATCAGGAGCAGAACTGAAATCTTTAATCACACAACTTTCTTATAAAGGGTTGTCCCTTGCAAGGGAGGGATTTACAGTAATTAGTACTGTGACAAGACCAATCTCGCCACATTGCATTGGAGGAGCCTGGTCACCCGCCTGCTGCCTTTGGGTTAATTTTACTGTGCAGAAAGATTTATTTTTCCCTTTCTGCACAGCCGTTCGGTAGATTCTATCTACCGAACAATCAGCTTCTTTTCAGCCTCCCCAGAGCCGTGGGAAGCCGGCCGGCGCTGTTAATGGGCCACCCAGAAGCTGGCGTATGCCTCCAATCGACCTCCCTGAGGATGTGCCGGCAATTGACCACCCAGTAGCTGCGGTTAACCGCAACCTAATTGATTGTGACTGGGTGGTCGCGGTTACACTTAGCCGCCACACGATGGTGGTGTTCTGGAGCTCCCCGGCAGCCAGGCTTTCATGCACCAAACCCGCACACTTTTGCGTGCAGGCACCGCTGAACTTCCAACCCCTGGTTCTATTCGTATGGATTGGGCGAATGCATGGAAAATCGGAAGTTTGTTTTATGTGAATGCTTTAACCCAGATAGCAATGCCATGGAGCCTGTTCGTGTAATTAAAGACTTTGGCTCCATGGCAATTAAACTGTATGTGTGTGGTCTGAGTGCCATTCACCTAATAATGTGCACTCAGATTTTCTGTGCCATTCATCCTACTGTATATTTTAAAGTAAAATACTGTATTTGTATCACCACGTGCATAATGGAGTCTTGCCTGGGAGATAATTGAATTACTTCTCAATTATCTCCAGGGCAGAAGGGAGGAAGCCAGGATGCATTGTGGGGATGTTTTACTTCTGTGAGTCTGTAATGTGATACATGTCTGTCTGTTGTGGGAATATTTATGGGATAATAATTGTAAACAGAGAGAATTGCCCACGATTTCAATTCTCAGATCCCTAATCGTTATCGTGTTAAGTGAAAGGTAAAACCATATACCGGTAATTAAAAATCACAAATTGTTATAAAAATATAATTTTATTTTTAACAATTTAAATTAATAATGATGAGTAACATGCATGATAATAATCAGTGGAATTCGAGTATAACAATATGCAATACAATATGGTAATAATCAATGAATATGCAGTATGAAAACAATATGCAATACAGAGTGGCAGTTTACTTCCTGGTTAGTATAAACTCCTCTACAGCATTGAATCTACAAATTGTCAAGATAATTTACGACTTTCTTTACAGAAGGAATGTGATGTTTCACACACAGAGCTACAGTGTAGGGCAATAGAACTTAGCTAGCAGTTAGAAATAACCCTTGCAGTGCTGGCTAGACCTCCTAAGTAGTTAAAATCTACTCCTATATAATTTTAATTAAAATAACATTTAACCCGTCATCAACCATTTCCTTGATTTTATCCAATGAGAGAAATCTACTATGTTATATTAGCTGATATTTTATTAATTTGTCTAAATAGATATTGTATCTTATTTAGAGCCAATCAATACAGCTGGATAAATGGTCATGATATGCTAACGTGATATTAATCACACAAATACATTAATGATTATATTGATCCCAGCTGCAGATGGGATGCTATAACCATATATATATTCTTTAATAATTAAGATTTCTAAATATGAAATCAAACATGATTTATCCAGTCATATATCATGCTATTAATTTTAATTAATTTAAATTAATTAATTAAATGCCTGTATATTTACCAGTTATGTAGATATTTTCTCATCAGATATTCCCAGGTAGCGAAGTCATGGGTCTCTTTCTCTGCATGGAGTGTCTTGATTTTCTGAGTGTCCGATTCTGCCTGGATCTCTCTGAATCTCCCGAGAGTGTTGTAATGTCTCTCTCTTCAATCTCTGAATCTTCCGACCCTCTCTCTTCCCTTGTCTTAACTTTTTAAAGGGGAAATTCCTCTAAGTGATAGCCAATCACAGATGTGGGGTGTGGTTGCCTTCTAGGTAATCATTTTATTATTTGAACTCAAGGGGGCAGTATTGTCCCACTAAACATACCTATCCAGGAAAGGGTTAACTTTTCCTGGTGGCTATTTTTGACGTCATTTATGTTATCTTTATGTAGCCAATAACTTATTTTATCTGTCAGATCACAGGGTCTTTCTCAGTTTTGTCCAGACTATGCGTCTGCAAATTCTGCTGTAATTCCTAAAATTGATAGTTTGTGAACTAAGTTTCACCTTAAACTATAATGGGACGTTGTACAATATCGAAAGTAAAATGTAATTATTTAATCTCCTCTGTCACCTAAGTCTGGGAATAGAATTTATTATATTCCATTTGCAATTAGACAGTCTGTCTACCCCCATTCTCAATGTCTTATCTATTTGGTTTGTTTATATACACATTCCATTCAGCTTGGCAAGTTTTAGGTTCAAGCTAAGGTTAGTGTAACAGAAAGGATAGAAATTTTGTATCTCTTTGTTAACGTGAAGATACAAAATGGAGTCTGGTCTGTTTAGCAATGACTTCAGAATATACACTTTGTATTTCTATCATAGCACAAAATGTCTGCCGATATAAATACCCTGACATAACCCCCCTTTAGTGCATATCATAGCCAAATAATTTCGCTAATGAGTAGGCACTATGGAAGTCACAAGACATATTGTGCAATCACATCATTTCTAACATAGGCTCTTGCACGGAATTAACATTTTCGTATGCTTTTGTACCTGTAAGTGTTTTGAACTTTACGCTTAGTACAATCAACCATAATATCATCATTATCATAACACACCCAATAACAATCTTAACATGGATGAACCAGTCAACACGATCAATAAGGTCAGTATCTAACTCAGAGTATTTAAATGTGTCCACAGAAATGTTATCTTTCTTGATTGACATTTGGATAGTGTGGTTGGGCTTATGGTCCAGCAAGAACTTTAGATTAGGATCTAGAGGGATATCTAGATTCTGGAAGGGATCCACCATCTCAATAGCACTTTCGAGGACGTCCGTGTACACTGGGTATAGCGTAACGTCACCGATGGTTATACGAGAGTCGTGGGGTACCTTGATAAATGATACAGGTGCTGGTAAGGCAATTACTTTATTAGTCACCTGGTCCCTGCGAAAAACACTCATGTTTTTAAGACACGTGCTTACCAACCATTTATCTTTACTAAGATAGCATGCACTAACGCATTACTGTCGGTTTTTGACATAGTCACTTGACATGTTTCAGAGCCATGTTTAAGATACTCGATTCCACACAAAGCATTGGTAGGATCGTACACAAAAGGTTTTCCATCACATTGGAAATTATTGTCTTTGAATTTCTCACAGTCATTCAAAATGGGTATTGAATACCACTCTGGTACCCACGGTTGAAAAGCCAAAACATCTGGGGTTTGGACTTTTACATGGATATTTTCCTTCCATGTACCAACGTTGTAAATTGTTTTCATTTGAAAAATGTTTTTGGGAGTTACATATGGTATGGCCAATAAAAAGCAAATCTCCATACGTTCCGGGTCAATTAAGAGAGGTATAGCGCTCCCCATCTCAAAGGCCAGGTTTAATTGCATGGGCTCAATTGTTTCTCCATCCACATAGGCAAGCATCGCATGAACAATATCCTTGGATACAAAATACAGAGGTATGCGTCCCCCTGCCAATTCGATCATTCCAGTTTGCACTTCGTCGAGAAAAGCAAGTGTGTGGAACAATATTGGGTCATGCAGAAATAGAAGTTCACGCTTAAATAAGTCATGACTTTGGTGCAACTCAGTGGATTTGGCAATTAACTCCGAATGCAAATTTGTTGTAACAACTGTGTCTTCCACAATAGTTAACACGTCTTGGAGAAGTGTTCTTTGCTCTTTTATCACCTGATGAATATCGTTAATGTGTTGCTTTAGCGCATAGATTTCCATATCCAGCTTTTGGACAGTAATAGAGTTGGCTGCAGACATTCCAGTTGCGACAACTGCACCAACAGTGGCACAAACTAATGCAACAATTATAGCGGTGAGGAACCTTTTGGGTCGGTTACTCATCGAAATAGAACTGGATACAAATGGTTTCCGGGCTTGCTCCAAGATGTTTCGCACACGGTCCTGTGCTCTTTGGAGGTGCATCTGGTACCAAGTCTGTAACTCAGGAAGCTGCATCGATGAAATGTTGTACGCCTTCTCGATGGAAATCTTGGGGTCCAAGCTGACGAACACACGTCGGGTAAGGATCCTCTTCTCTGTTAAGATGAACCCTGGTGTCTCTTGAATCAGGATGCCGGAGGATGGTCCCATCTCTGCGATCGGGTCGGTCCGTAGCTCTTGGCACAGGAGCAGTACGATCCAGAAACACGCCACATCCTTCTTGGACATCTTTCGACAGTCACGGATCAGGAACTCGTTTCAGACTTATCTACTAATGATTCAAGGTTTGTTAAGTATACAAACTTATAACAGTGTGACATCACTTGGCCTAGGACAACGCATTATTACGATTCATCAACATATGTATTCTCTCTAATTCTATTTTTATAACTTCATCCCTCACTACATTTATTACTGACTCCTCAGCAATATGCCTATAGCAACTAAACAAGTTAGTAACCTGCTCAGAAAATGTAGTTATTGGATGGCAAGGAAATGGTTAATGACATGAACGTACATGAGATCATGGCACATCACAACATTTCACATCATACGATACCACGTGAATCAAGCATTCATCCAGGTTAGTCGTTCACCCTTCTGCATCTGAATCCACACCTATAATCCTTAATTGAGATTTAGGATGACAAGCACGCAACTGGTTAATGTGAACCCACTTTTCAATAAAATCACCATCCTTAGGAATTTTTATTTTGTACGCTACTGGGGAAATTTTGTCAATGATGACATATGGCCCTTTCCAAGAAGGTAACAATTTCTTTTCCTTGACTTGATTTCGCGCAAAATTATACAGATAGACTTCATCTGTTATCTCATATTCCTTTTTCGTGGTTTTTAAATCGTAATAGGTTTTAACCCCTGTTGCTGCTTTCTCTAGATTCTTTTGGGCAAAAGCAAACGCATGTTGTAAATGCTTGCGCAAATCTTCGATATACTGATGCGTAGTGGCAGCATTGATCAAATTATGATCCGAAGTACGATATAGTAAATGCTGTGGTAAAACCATCTTCCTTCCTGTCATCAATTCAAAAGGTGACAATTTGGTAGCAGTGCTAGGTGTAGCTCTAATCGCCATTAAAACTAGGGGCAATTTAATGTCCCAGTCTTTACCAGACTCCTTAACGTACTTTTTCAGAATATTAACGATAGACTGGTTATATCGCTCTACCCCCGCGCTAGACGCAGCGCGGTATGCAATATGTAGCTTTCATTTAACACCAAGAATGTTCCACATCTTAGCCATTACTTCGCTGGTAAAATGACTACCTCTGTCTGACTCAATTCTTTGAGGCAGACCGAACCTGGAAAAGACATGGTTAATCAACAAAGTGGCGCACACAGTACTCATGTTCTCTTTATAAGGAAAACATTCTATCCACTTTGTGTACATACATGTAACGGTTAACATGTATTTGTTACCTCTTGAAGATCTTGTTACAGGACCTATAAAGTCAATTTGAATATCAGACCAGGGTAATGACACCCCCCTCTTCTGAAGTGGTGCACGATGGGTTGGACCATATTCTGCGGACAAATATTGCGGACAAATCAAGCATCCCTGACAGTATGTCTTAACATCTCTTAACATGTGTGGCCAATATGCATAATCACGCAATATCTCATATGTGATCTTATCACCACGATGACCAGATGTAGGTGCATCATGTGCGTGTTGGAGCATTAACCCTCGGTATACAGTTGGGACTACCCATTGTTGAATACCATGTTTAGAAGTTCTGACCAGCAACTCATCCATGATACTAAATTGGACTTTATATCTCATCAAGATTCGTAAATCTTCATTATCTTTGCAATCCTCATCTGTGATGGGATTGACAGTAGGGTCTTCTATATGTTTATAGAATATACCAATGACAGAATGTCTTCTGACTGGTAATCAGGTCCTCACTAGGAGCTTCTTGACTCCATTGCACGACATTTAAGTCGGCATTATCTCTAGCCTGTCGTCTAGTTATGGTTTCAACGTGAATTGAACCCATGAGATCATCAATGTTTAGGGTTTCACCATTGATGGCTGCTTGTTTTGCCAGTGAATCGGCTAAGTCATTACCATCCTTGTCAATACCTTCTATCTTAGAATGGCCTTTGGTTTTCTTCCAATATATGGTTAAACCATGTTCCTTAACCAACTCATCAATTTTACAAAACAATTTCCCATGTTTAACAGGTTTGTTATTGCTTTTAAGCATTTGGTTACGTTTCCAGCTAGGCAGATATTCAACGAAACTGTTACGAACATAGTTGGAATCAGTTATGATAACAAATTCTGTGATACTATATTCTATTGCCATTTGAATGGTCTTATATACTGCACAGAGTTCGGCTATCTGACTGCTTTTGGGACCAATATTGTATCCTATAGATACATTGGGATAATCACCTATCCAGGCGATTCCGATACCTGCAACTAACTTCCGTTCAGCACCAGCGACGTGGTGATATGAACAACCATCAATGTATACCCACGGTAGTGGTCGACAGTATTCCTCGTCATAAACTTTATAAGGGGAAAGCAATTGCTCTTCTAGGAAGTCATCTCCGGTGTCATTATCATCCAGAGATGGAGCAGTACAGTCATGTAATTCTGCTAAACCTTGGGCAACTGGGCTTCTCTTATTATGTTTATAACGGACTTCTAACGGCCATCCCTGTAAGGATAGAGTCCATGCAGTAATCCGACTGTTAGAGAGATTACCGTCTCTAATTCTTTCACTCTGCAGATACTGTAGAGGTTGGTGAGCCGTTTCTACAATTATTTTCTCACCTTGGATATAGCTACGAAAATTTTGTAGTGCCCAGACAGTCGACAATAACGCCTTCTCACACGTGTTGAATTTAACTTCAACAGGTGACAAAGTCTTGCTAGCATATGCAATAACTTTGTTTAAACTGTCCTGTTTCTGATACAGAACAGCACTTATGCTTAAATTGGTATAACCTGTCTCCAGATAGAAGGGTTTACCCCCCTCTGGGTATGCTAAACAGGGTGCCTGAGTGAGCTTCCTCCTCAGTTCACTTACCGCTAGGTCCTGAGGCTCCCCCCAGTTCCAGGTAGTTTCCTTTTTAAGCAGGTGTAAGAGTGGTTTCGTTATTTCTGCATAGTTATCTATAAACTTACGGGAGTAATTAGTCCTACCAAGGAACGATCTTAATTCCCTGATGTTTGAAGGTGTTTTAGCCTTGAGTACGGCTTCAACCTTCTTCCTCTGGGGATTTAATCCTTCAGAGGTTACCTCATGTCCGAGGAAATTGACATGGGTGCGACACCATTGCGCCTTGTGTAAAGACAGTTTAATCCCTGCCTCTCAACTGAGTGAGAACATGTCTAATCTCTATGATATGCTTATCAAAGGAAGTGCTTTTCAGCAAGACATCGTCGACATATGATAACGTTCCTCTCTCGAGTGCGTCAGGCATAGCTTTATGCATGAACACAGCGAATTCATGACTAGAGTTTATGTAACCGAAAGGCATAAGGGTCCAGGTATACTGCTGCTTTCCAAATGTGAAGGCCAATTTGTATTGGTCTTCATTATGGACTGGTACAGTCCAATATCACTGCGCACAGTCAATGGCAGTGAATATTTTGGATCCCTGCATTTGTACCAAACATTGGTCTATGTATGGCACTGGCCAACCAGACATATAGACGCGTTTATTTAGCTGTCGTAAGTCAGGGCATAAACGCCATTGTCCATTAGGTTTCAGAATCCCCAAGATCGGATTATTATACGAACTGTGCACTGGACGTATAATGCCCCTTTCCTTTAGATTCTGAATGATGTCTTGTAGACCATCGTATGACGCTAATGGGAGTCTATATTGTTTGATAAATACAGGTGGTAAATTTGGATCAGTTTGTATTCTGGCTATGTGGAGGTTAGTTAACCCACAGTCGTAGGAATCTTTGGCAAAAATATCTTGGAATTCCAAAAGGATTTCCTTTAGCTGTTGCCGCTCAGCATCATTGGAGCAACCGTCAGCTAAAGATATTTGCTCTTCTAGCCTTTCCTGAAATCCTGGAAAGATTTCAGGCTGGCCTATCTCATAAGCTTCTTCAAGCCTAGAAGTTAGGTCAGTTCGGTGTTGACTTACCTTTTCTCTTTGGTCGCGATACTCTTGTGATTCCTGCTCATTGAGCGGATGATCGAAGGTGATTGACGCTTTGTCGATATTACACAAGCCGTCTTCGACGTTGAAGGGATATACAGATAGGATAGTGAATAATCCTTCTGGGGAGGAATGGAATATTTGCTCGACAATTTCGTCCTCAGTTAAGTATTCTTCAGGGATGAGGCCTATAATTTGGTTTTGAAAACCAAATGTATAGTACTCAGCATCCAATGCTAGACCTAATAATGTTCCTTTTGGTAAAGTAACACTATTGGGTGTAACATTGTTGACCATTATATAGGTGGGATTCTTACCAATACTTACCATTGGTGTATGTGTTACCACCACCCCTAATTGTTGTATCCTGTTGGATAAACAGATTAGGGCATCAGAGTTTTCTAATCTCTGACCCTCCTTGACCTGTAGGGGTAAAAGAACGTTACTTGTCCCTTGTGGAATGGTTATGTCACCAGGAACTTGGATACTTACCGCATATGAGAGTATTTGTCCTGATTTCAGGGCATTTTCCTCGTGTAGGTATCCACAAGGATTGCCTTTTAACCTTGTCCACAAGTTGGAATTAATCAAATCAAGGTGTATGGCAAAGCGATGTATGACATCATTGCCAACGTAAACCTGATAGCGAGGTTCGTCTATCACTAGGAATAAATGTTTAACTGTCTTGTTTCCGATGGAAATAGATAGTAAACATTTTGCTATCACATTGTGACTCTCTGATTCGCCATCCAGGTTCTGGATCCACCTGCCATGTGGGGAAGCGTACCTGATCATTTTAGGATTAGCGATCTGCTTCAACAGACTTCTGCTAATATAGCTGTTCTCACTCTGTAAGACCAGCTTTGCATTCCTATTTCTTTCTAAGTCATTTATCTGAATAGGAAAGAATAAGTTGTTATTAACTCTTTCAATTCTGGCAAGGAATTGAGCATGACCTGCCAGATCTACAGATTCAACATAGTCCCTGTGGAGAGAAATGGTTAAAACATCACCTTCCAGAGAGACATTCTGGATCCTCTCTGGAGCAATTCTTACGGAATGCTCATCTACAGGTGCGATTGCATCATTCACCGGCAGGATAGTCACGTCAGGTGACTGACTATTCCTAAAATGTACCTCTATTGAGTCAGGTCTTTCTTCTATTACATGCCAGTTACGATCAGATTGTACATGTGATTTCTCATAGGTTATAGGAACCTTAGCTTGTGACCATACAATTCCATTCACACAGTCAATAATTGTGTTAAGTCTTCTGAGTATGTCTATACCCAGAATTAGTCGGTTATAGGGGAGATCTACCACTATCACCGGGTGTCTAAAGGTTTTGTTACCTATTTTAAACTTTAACCAGGTATTGCCAATAACATGAAGGGCATTTCCTCCTACACTCAACAGAGCATTGGGGAAATCTCTTAGCTTCGGCTTATCCGTTGCTAAGTCCATTACCTGCTGGAAGTAGGTATTGGATAAGATCGTGGCTTGTGAACCAGTATCTATTAACCCTTTGAAAGGCTGGGGTAGCGAATCCTGTATTTCTACAGACATGTAGTACCTTCCTTCATGTTCTTCTAATTCACATAAGAATTTAGAATGTGTCAACATATTACTTGTTTTCCATACATTACCGGTCATAGCAGTAGTTTCTACCTGTACTGAGGAATGCTCAGTCTTACCCACAGGCCCATCCTTTGTAGGAATATCTTGAACTGTCAAGCGGGAACTAGTGGTCGGCATCTCATCAGTTAACCCTTTCAGGGCTGGATCCTGGAAACTAGTGGTTGCTGGGGCTATTTTAGCCTTTGGCTGAAATGAAAAAACAGAGGAACACGTTGCGCCTCCTTCACCCGGAAGTGAAGTGACGGGATTGGCAATAGGTTTCCTAACACAACTATCGTTTATTTGACTGTTAGTACCTGGAAAGGAAACAGGGTTAGGCATTACATCTACTGATAACCTAGCCTGTTTAGTCACTGTAGCTATATTTGCTGCGGCACTTGTTGCTGTTGCTGCAGTTGCACAGGTGGCTCTATCCTGGTAGGTGTTCCTAAAAAAGGATTATTTTCAAAGACTTGGTTGATCTTTGTCATTTGCTCCATTCATTTGCCCATCTGGTCTGTCAATTGACCAACCTTATGACGCAAATTATTTCCCCCATTGCCGTTTTGTCTTTGCCCATTAGAATTTGGCTGGGATGGCTGAGACTGTTGGGAGTTATTGGAAGCAGATTGGTTGTTTCTGTTTCCATATCTCCTATTTCCCTGAGGATTCCTTCTCCATTGGGAATTGCCTTGGTTTTTATTAACCCAGGGGCGTTTATTCCCATTGGCATTGGATTTTTCAGAGTTATTGTCAGAGGAGTTTGCAGAATTGTTTCTGGTATTTTCCTGTTTCTGGGGCTTTGGTGTTTTCAAAACCTCAGAATAGGTCCTCTTTTTCTGTTGGGTTTCTAAACCTAACTGAATTTTAGTCTCTGACACCATTTTATCACCAGGTTTCTTAACCTTTGGCTGATTTTCGTCATGTGCATGGTGTATAGTATACAATTTCATGCACTGACTGACTAGCCATTCTAACGGTAGTTTACAATCATAATCTCTTGCTAGATTCATTTGTATACTTACTGGCATGGCATGAAAATACAGATCTTTGAAGTCTGTGCTTTCATACCTGGGTTTTCTTTGGGCCACGGAGTATGCATTTTTAAGAATTACTAAAAATTCTCTGGGGCTTTGATCTGGACGGCACTTTAAGTTATAAAGCGCCTTCTTTGCAGAAGCAACGGTTTTATACTTACCATATTCCATGATTATTTCATATTTCATTTTGGACCAGGACATTAACTGCATAGCTTGAAGACTTTCAAGATGAACACGGCACATTGAATCAAAGGTCCATGTAATGAACCATTTCTTTTGAATGTCATCATACATGCCCAATGAATTCATTGCTCTATCATAATTTTCCAGATGTTCGGATATGTTTCCTGAACCTCTAGAAAATTGTGGGACAGTCTCTCTAAGGAACTTAACAACCTTTGGCGATTCATAAACAGGCGTCGTTGATTTGCGACTTCTGTTTCTGTGTAAGCGTCTATGCGATCTGGCTGCTGGAGAGGAATTAGACCCGTACAACAGTGCAGATGGCATATCAGTTACATGGCCTTCAGAGTGGACAGTGCAATCACTTTCACTCCCATCACTCTGAGCTTCTTGTTCACTGTCACAATTCTGATCAGCATCAGAATCCTGCCAGTGTACAGAACCATGTCTGTTTTCATTCCTAGCAACCTGAGTCTGATTCCCTTTGTCAAGTTTGGCCAGGACAGTCTTTTCAAACTGTTCTGCCCAAGATTGCCAAGAATCTACAGGTGTTTTCTCAGAATTACTCACATTTTTACTTACAGACTGTTTTATGAAAACCTGGTTTGGTGTGGGAACATCATAACAAGGAGGGGATTTACAGATAGTCTTTTCTTGCATTTTTGTGCAACTTTTTGGCACAGAATGATGACTACTAACCTCACTGCCTGATTTCAGACTCTCCTCTTCATATTCATGCAATTGCATTTTAAGTTGATTTATTTCCTGTGCATATTTATCCATCAAAGCTGTCATTTCTTTTTAATGATCAGCCTGACGAGTTTTATGCTCAGCAAGTAAATTTTGGAGTTTCCCATCTTGAATGCCAAATTGTTCACTGTACGTGTCCAGTTTGGTATTCAATACCTTGTTTTCATCTAACGCATTAAGAAGTGCTGTCATAAAGAAAGGCCAGGAGTGTATTATGTACCCCATCTTTTTCTCTGTTCTTTTGTTCAGCAATTACTTTAAGGTTTCTTAGTACGTGTTCATCAGTTATCATCGTGCATTTAGCATCCCATTCAATACTTTTTAACCAAACATCATAGCTTAAATCATTTTTCATATGTTTATGAATATTGATTAGAGCATTTTTTCTTAGGTCTTCAATTATTTCACAATTATCTGTTACAGATGTATCGCTGCCGCTGGCCATATTTTATACAGTGATTTAGTCTCAATACAAAACTCTTTTCTATATTAAGATTAATTGCATGAATTACACAAATATTATTATTGTATATGGAATATAATTTCAACTTAAACGATCTCAGCAGTGTGCCTCCAATTTGTGGGAATATTTATGGGATAATAATTGTAAACAGAGAGAATTGCCCACGATTTCAATTCTCAGATCCCTAATCGTTATCGTGTTAAGTGAAAGGTAAAACCATATACCGGTAATTAAAAATCACAAATTGTTATAAAAATATAATTTTATTTTTAACAATTTAAATTAATAATGATGAGTAACATGCATGATAATAATCAATGGAATTCGAGTATAACAATATGCAATACAATATGGTAATAATCAATGAATATGCAGTATGAAAACAATATGCAATACAGAGTGGCAGTTTACTTCCTGGTTAGTATAAACGCCTCTACAGCATTGAATCTACAAGCTGTCAAGATAATTTACGACTTTCTTTACAGAAGGAATGTGATGTTTCACACACAGAGCTACAGTGTAGGGCAATAGAACTTAGCTAGCAGTTAGAAATAACCCTTGCAGTGCTGGCTAGACCTCCTAAGTAGTTAAGATCTACTCCTATGTAATTTTAATTAAAATAACATTTAACCCGTCATCAACCATTTCCTTGATTTTATCCAATGAGAGAAATCTACTATGTTATATTAGCTGATATTTTATTAATTTGTCTAAACAGATATTTTATCTTATTTTAGAGCCAATCAATACAGCTGGATAAATGGTCATGATATGCTAACGTGATATTAATCACACAAATACATTAATGATTATATTGATCCCAGCTGCAGATGGGATGCTATAACCATATATATATTCTTTAATAATTAAGATTTCTAAATATGAAATCAAACATGATTTATCCAGTCATATATCATGCTATTAATTTTAATTAATTTAAATTAATTAATTAAATGCCTGTATATTTACCAGTTAAGTAGATATTTTCTCGGCAGACGTTCTCAGGTAGCTAAGTGTCATGGGTCTCTTTCTCTGCATGGAGTGTCTTGATTTTCTGAGTGTCCGATTCTGCCTGGATCTCTCTGAATCTCCCGAGAGTGTTGTAATGTCTCTCTCTTCAATCTCTGAATCTTCCGACCCTCTCTCTTCCCTTGTCTTAACTTTTTAAAGGGGAAATTCCTCTAAGTGATAGCCAATCACAGATGTGGGGTGTGGTTGCCTTCTAGGTAATCATTTTATTATTTGAACTCAAGGGGGCAGTATTGTCCCACTAAACATACCTATCCAGGAAAGGGTTAACTTTTTCTGGTGGCTATTTTTGACGTCATTTATGTTATCTTTATGTAGCCAATAACTTATTTTATCTGTCAGATCACAGGGTCTTTCTCAGTTTTGTCCAGACTATGCGTCTGCAAATTCTGCTGTAATTCCTAAAATTGATAGTTTGTGAACTAAGTTTCACCTTAAACTATAATGGGACGTTGTACAATATCAAAAGTAAAATTTAATTATTTAATCTCCTCTGTCACCTAAGTCTGGGAATAGAATTTATTATATTCCATTTGCAATTAGACAGTCTGTCTACCCCCATTCTCAATGTCTTATCTATTTGGTTTGTTTATATACACATTCCATTCAGCTTGGCAAGTTTTTAGGTTCAAGCTAAAGTTAGTGTAACAGAAAGGATAGAAATTTTGTGTCTCTTTGTTAACGTGAAGATACAAAATGTCTGTTTAGCAATTACTTCAGAACATACACTTTGTATTTCTATCATAGCACAAAATGTCTGCCGATATAAATACCCTGACACTGTGTTACAGTCTTCCATCTGGTCCCCTAGGGGAGTGTCCACCAGGTGTGAGACCTGCATAAATACAGGGGCAGGTAGCCCTCAATAAACAGACCACTGCTTGACCCTCAACACGGAACCTTGTCTCGTTCTTGGGGGGATTCACTGTATGCTGAGGTGACGGCTATTTTTTCCTGTTCGTCTGCTAGCAGCTATTCGTGAGGTTCCAGTTCGGGAGTTTGGAGTGCTACCTTATTCCCTTGTATGCAGTTCGGGAGTTTGGTGCATTCACTTATATCCAATTCGTGAGTTTTGGTGATTTTACAGTAGCTGTGCCTGTCTTTGAAAGGGGGATTATCGCCTAAACGATTTTAACCTCTTGTCTGCTGAAACAGTCCGTTACAAGTACTGTTGCGGACCGTTTCGCTCAGAAGGGGATAAAAACCGTTTAGGCGATAATCCCCTTTCCCATAGACCAGCAGCTACTGCAATCACCAATCTCCCGAACTGCAAACTGTACGAATTCACCAACTCCCGAACTGCAAACACACGAACCCTGGAATCATCCGAACAGGAAAAGCATACAATCCGCTTACACTCCTGGCAGTCAGCATACAATCCAATTCCCCCAAAGAACGAGACGACACATTGCTTTGAGGATTAAGCAGGAACTCATTTACTCAGGGCTACCTGCCCAGTATTTATGCAGGTCTCCCACCTGGTGGACACTCCTAGGGAACCAAATGGAAGACTGTAAGAAAGGACAGACATAAACCAATTACAGACACACAGCAGTAAAACATTCCCACAATGCATCTTGATCTCCTCCCACTATCCTGGAGATAATTAGAGAAGTAATTCAATTATCTCCCAGGACAGAGACAAAACTCCATTACACACATGGGACACAAAATACAGTGAAACACCTTAAGATACACAAAGTTACCTCTTATACATAAAACACAGACATGTCACACATCCCCAGATAGCTCAGGTCTGAGTTCACATTATTAGGTGAATGGCACTCAGACCACACAAATACAGTTTAATCGCCATGGAGCCAAAGTCTTCAATCCCACGAATAGGCTCCATGGCATGGCTATCTGTGTTAACACATATTCTCATATACAAAATACCAAATGCCGGTGTTCGGTTAAACCTGCACGAATAGGAACCAGGCGACGGACGGCTCAGCGGTGTTCGTGCAAATAAGTGTCCGTTTTTAGTTCCATAGAATCCTCGCCGAACACCGCTGGTCTTTCGCACGATTAAAATGGCCGCCGCGTCGTGGTTGGCAACCGAACAAAGACCACCCTGGATTCGTCAATTCAGCTGCGGTTAACTGCAGCTTCAGGGAGGTAAATTGAAGGCACACTCCAACTCCCAGGTGGTCGCTGTAACGGATCACCTGGCACCCCGACTGAGTACCTCCGTTAATGGATGCTCCTAGTGCTTCCTGAGGACTCCAAGCACTCTGGCAGACACCACAATCACCGAATCCGAGAAAACCTTTAAATTCTCCCAAGCATATGAATGCTGTAGACCATTGAATAGGAACCATACTGTGAAGAAATGACTATATTATTCGATATTTTGTTGCATAGTTCTTGTTTTTTTGTGTACTTTTCATTCGGCAGATGGGACTGCCGAACAGAGACCACCCCTGGCTCACTTAACTTCAAAGCCGGCATCACTTTCACCCTCTATGTGTGCGGTCAGCGTTCGTACTGTCGAACGCCACGTGGCAGAGAAAACCGCGGCCATCTTTTTTTCGCCAAACAAAGGCAGCGGGACTTGGTCGTCGAGTGTCTGGAACTAAAATCGGACACTCGACTTCCCAATCACCGGTCTCCATCATGCGAACGCTGGAACTAGTGATACCGATTAGCTAGGAGAGCGCTATTCGGTACAAATATGCACACGAATGAGGGGAACAATCGCTGCTAGGAGCCAGGGGAATTCATTCGGTACTTTTATGCATTTCTTCCCTTTTTCTGAAGTGACCGGCAAAACCACACGAACCTCTGGAACTATTTTGGGCAGTCCGCCCCCAGTGGACCGGTCACAAAAGACTTCCATACTTTTTGCGAACCCCTGAACCGATCCGGGTGAAATTTGGATATGTTGGTCACCCGGATCGGGGCTATCAGGGGATATAGTATTTGTGGGGATACCACAGGTATAAAGGGGTGTTCCAGAAATTGGGGAAAATAGTGAATTTTCAGCCTGGAGATAATTAGGTTGTTACTATATCAGACCTGATTATCTCCAGGACTAGGGGAGGGAACTGCCTGTTTGTATTGGGTGTGTTTTATATTTTTACTGTTCGGGATTGGATAAATGTTACTCCTCCCTGTGGGATGTCCCCTTGCATGGGGACCTGCATAAAAAGCCATGTGTGTGAATAAACGTTAGTTCTGCTTGTATCCTGAACCTGGACTCTGACTGTTATTTGGAATTCGTATGCTGTAACAAGGGAATTATCTTATGCAGCTGTTATATTCCGTATGGATTTCGTTCCTGTAACTACCGAACCGGACTCTCGCTACTTTAGGCTCTGACCGTCCGGGAGGAAACTACCGAACTCGGTTTGGTTAAACTTGGTTTCCTTACAACTGGTGGCAAGCGGAGGGATTCGAATCCCGAATGGACGTTACAAACCAAGCAAGGGAATGAATGGCTCAGCAGTACCAGCTACTTAAAAGAACCACACTAAAAGATTTACTGGAAGCTCGAGGCAGAGTGGCAAGTAACAAGACAAAAGCCACGTTAATTGCGGAATTAATACAGAGCGATAATACCAGTAATACAGAGATGGATCAAGAGGAAGAAACCGTGATGCAAAAGGACATCCGATGGATGGTCAGTCTATTGGGACCCAACCCAACTACAGAGGCGCTTTTGCAGGTCATGGCACAAGCCAGACAAGCGCAAAAAGAACGAGAGGACCGGGATAGGCCGGCACAAGGAGATTTACTGCACTCCCCGGGAAGTACTGGGGAGATACCAAAGAAGGTAAATTATGCAGCCTTTAAATCGTTTAATGACAATGAGATGGAAATTGACAGTTACTTGCAAGACTTTGAACGTCAATGTGCGCTGGAGGGATTAGACTCCACGAAATGGGCTGCAGTCATTAGCAGTAAATTGTCCGGTAGAGCAGCCGAGGCGCTGCGAGCAGTACCTGAGGGGGACATACATAATTATGAAAAAGTAAAAGACATTTTGTTGGCCAGATATGCTGTAACTCCGGAGGCATACCGGAAAAAATTTAGAGAGCTGAGGAAGACTGGGAGAGATTCCCATACGGAATGGGCTTTTCGGCTACAACGGGCGGCCCGCAATTGGATGAAGGGCGGCCAAGCAACCACTCTGGAGGATGCTTTGCAACTTATGTTACTGGAGCAATTTTTTAATCACTCTGCAGAGGACATAAAAGACTGGGTTAAAGATAGAAAACCAAAAACTGTGGAGGAAGCCGCCAGGCTAGCGGATGAGTATCAAGATAATAGGAGGAAGGAGCAAGGGGTGAGCAGACCACCTTTTAAGCCTAACTACCAGGCTCCCACAACCCCTACCCCTCCTAGACCCTCCATGAGTAACCCTTCACCGAACCCAGCAAACACACCACGTCCTCCTGCAGTGTGCCATTATTGCAAGCAACCAGGGCATTACAAGAATCAGTGCCCTCGCTTAAACCGGGGAAGCTGGGAAAGGCAACCCCCACAACAACCCAGGGCAGCTGCTCATTGTGTGCAACAGGAAGGCACAACCGGTGTTCCTAACCAAGAAGAACAGTGGAGTGTATTACACGAGGTCAACCCAGTTCAAGCTGGGGGTGACAACCGGGACCACCACCGCCAATGGATTACCGTAGATGGCGTGGGGGCCCGGGCTCTGAGAGACTCTGGGGCTACTTTGACTGTGGTGCAACCTCACACGATCAGAGCGCAAGCTCGCACCGGACGCACAGTCGCTGTGAGGGTGGCGGGGGGCGCTATTCACAAACTGCCCACCGCTAATATCCTTGTTGATTGGGGTTCCGGGTCCAAACAGCTGGAGGTGGGGATTATGCAAGAACTACCCGCCGAGGTTTTGTTGGGGAATGATGTAGGATGCTTGACCTCCCAACTGGCCCGAGACCCCCCTGCCGAGGCATACCCAGTTACCACCCGAGCTCAAGCCAGACTGGAAGCTCCGCTGCACTCTGAGGAAAACCAGGTAAGAGTCGAAATACCCCCCTTACCCGATCCTACCTTTCCTTTCTGGGATACCCCCCAGGGGTTTGAACAAGAGCAGCGTACCGACCCCACATTAGAGGGTTATAGGAAGGCAGCGGCTGTTACCCCAGGGGACAACCCGCACGAAAAGTTTGAGTGGTATAAGGGGTTACTGTATAGAGTGACCGAGGGGGTGGGACAGGGGGCCACCCAGGTCATCAAAAGACAATTAATTGTACCCCGTAAATTCCGGGCTGAGTTGTTAAAACTCAGTCATGACATTCCCCTAGCAGGACATTTAGGGGTTAAAAAGACAAGAGACCGGTTAACCCAAACCTTCTTCTGGCCCAGGGTCACCCAGGACCTCAAGTATTACTGCAGGACGTGCGACGTCTGCCAAAGGGTGGGAAAAAGGGGAGACCTTCGGAAGGCCAAACTTCACCCATTGCCCATTATAGAACAGCCCTTTCACCGAGTAGCGGTAGATTTAATAGGACCCCTCAGCCGACCCAGCCAGTCGGGCAAAAAGTTCATACTAACCGTGGTCGACTACGCCACTAGGTACCCGGAGGCAGTCGCCCTCACCAATATAGAGGCCGAGACCGTGGCCGAAGCCCTTATTCAGATTTTCACCCAAGTAGGTTTCCCACAAGAGATCCTATCCGATCGGGGAACTCAGTTCACGGCTACCCTGACACAACAATTGTGGCAGAGCTGTGGAGTGAAACCCCTGTTCAGTGCCCCGTACCATCCCCAGACTAACGGGCTCTGTGAACGTTTCAATGGCACTCTAAAACAGATGCTAAAAACCTTTACGGAGTCCCACAAGAACTGGGAAAAATTCCTCCCCCACCTTCTGTTTGCCTACCGTGAGGTGCCCCAGGCCTCCACTGGGTTTTCCCCCTTCGAACTCCTGTATGGGAGAAAAGTTCGGGGCCCACTGGAGCTCGTACGGGAGCACTGGGAGGGCAATACAGATGAGGGGGGAGTCCCTATCGTCCAGTATGTTCTGGAGTTCCGGGACCGTCTGCGGGCGCTCACCGCATCGGTTCGGGAGAACCTGCAGACGGCCCAGGAGGACCAGAGGAAATGGTACGATAGGGGAGCCCAAGATAGAGTACTAGAATTAGGGCAGAAGGTGTTAGCTTTGAGGCCAGTTAAAAAGGATAAGCTACAAGCCGCATGGCAGGGACCATTTAAGGTAGTAGAACGGGTTAGCGAGACCACCTACATCGTGAGCAAATGCTCAGATGAAAGGCTGACCAAAGCCTTCCATGTGAATATGCTCAAACCATACTTTGAGAGAACAGAGGATGTGGGCGCCGTGTGTGCGCCCGCCACAGAAGATAGTGAGGGACTACCCCTCCCCGATTTACTAGACACCGCTCCCTGTACTATTGACCAAGTAAGCTTGGGTAAAAATTTAAACCCCCTGGAGAAAGGTGAGGCCACGCAACTGCTGCAAAGATACCAAGAGATGTTTTCAGCCACCCCAGGCTATACCTCCGCTGCGGTACACCGCGTGGAAACCCAGGGAGAGACGCCACTGCGGCAACAACCATATCGGATCCCGGAAGCAGTGCGTGAGAGTATGCTCACCGAGTTAAGGGATATGTTACAGTTAGGGGTAATAGAACCCTCGCAAAGTCCTTGGGCCTCCCCGGTAGTACTAGTACCGAAGCGCGACGGTACCACGCGCTTCTGTGTAGACTATCGGAGGCTTAACGATCGTACCATAACAGACGCCTACCCCATGCCCAGAATAGATGAGCTCTTAGACCGTATGGCGGGGGGGAACTACTTGACTACCCTGGACCTGTGCAAAGGTTATTGGCAGATCCCCTTGGAGCCTGCGGCCATCCCCAAGTCGGCATTCGTCACCCCTTTCGGGCTATACCAATTCAAGGTTATGCCCTTTGGGATGAAGAATGCCCCGGCTACCTTTCAGAGGATGGCCGATAGGCTCCTGGAGGGGTTTCAGGACTTCGCATGCGCGTATCTAGACGATATTGCCGTCTACAGCCGCACATGGGGAGACCATCTGGGCCATGTGTCCAGGGTACTCCAACGAATCCACCTCGCAGGGCTCACGTTAAAACCCGACAAATGTCACGTAGGTCTGGCCGAGGTACAGTATCTCGGCCACAGGGTGGGCTCCGGTAGACAGCGTCCAGAGCCAGCGAAGGTAGAGGCCATAGCGAACTGGCCCCAACCTAGGACCAAAACCCAGGTACTAGCCTTCTTAGGGACGGCCGGTTATTATAGAAAGTTTGTCCCAGAGTACAGCGCCCTGGCCAAACCCCTCACCGACCTTACCAAAAAGGCCCTCCCCAAACAGGTTTCCTGGACCCCAGAGTGCACGGACGCTTTCCAGAAGCTTAAAGCGGCATTGAGTGAGGCTCCTGTGTTGGCAGCACCCGACTACACTAAACAATTTCTTGTACACACAGATGCCTCCATGTTCGGACTGGGAGCCGTGCTAAGCCAAGTGGGCACAGACGGCATGGAATACCCGGTGGCATACCTCAGCCGTAAACTGTTACCCAGAGAAGTCAGCTATGCCACCGTAGAAAAAGAATGCTTGGCCCTCGTGTGGG
The DNA here is from genome assembly GCF_036172605.1 of Pelobates fuscus. Taxonomy (NCBI): domain Eukaryota; kingdom Metazoa; phylum Chordata; class Amphibia; order Anura; family Pelobatidae; genus Pelobates; species Pelobates fuscus. The sequence continues at coordinate 55,190,521 of NC_086328.1, read as the reverse complement.
CACTCAAGAAGCTACAGCCCTATTTGTATGGGCGGGCATTTACCCTTATGACGGACCACAACCCCCTGGTATGGCTTAACCGGGTAGCTGGAGACAATCCCAGGCTATTACGGTGGAGCCTAGCCCTTCAACCTTATAATTTTACTATGCAGTACCGGCCCGGAAAACAAAATGGTAATGCGGATGGCCTGTCACGCCAGACCGAACTGGACTCCTAAACCGCTACTTTTCTCGGACATCCCCAAGCCAACCCGACAGGGTCTAGGCGGGTATGCCGACCTATGGACTTATAGGGGAGCAGTGTGAAGAAATGACTATATTATTCGATATTTTGTTGCATAGTTCTTGTTTTTTTGTGTACTTTTCATTCGGCAGATGGGACTGCCGAACAGAGACCACCCCTGGCTCACTTAACTTCAAAGCCGGCATCACTTTCACCCTCTATGTGTGCGGTCAGCGTTCGTACTGTCGAACGCCACGTGGCAGAGAAAACCGCGACCATCTTATTTTCGCCAAACAAAGGCAGCGGGACTTGGTCGTCGAGTGTCTGGAACTAAAATCGGACACTCGACTTCCCAATCACCGGTCTCCATCATGCGAACGCTGGAACTAGTGATACCGATTAGCTAGGAGAGCGCTATTCGGTACAAATATGCACACGAATGAGGGGAACAATCGCTGCTAGGAGCCAGGGGAATTCATTCGGTACTTTTATGCATTTCTTCCCTTTTTCTGAAGTGACCGGCAAAACCACACGAACCTCTGGAACTATTTTGGGCAGTCCGCCCCCAGTGGACCGGTCACAAAAGACTTCCATACTTTTTGCGAACCCCTGAACCGATCCGGGTGAAATTTGGATATGTTGGTCACCCGGATCGGGGCTATCAGGGGATATAGTATTTGTGGGGATACCCCAGGTATAAAGGGGTGTTCCAGAAATTGGGGAAAATAGTGAATTTTCAGCCTGGAGATAATTAGGTTGTTACTATATCAGACCTGATTATCTCCAGGACTAGGGGAGGGAACTGCCTGTTTGTATTGGGTGTGTTTTATATTTTTACTGTTCGGGATTGGATAAATGTTACTCCTCCCTGTGGGATGTCCCCTTGCATGGGGACCTGCATAAAAAGCCATGTGTGTGAATAAACGTTAGTTCTGCTTGTATCCTGAACCTGGACTCTGACTGTTATTTGGAATTCGTATGCTGTAACAAGGGAATTATCTTATGCAGCTGTTATATTCCGTATGGATTTCGTTCCTGTAACTACCGAACCGGACTCTCGCTACTTTAGGCTCTGACCGTCCGGGAGGAAACTACCGAACTCGGTTTGGTTAAACTTGGTTTCCTTACACATACGAATAGGCTTGTACTCCTAGCAGTCAACTGGAACAGCATGCAATAAATCCTTCCCAAAGTGATGTGTAATGAGACACATTACACATCACTTTGAGGGTAAAACAGGAACTCCGGACTGGCTCATCCAGCCTGGCTTTTATTACAATAATCCACATACAGGCCACACCCAGGGGGAGGCATAAAATAACCAATCACATACATGGTTTTGCCCACACATCCCCTCCCCTCAGATAACATTAAACCCATCCGGTTTAATCCGGTTTATCCGGTACACTTTTCCAGCCAAGTTCTGGATGTACCCCAAAAACAGGGGGTACACCTTTAAATCCAGCATCGCTGGATAGGCCTTATTCAGGGGGGAAACATATCCAAAAATCAAGTCATTCAGATGAACAGTTCGGGAGATATGGGGTTCCAAAGATTTGACCGACCGCATGGGTAGAGTATCCGAAAACAGTTCCATGCATTTTGGCCCTGCGGTCGGTCACAGAAAAGGGAATGAAACAGACGAATTACTGGTGTTATAGAGACTAAGGGGAATTCGCATGAATCCCCTAGTTCGTGAGTTTCTTTCTACCGAACGGTGGGCCGTTCGGTAGTTTCCCCACGACATCCTGGAAGTCTGGAGGTCTCAGCGGTGTTTGCCTAGTCGAGTGTCCGATTTCAGTTCCAGACACTCGACGGCAAAACACCGCTGTTCGGTAGTTTAAGATGGCCGCCGCCACGTGTTCGGCTCCCGAATGGCGGCCACCCAGAGGACACATACCACACTGCACTGATTGCCAATTACCCATTTGCAACATTGTTGCAAACGGTAATTGGAGGCACACTCATTCCGGGGTGGTCTGGTTGTTCGGTAGTTTCACTCAATATACTGAATGGAATGATTCTACCGAACAATCAGGTGAATGCTGCATACAAATCACCCAGGATAAACTTATCACACAAATACACATATAATATTACAGGCAGTACACTAGAATATGTATCACAGTCTTAAAGGGACATTAGTCCCAAAAGTCCCAATATGTCCATAGATGCTGTTAAAAGGGCCAGTAGCAGCAATATACAGTACAATATGCCCCAAATAACCCAGGGGCCATAGTCAGTAGGTAGGAGGCTAGCAAACAGGCTTCTCCAGGGCCCAGTGGCGAGGTTGGTTTCGCAACATTTCTCCCCTTTTCCAAACATACTAACAGGGTACCTGACCTCTTGCCGGTCAGTGCCCTTGTTAGTCCAGCAGCCCACCCACAAAACAGAAACAGCAGTACAGTCCACCCACAATAAATGGTTACTACACCTGAGTAATGGAAAAACTTGTCCAGGTCCAGGTGCCTCACCCCGGCTGTGTGGGGGACTGGTAGGCTGTTTTGGTAGGTTGCTGAGTGGGCAGAGACCAGCGGTACTCTGCCCTGGTGCCAGCACTACTACGGGAGTAGTCTGGTTGGAGCCTGGTTGCTGGAGACCGACTGTCTCCACTTTAGCTGCACAGCTCTGCTGCTGGAGACCGATTGTCTCCCCTTTGGACACATAGCTCCGCTGTTGGAGGGGGAGACCGGCTGTCTCCCCTTTGGCTAAGCAGCCTTGTTGCTGGGGAACAGGACTGACTGTCCTTACACCCTGTGCTGTAGGTGCAGAGACCACAGTCCCATCTGCACAGTTGTGGGGCTTACAGTCTCCCCCTGGTACAATAAGCTGCCGCTGGGGAGGGGTGGTAACCAGATCCTCTCCCATTAGAACACTCTGCCGCTGGGGAGAGGTGGTAACAATCTCCTCTCCCATGCCTACTTTCAGTCTTTGTGGAGGGAGACCGACTGTCTCTCCTCCCAAATCAGTGTCCTGCTGCTGGGGAATAGACTGGGCTCTCTATTCCCAAAAAATCACGCTGCTGCTGGGGGGTAGGACCAACTACCTCTGACCCCTGTAACTCAGCCTTCCGCTGGGGAGGGAGGACGCTGCTCTCCTCTCCCTGCACTTCACACTGCCTTCCCGGCATATCACTCTGCTGCTGGGGGGTCACAGTCTTAAAGGGACAGTAGTCCCAAAAGTCCCAATATGTCCATAGATGCTGTTACAAGGGCCAGTAGCAGCAATATACAGTACAATATGCCCCAAAGAACCCAGGGGCCATAGTCAGTAGGTAGGAGGCTAGCAAACAGGCTTCTCCAGGGCCCAGTGGCGAGGTTGGTTTTGCCACAGTCGCGCATTCGTCAGTTTGTTCGGTAGATCAAATCTACTGAACACCCTGGCAGAAACGCACAAATATGCCTTTCTGCAGGGAAAATAAAAGGTTTAACCTGCAGGGCCATAGTCACAGGGCAGGAGGCTAACAACCAGGCTTCTCCAGTTCACAGTGGCGAGGTTGGTTTCGCCACATTCTCCCCTTTACCAACTAGACTAACAGGGTACCTGACCTCCTGCCGGTCAGTGCCCTTGTTAGTCCAGCAGCCCACCCACAAGACAGAAACAGCAGTACAGCCCATCCACAATAAACGGTTACTACACCTGGGTAGAGGAGAAACTTGTCCATGCCCAGGTGCCTCACCACGGCTTGGTGGGTTGCTGAGTGGGCAGAGACCAGCGGTACTCTGTCCTGGTGCCAGTACTACTACCGAAGTAGTCTGGTTGGAGCCTGGTTCCTGGAGACCGACTGTCTCCCCTTTAGCTGCACAGCTCTGCTGCTGGAGACTGACTGTCTCCCCTTTAGGTGCACGGCTCTGCTGTCGGAGGGGGAGACTTTAGCTAAACAGCCCTGTCGTGGGGGGGTAAGTGCAGAGACCACGGTCCCATCTACACAGCTGTGGGGCTTACAGTCTCCCCCTGGTACATTAAGCTGTCGCTGGGGAGAGGGGGTAACAAGCTCCTCTCCCGATAGAACACTCTGCCGCTGGGGAAAGGAGACTGAGCTCTCTATTCCCTGCCCATTAATGATCCACCGCTGGGGAGAGGTGGTAGAAAGCTCTTCTTCTATACATACTTTCATCCTCTGTGGAGGGAGAACGACTGTCTCCGCCCCCAATACAGTGTCCTGCTGCTGGGGAAAGGAGACTGGGCTCTCTATTCCCTGCTGGACACTCTGCCGCTGGGGAATGGAGACTGGGCTCCCAATTCCCGGCACATCACTCGGCCGCTGGGGAATGGAGACTGGGCTCCCAATTCCCGGCACATCACTCGGCTGCTGGGGAATGGAGACTGGGTTCCCAATTCCCAAAAAATCCTGCTGCTGCTGGGGTGCGAGACTGACGGTCTCTGTTCCCTGCAGGACACTCAGTTGCTGGGGAGGATGGACGGCACCTTCAGCTCCCTGGAGTGTACACTGCCGCTGGGGAGGAAGGACGGCACCTTCAGCTCCCTGGGATACACACTGCCACTGGGGAGGACGGATGACACCTTCAGCTCCCTGGGGTACACACTGCCGCTGGGGAGGAAGGATGGCACCTTCTGCTCCCTGGGACACACACTGCCGCTGGGGAGGAAGGAGTCTGGATGGCTTCCGAGATCTGACGAGATCAGGCATTTTCAGACTGGTATGGCCGTAAGTGAAATTAAGAGAATGCGATCTCGCTAATGTTGGTAGAATATCAAACTCTGGTTGCGACAAAAGACAAGATGCTTCTGGATAAGGAAAAAAGTGGTCTGATTATGACATCATAATGCAAAAAAATAAATAAACAAAAGCTTACGGTACCTGAGGTTCCTAGTTGGTCTCCCATACAAGTACTAACCAGGCCCGAGTCTGGATGGCTTCTGAGATCTGACAAGATCAAGCATTTTCAGACTGGTATGTCCGTAATTCAAATTAAGTGAATGCGATCTCGCTAATGTTGGTAGAATATCAAACTCTGGTTGCGACAAAAGACAAGATGCTTCTGGATAAGGAAAAAAGTGGTCTGATTATGACATCTGTGGCGAAACCAACCTCGCCACTGGGCCCTGGAGAAGCCTGTTTGCTAGCCTCCTACCTGCTGACTATGGCCCCTGGGTTATTTGGGGCATATTGTACTTTATATTGCTGCTACTGGCCCTTTTAAAATCATCGATGGACATATTGGGACTTTTTGGGATTGTGGCGAAACCGACCTCGCCACGTGTCCTTGGACATGGGAATGTGATACCCCAGATAGCTATACCATGGAGCCTATTCATATAATGAAAGACTATGGGAAAGACTTTAGCTCCATGGCAATTGTACTGTGTGAGTAGGATCTGCGCGCTATTCGGTAGTTTTGTGCGCGCAGATCCCAGCTATCTGGGGATAGGTGAAATGTCTGTGTGTTATGTGTAAAAGGTGAATTTATGTATTTTAAAGTGTTTTACTGTCTTTGTGTCCCCATGTGCTTAATGGAGTCTGTCTCTGTGCTGGGAGATAATTGAATTACTTCTCCAGCACAGAGAAGGCCCTGTAAACCTGGAAAGCTAGGGGTTTTAAAAGATACTTTACTAACTTTTGAACCCCTGGTCTGATCCATGCCATTTTTTAATATGTTGTTCCCCTGAATGGATTGATTGTGGATATGTATTTTTATGTGAATGTGATGTATGGTTTTGAAGTTACAGATATTGTGTAAAAGTAGTGTTTTAAACTGTATAATAAGTGGATTATCTCCCAGGCTAAGGGGAGGGGATGTGTGGGTTGTACCATGTGGCGGAACCCACCTCGCCACTGGACATTGGAGGGGCCTGGCTGCCTGCCTCTTACCTGCTGACTATGGCCCCTGGAAAATTGGTACACTTAAAGATTTATATTTGGGCATATTGTACTGTATATTGCTGCTACTGGCCCTTTTAACAGCATCTATGGACACATTGGGACTTTTGGGACTACTGTCCCTTTAAGACTGTGAAGCATGTTCTAGTGTGCTGCCTGTAATATTGTATATGTATTCATGTGTTAAGTTTAGCCTGGGTGATATGTATGCAGCATTCATCTGATTGTTCGGTAGAATCACTCCATTCATTATATTGAGTGAAACTACCGAACAACCAGACCACCCAGGAATAAGTGTGCCTCCAATTACAGTTTGCAACAATGTTGCAAACGGGTAATTGGCAATCCATGTAATGTAGTCTTTGTCCTCTGGGTGGCCGCCATTCGGGAAACAAACACGTGGCGGCGGCCATCTTAAACTACCGAACAGCGGTGTTTTGCCGTCGAGTGTCTGGAACTAAAATCGGACACTCGACTAGGCAAACACCGCTGAGACCTCCATACTTCCAGAAATTCGTATGGAAACTACCGAATGACCCGCCGTTCGGTAGAAAGAACCCCATAAACAAGGGAATTCATTCAAACCCTCTCCAGGCTCTATAACACAGGCAATTCGCCTGTTTTCATTCCCTTGTTTGTGACCGACCGCAGGGCCAAAATGCATGGAACTGTTTTCGGATACTTTACCCATGCGGTCGGTCAAATCTTTGGAACCCCATATCTCACGAACCATTCATCCGAATTACTTGAATTTTGTATATGTTGTCCCCCTGAATAAGGGCTATCCAGCGATGCTGGATTTAAAGGTGTACCCCCTGTTTTTGGGGTACATCCAGGAATTGGGGAAAAGTGTGTACTGTATAATTGGGTTAAGTGGTAATCTAAGGGGAGGAAATGTGTGGGAGGTACATCCATGTGATTGGTCAATATCATCCTCCCCCTGGGAGTGTCCTGTATGTACCTGTTTGTGAATAAAAGCCAGGCTGGATGAGCCAGTCCAGAGTTCCTGTTTTAACCTCAAAGTGATGTGTCGTCTCATTATTGGGGGAAGGATTTATTGTATGCTGTTCCAGTTGACTGCTAGGGGTACAAGCCTATTCGTATGGTTCCTATTCAATGGTCTACAGCATTCATACGCTTGGGAGAATTTAAAGGTTTCTTGGATTCGGTGATTATGGTGTCTGGTGGAGTGCTTGGAGTCCTCTGGAAGCGCTAGGAGCATCTTTTAACGGAGGTACCAAGTCGGGGTGCCAGGTGATCCGTTACATTGGTGGCAAGCGGTGGGATGGCGTCCTAGTGTGAGGTAAAGCAGCTCGGAGACACAGTTCGTTTGGATTTACAAATTGAGGGCAACGCTAGCAGTCGTGCAGCGCCCCTGGGAGCAGACAAGTATGGAAGGTTCTGGCTCTGGAGATGATTGGCTGGCCGAGGTGAGGCAGCGAGTGGCCGAGTATGGGGATGATATACCCATGGAGACACGCCGGGTGATCTGGAACCAGGTCATGGCCGAGCGAAACACAAGACTGGACCGAGAATTCCGGTTGGCAAAAGAGAGGAAGTATGCTCAGCAGCAGGAGCGTTACAGCAGCCGAGTAGAGGCTGCATCCGAGGAGGTTAGCCGTCTTTCCCTGAGGCGGCGGGAGGAACCCGAAGTGGGGGTCCTCATAGACTGGTCCTGTGAGGAACCACAACAGGCAGGTAGAGATGGGACCAAGGTCTCTCCACCGGGATGCTGGGCAACCGGCCCAGATCCCCAGCAGCAGCCAGAGTTGCCAGGTGGGGAAGCAGGTGGCCCTTACTCACAAATGTTGAGGGGCCTCACGGGTTGGTCCTGGGAAGACCCACAGATGGCAGGTGGAGATGGGACTGCAGTCTCTCTACCGGCCCTACAGGGATGCTGGGCAGTCGGCCCAGATCCCCAGCGGCAGTGTGAAGTGCAGGGAGAGGAGAGCAGCGTCCTCCCTCCCCAGCGGCAGGCTGAGTTACAGGGGGCAGAGGTAGTTGGTCCTACCCCCCAGCAGCAGCGTGATTTTTTGGGAATAGAGAGCCCAGTCTCCGTTCCCCAGCAGCAGGACACTGAATTGGGAGGAGAGACAGTCGGTCTCCCTCCACAAAGACTGAAAGTAGGCATGGGAGAGGAGATTGTTACCACCTCTCCCCAGCGGCAGATCATCAATGGGCAGAGTGTTCTAATGGGAGAGGAGCTGGTTACCACCTCTCCCCAGCGGCAGCTTAATGTACCAGGGGGAGACTGTAAGCCCCACACCAGCACAGATGGGACCGTGGTCTCTGTGCCCAAGTTACAGGGAGCTGAAGGGGCCGTCCTCCCTCCCCAGTGGCAGTGTGATTTGTTGGGAATTGGGAGCCCAGTCTCCATTCCCCGGCAGCAGAATGTCCAGCAGGGAAGAGAGAGCCCAGTCTCCTTTCCCCAGCAGCAGGACACTGTATTGGGAGTAGAGACAGTCGGTCTCCCTCCACAGAGTATAGAAGTATGTAGGGGAGAGGAGCTTGCTACCACCTCTCCCCAGCAGCGGATCAGTAAAGTGCAGGGAGAGGAGAGCAGCGTCCTCCCTCCCCAGCGGCAGCCTAACACACCAAGGGGAGACAGTAAGCCCCACACCAGCACAGATGGGACCGTGGTCTCTGTGCCCAAGCTACAGGGAGCTGAAGGAGATGTCCTTGCTCCCCAGCGGCAGTCTACGGTTCAGGGAGAGGAGGTTGTTATTCCCTCTCCCCAGCGGCAGCACAGCTCACCAAGGGGAGACAGTAAGCCCCACAACAGCACAGATGGGACCGTGGTCTCTGTGCCCAAGTTACAGGGAGCTGAAGGAGCCGTCCTTGCTCCCCAGCGGCAGTCTACGGTTCAGGGAGAGGAGTTTGTCATCCCCTCTCCCCAGCGGCAGCTTAGCACACCAAGGGGAGACAGTAAACCCCACAACCGTGCAGATGGGACCGTAGTCTCTGCACCTACACCACTGGGGATAGGGACAGTCGGTCCTAGTCCACAACAGCCAGACAAAATATCGGAAGGGGAGACAGTCGTTTTTCACCAACAACAGCTGTGTTCAACCAGGGGAGAGGACACCCTGGTTACTTTTTCCCCAAGCCTTGGACTTACAACTGGACACGAGTGGCAGGGGGCCATCTGGACAACTACCCCCTGTAAGGACAGCCAGCCGACTATCAGAGCCCCAGACCGACTGGAGGTCTGGAGTCTGGATAGTCTAAATGGGAAAGGGGAGAAATGTGGCGGAACCCACCTCGCCACTGGACATTGGAGGGGCCTGGCTGCCTGCCTCTTACCTGCTGACTATGGCCCCTGGAAAATTGGTACACTTAAAGATTTATATTTGGGCATATTGTACTGTATATTGCTGCTACTGGCCCTTTTAACAGCATCTATGGACACATTGGGACTTTTGGGACTACTGTCCCTTTAAGACTGTGAAGCATGTTCTAGTGTGCTGCCTGTAATATTGTATATGTATTCATGTGTTAAGTTTAGCCTGGGTGATATGTATGCAGCATTCATCTGATTGTTCGGTAGAATCACTCCATTCATTATATTGAGTGAAACTACCGAACAACCAGACCACCCAGGAATAAGTGTGCCTCCAATTACAGTTTGCAACAATGTTGCAAACGGGTAATTGGCAATCCATGTAATGTAGTCTTTGTCCTCTGGGTGGCCGCCATTCGGGAAACAAACACGTGGCGGCGGCCATCTTAAACTACCGAACAGCGGTGTTTTGCCGTCGAGTGTCTGGAACTAAAATCGGACACTTGACTAGGCAAACACCGCTGAGACCTCCATACTTCCAGAAATTCGTATGGAAACTACCGAATGACCCGCCGTTCGGTAGAAAGAACCCCATAAACAAGGGAATTCATTCAAACCCTCTCCAGGCTCTATAACACAGGCAATTCGCCTGTTTTCATTCCCTTGTTTGTGACCGACCGCAGGGCCAAAATGCATGGAACTGTTTTCGGATACTTTACCCATGCGGTCGGTCAAATCTTTGGAACCCCATATCTCACGAACCATTCATCCGAATTACTTGAATTTTGTATATGTTGTCCCCCTGAATAAGGGCTATCCAGCGATGCTGGATTTAAAGGTGTACCCCCTGTTTTTGGGGTACATCCAGGAATTGGGGAAAAGTGTGTACTGTATAATTGGGTTAAGTGGTAATCTAAGGGGAGGAAATGTGTGGGAGGTACATCCATGTGATTGGTCAATATCATCCTCCCCCTGGGAGTGTCCTGTATGTACCTGTTTGTGAATAAAAGCCAGGCTGGATGAGCCAGTCCAGAGTTCCTGTTTTAACCTCAAAGTGATGTGTCGTCTCATTATTGGGGGAAGGATTTATTGTATGCTGTTCCAGTTGACTGCTAGGGGTACAAGCCTATTCGTATGGTTCCTATTCAATGGTCTACAGCATTCATACGCTTGGGAGAATTTAAAGGTTTCTTGGATTCGGTGATTATGGTGTCTGGTGGAGTGCTTGGAGTCCTCTGGAAGCGCTAGGAGCATCTTTTAACGGAGGTACCAAGTCGGGGTGCCAGGTGATCCGTTACATACCATATCTCGGATTGGTTATTTTATGCCTCCCCCTGGGTGTGGCCTGTATGTGTGAGATGGAAATAAAAGCCAGGCTGGATGAGCCAGTCCAGAGTTCCTGTTTTACCCTCAAAGTGATGTGTCGTCTCATTATTGGGGGAAGGATTTATTGTATGCTGTTCCAGTTGACTGCTAGGAGTACAAGCCTTTTCGTATGGTTCCTATTCAATGGTCTACAGCATTCATATGCTTGGGAGAATTTAAAGGTTTCTCGGATTCGGTGATTGTGGAGTCTGCCAGAGTGCTTGGAGTCCTCAGGAAGCACTAGGAGCATCCATTAACGGAGGTACTCAGTCGGGGTGCCAGGTGATCCGTTACATTAATGCAAAAAAGAAATAAACAAAAGATATGGCCTCTGATGTTCCTAGTTGGTCTCCCATACAAGTACTAACCAGGCCCGAACAGGGCCGGACTGGGATAAAAATTCGGCCCGGGCATTTTTTTATCAGAGCGGCCCACTAAGAAGGGGCGGGGCAGAGAGGGTGCGTTTTGTCATCACTAACGACAAACACGCCCCCTTCTCAAAGTGCAGGCCAGGGCAGACCATGCGCAGAGCTCTGCTAAAGATCTCTAGCATGAGAAAAAAGCCCTGTATTTGTTCTGCACAGTGCAAGCAAATGTAATAACATGCTTGCACTGTGTTTCCTTGCAACTTGTCTCTGGTGTCTCTATAAATGGATACCAGGAGACAAAAATGCCAGGAAAGAGTATTGTGCATGTGTTTGGAGCTTGCTTGTGGGATTGTGTGTGTGTATAGTGTGAGCTGATTGTGGTGTGGTATTGTGTAATAAGGTCGGTTTTAGTCGTGTTGTGTTTGTGGTGTAATGTAATGCATATGTGGCTAGGGGCTGTAGAGAATGTGTGTGTATAGGGGATGTAGCAAGTGTGTGCATACAGGCTATAGTGTGTGTGTATATATGTGATGTAGTGTTTGTAGACAGCGTGTGTTTAGGGGTGTAGTATGCGTTTGCTTACAAGGAATCTAGTGTGTGTATAGGGGATCCAGAGTGTGTGTGTGTGTGTGTGTGTGTGTGTGTGTGTGTGTGTGTGTGTGTGTGTATATATATATATATATATATATATATGTGTGTGTGTGTATGTTTGGAAGTATTGTGTATGTGTGTTGGGGAGGTTCTGTGTGTATGTGAGGGGTGCAGTATGTGTGTATGATGGATGCTGTGTATGATGTGTGTGAGGGTGCTGAGTGTGATGTGTGTGAGTCCTGAGTGTGATAGTGCTGTGGATGCTGTGTATGAGTGCTGAGGGTAATGCGTGTGAGAGTGCCGAGTGTGATAGTGCTGTGGATGATGTGTGTGAGTGCTGAGGGTAATGCGTGTGAGAGTGCCGAGTGTGATAGTGCTGTGGATGATGTGCGTGAGTGCTGAGTGTGATGTGTGTGAGAGTGCTGTGGATGATGTGTTTTGTGATAGTGCTGAGTGTGATGTGTGTGTGAGTCCTGAGTGTGATGTGTGTGAGAGTGCTGAATGTGATAGTGCTGTGTATGATGTGCGTGAGTGCTGAGTGTGATGTGTGTGATAGTGCTGTGTATGATGTGTTTTGTGATAGTGCTGAGTGTGATGTGTTTTGTGATAGTGCTGAGTGTGATGTGTGTGTGAGTCCTGAGAGTGATGTGTGTGTGAGTCCTGAGAGTGATGTGTGTGTGAGTCCTGAGAGTGATGTGTGTGAGAGTGATGTGTGTGAGAGTGCTGTGTGAGAGTGCTGAGTGTGATGTGTGTGAGAGTGCTGTGTGTGAAAGTGCTGTGATGGGTTTGAGAGTGCTGTGTGTGAAAGTGCTGTGATGGGTTTGAGAGTGCTTTGTGTGATAGTAGTGAGAATGATGGGAGTGAGAGTGCTGTGTGTGATGGGAGTGAGAGTGCTGTGTGTGATGGGAGTGAGAGTGCTGTGTGTGATGGGAGTGGGAGTGCTGTGTGTGATGGGAGTGGGAGTGCTGTGAGTGATGGGAGTGGGAGTGCTGTGAGTGATGGGAGTGAGAGTGATGGGAGTGAGAGTGCTGTGTGTGATGGGAGTGAGAGTGCTGTGAGTGAGTGCTGTGAGTGAGTGCTGTGAGTGAGTGCTGTGAGTGAGTGTGCTGTGAGTGAGAGTGCTGGGAGTGAGAGTGCTGGGAGTGAGAGTGCTGGGAGTGCTGGGAGTGCTGGGAGTGCTGGGAGCGCTGGGAGTGCTGGGAGCGCTGGGAGCGCTGGGAGCGGGAGCGCTGGGAGCGGGAGCGCTGGGAGCGGGAGCGCTGCGAGTGGGAGCGCTGGGAGTGGGAGTGCTGGGAGTGGGAGTGCTGGGAGTGCTGGGAGTGGGAGTGCTGGGAGTGGGAGTGCTGGGAGTGATGGGAGTGGGAGTGAGAGTGCTGAGAGTGATGGGAGTGAGAGTGCTGAGAGTGCTGGGAGTGGGAGTGCTGGGAGTGGGAGTGCTGGGAGTGGGAGTGCTGGGAGTGGGAGTGAGAGTGCTGAGAGTGATGGGAGTGAGAGTGCTGAGAGTGATGGGAGTGAGAGTGCTGTGTGTGATGGGAGTGAGAGTGCTGTGTGTGCTGTGTGTGAATGTTAGAAGGGATTGAGTGTTGGGGGGGGTAAAATAAAATGTAGCATTATGCCCCCCCTCCCTTCTTACCTGTAGCCTGGGAGGTGGGGGGGTACCGGCACGCTGGTGAGTGAGAGGGGGGACCGGCACGCTGGTATCTTCCCTGGCGGTCCAGTGGGTGAGTGAACTCTAGCCTGCGAGGCTAGAGTTCACTCTCGCGAGATCCGGTCGTTGCCATGGCAACGCACCGGATCTCGCGAGTGGAACCTGGCGGAGCTGCAAGATAGAGCTCCGCCGGGTCCTCTCCCTCCCTCCCCAGCCGCATGTCTCTCCAAGTGGGCCGGTGAGGTAGATCTCTGATCTCCTCACCGGCCCTTCATTGAAAACAGCGGGGCCGGCGCTCGGATAGTGCCGGCCCTGCATAGACCGGCAGGGGAGATCCTGGGACTTCCCCCGCCGGCCTCGGCCCCTGGCCACCGCGGCCCACCGGGCATTTGCCCGGTGTGCCCGATGGCCAGTTCGGGCCTGGGCCCGAATCTGGATGGCTTCCGAGATCTGATGAGATCAGGCATTTTCAGACTGGTATTGCCGTAAATGAAATTAAGAGAATGCGATCTCGCTAATGTTGGTAGAATATCAAACTCTGGTTGCGACAAAAGACAAGACGCTTCTGGATAGGGAAAAAAGTGGTCTGATTATGACATCATAATGCAAAAAGGAAATAAACAAAAGCTTACGGCACCTGAGGTTCCAAGTTGGTCTCCCATACAAGTACTAACCAGGCCCAAGTCTGGATGGCTTCCGAGATCTGACGTGATCAGACATTTTCAGACTGGCATGGCTGTAAGTGAAATTAAGAGAATGCGATCTCGCTAATGTTGGTAGAATATCAAACTCTGGTTGCGACAAAAGACAAGACGCTTCTGGATAGGGAAAAAAGTGGTCTGATTATGACATCATAATGCAAAAAAGAAATACACAAAAGGTAACGGCACCTGAGGTTCCAAGTTGGTCTCCCATACAAGTACTAACCAGGCCCGGGTCTGGATGGCTTCCGAGATCTGGCATTTTCAGATTGGTATGGCCGTAACTGAAATTAAGAGAATGCGATCTCGCTAATAGTGATGTACCGAACTGTCCGCCGGCGAACAGTTCCCGGCGAACTTAGCGTGTTCGCCGCGGCGGGCGGACACATGCGCAGTTCGATCCGCTCCCTATTCGTCATCATTGGGCAAACTTTGACCCTGTGCCTCTCGGTCAGCAGACACATTCCAGCCAATCAGCAGCACTCCCTCCCTTCCACACCCTCCAACCTCCCTCCCAGCATCCATTTTCGATTCATTCGGAAGATGCATGCTTAGTGAGAGTATGGAAAGTTTAGCTGCTGCTGATTAGATAGGGAAATTGATAGCTAGGCTAGGGTATTCAGTGTCCACTACAATCCTGAAGGACTCATCTGATCTCTGCTGTAAGGACAGCACCCCAAAAAGCCCTTTTTAGGGCTATAACATCAGGCTGCTTTTTTTTTTTTCCTGTGTAATGTAATTGCAGGTGCCTGCCTGCCAGCTTCTGTGTGAGGTTCACATTGGATACTGTGCCTACTTGCCCAGTGCCACCACTCATATCTGTTTTAACAATAGGTTAAGCTTTACATTTAAAATAAATATTTTTTTTTCACTGTAATAGAAGAGCAGTTGCCTGCCTGCCAGCTTCTGTGTCAGGTTGGATGCCTTGCCCATTTGCACAGTCAGTGCCACCACTCATATCTGTTTTAACAATAGGTTAAGCTTTACATTTAAAATAAATATTTTTTTTCACTGTAATAGAAGAGCAGTTGCCTGCCTGCCAGCTTCTGTGTCAGGTTGGATGCCTTGCCCATTTGCACAGTCAGTGCCACCACTCATATCTGTTTTAACAATAGGTTAAGCTTTACATTTAAAAGAAATAATTTTTTTTCACTGTAATAGAAGAGCAGTTAGTTGTCTGCAAGCGTCTGGGTGTCAGGCCTACTTCAGCGTGTGATCTGCAGACCTGTGCCAGCGTGCTTTGACAGTTGCCAATCATATCTGGTGTCTCTTTAGAAATGTTGCCAATCATATCTGGTGTGCTTTTACAAATAAAAAAGGTTTCTAGTGTAAGCTAATAGCAGCCAGTCAGTGTCCTTCAAGCGGCTCTGTCAGTCCTTCCTTCAGCGTGTGCTCTGCAGAACTGTTCCAGTGCACATTGCCAATCATATCTGGTGTCTCTATAGCGTGCTTTTAAAACCAAAATTTATTTTTCACTGTTATAGACTGAATAGCAGTTACTTGTCTTCAAGCGGCTCTGTCAGTCCTTCCTTCAGCGTGTGCTCTGCAGAACTGTTCCAGTGCACATTGCCAATCATATCTGGTGTCTCTATAGCGTGCTTTTAAAACCAAAATTTATTTTTCACTGTTATAGATTGAATAGCAGTTACTTGTCTTCAAGCGGCTCTGTCAGGCCTACAGTGTGTGCTCTGCAGAACTGTTCAAGTGCACATTGCCAATCATATTTGGTGTCTCTATAGCGTGCTTTTAAAAACAAAATTTATTTTTCACTGTTATAGATTGAATAGCAGTTACTTGTTGTAACGGATCACCTGGCACCCCGACTGGGTACCTCCGTTGATGGATGCTCCTAGAGCTTCCTGAGGACTCCAAGCACTCTGGCAGACACCACAATCACCGAATCCGAGAAACCTTTAAATTCTCCCAAGCATATGAATGCTGTAGACCATTGAATAGGAACCATACGAATAGGCTTGTACTCCTAGAAGTCAACTGGAACAGCATGCAATAAATCCTTCCCCCAATAATGAGACGACACATCACTTTGAGGGTAAAACAGGAACTCTGGACTGGCTCATCCAGCCTGGCTTTTATTTCCAACTCACACATGCAGGCCACACCCAGGGGGAGGCATAAAAGAACCAATGACATAGATGTTACCTCCCACACATCCCCTCCCCTTAGTGTGACACATAATCCCATTATGCATACAGTGTAAAATATACTTTTACACAACTTTCATAACTTTAAAACCATACATCACATTCACATAAAAATACATATCCACAATCAATCCATTCAGGGGAACAACATATTAAAAAATGGCATGAATCTGACCAGGGGTTCAAAAGTTACTAAAAGTATCTTTTGTTCCTTTCTGGCTGGCAGAAAAACACCCCCACAATGCACCCTGGTTTCCTCCCTTCTGCCCTGGAGTTAATTGGAGAAGTAATCCAATTACCCAGGACTAAAGACAGACTCCATTAACCACATGGTTGCAAAACGACATAAAACACTTTAAAATACAGAAAGTCACATTTACACATAACACACAGACATTTCACCTATCCCCAGATAGCTGGGATCTGCACGCACAAAACTACCGAATAGCGCGCAGATCCTACTCACACAGTACAATTGCCATGGAGCTAAAGTCTTTCCCATAGTCTTTCATTATATGAATAGGCTCCATGGTATGGCTATCTTGGGTATCACATTCCCATAAAGTCTGGTCCATAGTCCAAAGGCAAGAGGCGGGCAATCAGCCCCCTCCAAGGACACGTGGCGAGGTCGGTTTCGCCACACTTGTCTTCAAGCGGCTCTGTCAGTCCTTCCTTCAGCGTGTGCTCTGCAGAACTGTTCCAGTGCACATTGCCAATCATATCTGGTGTCTCTATAGCGTGCTTTTAAAACCAAAATTTATTTTTCACTGTTATAGATTGAATAGCAGTTACTTGTCTTCAAGCGGCTCTGTCAGGCCTACAGCGTGTGCTCTGCAGAACTGTTCAAGTGCACATTGCCAATCATATCTGGTGTCTCTATAGCGTGCTTTTAAAACCAAAATTTATTTTTCACTGTTATAGATTGAATAGCAGTTACTTGTCTTCAAGCGGCTCTGTCAGTCCTTCCTTCAGCGTGTGCTCTGCAGAACTGTTCCAGTGCACATTGCCAATCATATCTGGTGTCTTTATAGCGTGCTTTTAAAACCAAAATTTATTTTTCACTGTTATAGATTGAATAGCAGTTACTTGTCTTCAAGCGGCTCTGTCAGGCCTACAGTGTGTGCTCTGCAGAACTATTACAGTTCACATTGCCAATCATATCTGGTCTCACAGTAGCTTGCACGCATAGTACCACTAATCCCCCAAAAAATGACAGGCAGAGGCAGGCCACCCCGCAGGGGCCGTCGTGGTCGTGGTGCTGTGATTCCCTTTTGCCCTAGAATAATGCCCAGTTTTCAGAAGGCACGTACCCTGAACTTGAAAAGTTCTGAGGACTTAGTTGACTGGCTAAAACAGGACACCCAATCTTGTACAGCCTCCGCTCGGAACCTTGACGCACCATCCTCCTCCAGCTTAGCTTCAGGCACCTCTCAAGATACCACTCACCCGCCTGCCGCCACCACCAAAACTAGCACCACAGCCGCTTTACTTGGTATGTCAGAGGAGTTATTCACACATCCGTTTGAAGAAATGAGTGATGCGCAACCATTATTGCTAGAGGATGTAGATAACAGGGATATGTCTCAGGCAGGCAGCATTAAACACATGGAGGTACGGTGTGATGATGATGTTGTACCCGCTGCTGCTTCCTTTTCTGAGTTGTCAGATACAAGCGAAGCGGTTGATGATGACGATGCGTCCATGGATGTCACGTGGGTGCCCGCTCGGCAAGAAGAAGAACAGGGCGAAAGTTCAGATGGGGAGACAGAGAGGAGGAGGAGACGAGTTGGAAGCAGGGGGGGGTCGTCGCAAGGAGCTAGTGGCACAGTCAGACAGCATGCATCGGCACCCGGGGTCAGCCCGACAGCACGCCAATCAACGCATGCCTTGTCCACCACCAGAATGCCGTCATTGCAGAGCTCAGCAGTGTGGCATTTTTTTTGTGTGTCTGCCTCTGACAACAGCGATGCCATTTGCAACCTGTGCCAAAGGAAACTGAGTCGTGGGAGGTCCAACACCCACCTAGGTACAACTGCTTTGCGTAGGCACATGATCTCACATCACAAACGCCTATGGGATCAACACATGAGTACAAGCAGCACGCCTACTCTAAGCCGCCATCCTCCTCCTGGTCCAGCATCTTCAGCCACGTCAACCACTGCTGTCCTCCTTGCCCCCTCTCAACCATCCGCCACTCCGTCTCCCGCCTTGAGCAGTTCCCGCTCATCTGCCCACAGTCATGTGTTTCTGTCAAGGACATGTTTGAGCGTAAGAAGCCAATGTCACCAAGTCACCCCCTTGCCCAGCGTCTGACAGCTGGCTTGTCCGAACTATTAGCCCGCCAGCTTTTACCATACAATCTGGTTGAGTCTGAGGCGTTCAAAAAATTTGTAGCTATTGGGACACCGCAGTGGAAGGTACCCGGCCGGAATTTCTTTTCACAAAAGGCAATCCCCAACTTGTACTCGATTGTGCAAAAGGAAGTCATGGCATGTCTGGCACACAGTGTTGGGGCAAGGGTCCATCTGACCACTGATACCTGGTCTGCAAAGCATGGTCACGGCAGGTATATCACCTACACTGCGCATTGGGTAAACCTGCTGACGGCTGACAAGCAAGGAATGCGTGGCATTGCAGAGGAGTTGGTGACACCGCCACGAATTGCAGGCAGTCCTGCTGCCACCTCCTCTACTCCTCCTACTCCATCCTCTTCCATAACCTCCTCGGCTGAGTCCTCTTGTGCCGCTGCGTCTTGCTCCACATCAACGGCACCCCCCCAGCTCCCCAGGTACTATTCCACATCCCGGATACGGCAGTGTCACGCCGTCTTGGGTTTGACTTGCTTGAAAGCAGAGAGTCACACCAGACAAGCACTCCTGTCCGCCTTGAACGCACAGGTGGAAAAGTGTCTGACTCCGTAGCAACTGGATATCGGCAAAGTGGTGTGTGACAACTGAAAAAATTTGATAGAGGCATTGAAGTTGGGCAAGTTGACACATGTGCCGTGCATAGCACATGTGTGTAATCTGATCGTACAACGCTTTGTGCATAAGTACACAGGCTTACAGGACGTCCTGAAGCAGGCCAGGAAGGTGTGTGGCCATTTCAGGCGTTCCTACACTGCCATAGCTCACTTTGCCGATATCCAGCGGCGAAACAACATGCCAGTGAGGCGCTTGATTTGCGACAGCCCTACACGTTGGAATTCAACACTCCTAATGTTCGACCGCCTGCTCCAACAAGAAAAAGCTGTTAATGAATATTTGTATGACCGGGGTGCTAGGACAGCTTCTGGGGAGCTGGGAATTTTTTTGCCACGTTACTGGACGCTCATGCGCAATGCCTGTAGGCTCATGCGTCCTTTTGAGGAGGTGACAAACCTAGTCAGTCGCAACGAAGGCACCATCAGCGACATCATACTGTAGCGGAACCCTATTGTGGCTGTCCTCCCTGTATTATGGATTGCCCTCATCTACCCTGTTAGTCTGGGGGGCAAAGGGGAGAAGTGTGGCGAAACCGATCTCGCCACGTGTCCTTGGAGGGGGCTGCTTGCCCGCCTCTTGCCTTTGGACTATGGCCCTGCAGGTTAAACTGTTTATTTTCCCTGCAGAAAGGCTTATTCGTGTGATCTGAGTGCCATTCATCTAATAATGTGCAGTCAGATCAAAGCTATCTGGGGATATGTAGAAATGTGTGTTTTATGTACTAAATGTATCAGTATGTAATTTTATGTCTTTTACTGTCTTTTTGTCTGCCATGTGGGTAATGGAGTTTGGCTCTGTCTTTGGAGATAATTAGATTCCTTCTCCAATTATCTCCAGGGCAGAAGGGAGGAAGCCAGGATGCATTGTGGGGATGGTTTTACTTTTACTGTTTGAGCCAGATTAAAATACAATCAGCCAGGGGGAACAAAAGATACTTTTACTAACTTTTGAACCCCTGGTCTGATTCATGCCATTTTTTTTATATGTTATTCCCCTGAATGGATTGATTGTGAATATGTATTTTTATGCGAATGTGATGAATATTATAGAAGTTATGAATATGGTGTAAAAGTTATGTTTGAAACTGTACAATAATGGGATTATGTGTCACACTAAGGGGAGGGGATGTGTGGGTTGTACCCAAGATACCATTGGTTGTTTTATGCCTCCCCCTGGGTGTGGCTTGTCTGTGTACAGTTGTAATAAAAGGCAGGCTGGATGTACCAGCCAGGAGTTCTGTTCCTGAAACTGTGTGTCGTCCAGTTATTGGGATTGCTGTGGGGATATCGCTGTGTTACTTTGCCTGCTGGAAACTCTGCCTATGGATCTACTATTGCCTTGTTCCTGAGCCTTCCTGGGATCGTCAGTGGAGAATAGCGTCAGTGGAGAATATCAGCTCTCCGCTACACATACCATTTGTTTTCTTCCTGGAGCGTGCCCTGCGAAGAGTGCTGGATCAGGCCATAAATGAGCGTGAAGAGGAAGAGGAAGAGTCGTGGTCACCATCACCACCAGAAACAGCCTTATCAGCATCGCTTGCTGGACCTGCGGCAACGCTGGAAGAGGATTGTGAGGAAGAGGAGTCAGAGGAGGATTGTAGCTTTGAGGAGGAGGAGGAGGAGCAAGACCAAACACAACAGGCATCCCAGGGTGCTCGTTGTCACCTATCTGGTACCCGTGGTGTTGTACGTGGCTGGGGGGAAGAACATACCTTCAATGACATCAGTGAGGAGGAGGAACGGGAAATGAGTAGCTCGGCATCCAACCTTGTGCAAATGGGGTCTTTCATGCTGTCCTGCCTGTTGAGGGACCTTCGTATAAAAAGGCTGAAGGAGAACGACCTGTACTGGGTGTCCACGCTACTAGACCCCCGGTATAAGCAGAAAGTTGCGGAAATGTTACCGAATTACAAAAGTCGGAAAGGATGCAGCATTTGCAAAATAAATTAAAAAGTATGCTTTACACAGCGTATAAGGGTGATGTCACAGCACAACGGGAATCTAACAGGGGGAGAGGTGGAAGTCATCCTCCTCCTCCTCCTCCCACGACCACGCCGGCAAGGACAGGACGCTTTAAAGACGTGTTGTTGATGGAGGACATGCGGACCTTTTTAAGTCCTATGCATCGCCACAGCCCTTCGGGATCCACCCTCAGAGAGCGACTCGACCGACAGGTAGCAGACTACCTTGCCTTAACTGCAGATATCGACACTCTGAGGAGCGATGAACCCCTTGACTACTGGGTGTGCAGGCTTGACCTGTGGCCTGAGCTATCCCAATTTGCGATAGAACTTCTGGCCTGCCCCGCTTCAAGTGTCCTGTCAGAAAGGGCCTTCAGTGCAGCAGGAGGTATTGTCACTGAGAAGAGAAGTCGCCTAGGTCAAAAAAGTCTAGATTACCTCACCTTTATTAAGATGAATGAGGGATGGATCCCGAAGGGACTGACACTGGGCGATACATTCGATTAAAAAAGGCCTGATGAGATGAGCTGCCTTGGGCTAAAAATGGTCCACACGCTGCTGTATTTTAGCTCTGAATGACGTTTGACTTGCGTGACTTATCCGCCACCAACTAGGGTTCAAGCCGCCATGTTTTAGGGCACTTTCTGCCTGTGAAACAAACATCAATTTTTCTGGCCGCTGCTACAGCAGCAGCTGCAACAATACCAATTTTTTCAGGCATGTGTACATGCCTAATTTTTAGGCCCACTGTTGCAGCACTGTGGCTTCAAAAACCAAACCAAAAAAAAATCCTCCAAGATGGCACCAATATACCAGTGGTCTAAGCATCTTCCCACCTTGGCCTAAAAAGGGGAGGTGATTCAACAATTAAAAATCTCTGCCATATACACGTCCACTGATAGGAGACGCGGAAGGTATTAAACTGATCAGAACAATACTAAACTCACCACTCCTATCTGGTGGCACATTAGCTTGCCCGCGCAGTGCCCCAAATTTCAAGTAAGAGGACCGACCAAGCATCTTCTTCCATCTCCCTGTTACATAAATCAATGCCATATCCATAGAAATTGTAGAGAATATCCAGGATAGTTTTACAGGGCCAAATCATGTCGCCTGTTGAAAGAGGTGACCTTGCTCGGGTCCCAGGTGTGCGGTTCCTAAAATGGCTGCCATATACATGTCCTCTGATAGGAGACGCGGAAGGTATTAAACTGATATGAACAATACTAAACTCACCACTCCTATCTGGTGGCACATTAGCTTGCCCGCGCAGTGCCCCAAATTTCAAGTAAGAGGACCGACCAAGCATCTTCTTCCATCTCCTTGTTACATAAATCAATGCCATATCCATAGAAATTGTAGAGAATATCCAGGATAGTTTTACAGGGGCAAATCATGTCGCCTGTTGAAAGAGGTGACCTTGCTCGGGTCCCAGGTGTGCGGTTCCTAAAATGGCTGCCATATACATGTCCTCTGATAGGAGACGCGGAAGGTATTAAACTGATATGAACGTTTACTAAACTCACCACTCCGAGTGCTGTTATTGATTTAATTTTTTTGTGGTGAGGCTTTACAGGACAGAGTGCTTCTCCACGGGACATGTTAACTCACGGGCAGCTGGCTCATCAAGGAACCAGAGCAGCTTGAACGAGGTGACCTTGCTCGGGTCCCAGGTGTGCGGTTCCTAAAATGGCTGCCATATACACGTCCACTGATAGGAGACGCGGAAGGTATTAAACTGATATGAACAATACTCCACTCCTATCAGTAGGTCCGTCCCATTGTGATTTATGCCCCCCACCCACTGCGCAGGGATGGGGCCGGGGGGGAGGAAAGTAGGCCCCCCATTGTGATTTAAGGCCCCCACCCACCGCGCAGGGGTGGGGGCCGAGGGGGGGAGGACAGTAGGTCCCCCATTGTGATTTATGGCCCCCACCCACTGCGCAGGGGTTGGGGAGGACAGTAGCTCCCCCCAGTGTGTATCATGGGCTTTGAGGACAGGTGTCAATCCATACCTGCCAAGTGACCCTATGTAGGGGTAACAGTCCCTATTCTGCTCTGTGTCAGTGTGTATCATGGTCTCTGTGGACGGGGAACAGTCTCTATTCTGCTCTGTGTCAGTGTGTATCATGGACTCTGTGGACGGGGAACAGTCTCTATTCTGCTCTGTGTCAGTGTGTATTATGGCCTCTGTGGACGGGGAACAGTCTCTATTCTGCTCTGTGTCAGTGTGTATCATGGTCTCTGTGGACGGTGAACAGTCTCTATTCTGCTCTGTGTCAGTGTGTATCATGGTCTCTGTGGACAGGGAACAGTCTCTATTCTGCTCTGTGTCAGTGTGTATCAGGGGCTTTGAGGACAGGTGTCAATCCATAACTGCCAAGTGACCCTATGTAGGGGGGACAGTCTCTATTCTGCTCTGTGTCAGTGTGTATCATGGTCTCTGTGGACAGGGAACAGTCTCTATTCTGCTCTGTGTCAGTGTGTATCAGGGGTTTTGAGTACAGGTGTCAATCCATATCTGCCAAGTGACCCTATGTAGGGGGACCAGTCCCTATTCTGCTCTGTGTCAGTGTGTATCAGGGGTTTTGAGGACAGGTGTCAATCCATATCTGCCAAGTGACCCTATGTAGGAGGAACAGTCCCTATTCTGCTCTGTGTCAGTGTGTATCAGGGGTTTTGAGGACAGGTGTCAATCCATATCTGCCAAGTGACCCTATGTAGGGGGAACAGTCTCTATTCTGCTCTGTGTCAGTGTGTATCAGGGATCATTAGGATAGGTGTCAATCCATATCTGCCAAGTGACCCTATGTAGGGGGGAACAGTCCCTATTCTGCTCTGTGTCAGTGTGTATCAGGGATTTGACTATCTTTATTCAGATTCAAAAATTACAATTCCAGGAAAAATTTAACAAACATTTACAAGAACATGTTATGCACATCATAGAAACAACGTAAACCTCTTTAAAGCCACAAACTCAAGACAAAAAATACGTACACAATGTGTAAGGGTTTGAAAGAATATTCTGAATCCTTACATGTTTACTTTATCGTTTGTTTGATTTTTGTGAACCATATATAAACTAGAAGCAGCGTGAAAACTATAAAAACTCAAGTGGCCATGCTGATCAAATTAAATAGTATGCTTTACACAGCGTATAAGGGTGATGTCACAGCACAACGGGAATGTAACAGGGGAAGAGGTGAAAGTCATCCTCCCCCTCCCACGACCCCGCCATATCTGCCAAGTGACCCTATGTAGGGGTAACAGTCTCTATTCTGCTCTGTGTCAGTGTGTATCATGGTCTCTGAGGACGGGGAACAGTCTCTATTCTGCTCTGTGTCAGTGTGTATCAGGGGCTTTGAGGACAGGTGTCAATGTTAGGTGATTTCTGCCCTTTATGGATTAAAAGCAGACTCTGCATCAACTGTGCAATTTTCCATGGGAGTTTTGCCATGGATCCCCCTCCGGCATGCCACAGTCCAGGTGTTAGTCCCCTTGAAACAACTTTTCCATCACTTTTGTGGCCAGAAAGAGTCCCTGTTGGTTTTAAAATTCGCCTGCCCATTGAAGTCAATGGCGGTTCGCGCGGTTTGCGCGGTTCGCGCGGTTCGCGAACAGTTGCGGAAGTTCGCGTTCGCCGTTCGCGAACCGAAAATTTCGAGTTCGCGACAACACTACTCGCTAATGTTGATAGAATATCAAACTCTGGTTGCGACAAAAGACAATACGCTTCTGGATAGGGAAAAAAGTGGTCTGATTATGACATCATAATGCAAAAAAGAAATAAACAAAAGCTTACGGCACCTGAGGTTCCTAGTTGGTCTCCCATACAAGTACTAACAAGGCCCGAATCTGGATGGCTTCCGAGATCTGATGAGATCAGGCATTTTCAGACTGATATGGCCGTAAATGAAATTTGGAGAATGCGATCTCGCTAATGTTGGTAGAATATCAAACACTGGTTGCGACAAAAGACAAGACGCTTCTGGATATTGAAAAAAGTGGTCTGATTATGACATCATAATGCAAAAAAGAAATAAACAAAAGCTTACGGCACCTGAGATTCCTAGTTGGTCTCCCATACAATTACTAAACAGGCCCGAGTCTAGTTGGCTTCCAAGATCAGGCATTTTCAGACTGGTATGGCCGTAAGTGAAATTAAGATTATGCGATCGCGCTAATGTTGGTAGAATATCAAACACTGGTTGCGACAAAAGACAAGACGCTTCTGGATAGGGAAAACAGTGGTCTGATTATGACATCATAATGCAAAAAAGAAATGAACAAAAGCTTACGGCACCTGAGGTTCCTAGTTGGTCACCCATACAAGTATTAACCAGGCCCGAGTCTGGATGGCTTCCGAGATCTGATGAGATCAGGCATTTTAAGACTGGTATGGCCGTAAGTGAAATTAAGAGAATGCGATCTCGCTAATGTTGGTAGAATATCAAACACTGGTTGCGACAAAAGACAAGAAGCTTCTGGATAGGGAAAAAAGTGGTCTGATTATGACATCATAATGCAAAAAAGAAATAAACAAAAGCTTACGGCACCTGAAGTGCCTAGTTGGTCACCCATACAAGTACTAACCAGGCCCGAGTTTGGATGGCTTCCGAGATCTGATGAGATCAGGCATTTTAAGACTGGTATGGTCGTAAGTAAAATTAAGAGAATGCGATTGTGGCAAACTTAGCCACTTCTGGACTATATTCATTGCAGGTTGTCCGTAGGCTGAATGCATAATATGTAACGTTAAATGTATATGTGTTGTACTATGGCCGTTCGCATGCTGGCAGCCGTACGCTGCCAGCATACAAAGCATTCGTACGACGAAACACGACTATCCTGGCCGTTCGCCATACGAATGCGGGCTCCCCAGGTCGACCACACATTCACAGGTCGTGTGGCACCAATTAACCGATTGCAACATTGTTGCAATCAGTAATTAAGGGCTCTCCTAGGTGGCCGTCGTTCGACTACCGACCATGCGGCGGTCGGCCATCTTGGATCCTTTGTCTCTGCAGCGGTGTTCGGTCGTCGAGAGCCTGGAACTGAAAACGGCTACTCAATGATCCGAACACCGCTGGGCTCCCAGAGCGTTCGGGAGTTCCGCGTTCAGTACATTATGTTCCCCATACTTATTCGGTACTTTTAAACAGACTTCAATGTTTAAATGTATTCTGTGCGGCGTTCGGTCAATTCAGCTGGGATCAGAGCGGTATTCTCACAAAGTGTGCGCTTCGACCCCAGCTATCTACCGAACGTTCGGTTATTCCAAAGTACCGAATATTGCGTGAAATATGTATTTTAAAGTAAATTGTCAGTTTTGCTGCACGAGGGGATAATCCACTTAATCGTCCATTTTAGTGGGAGTATCCTTCTCGTGCAGCAATGCCTGTTGGGAAAGTCACAATGCATGTTGGGAGAAATCCCCTGGATTATCTGTACGGAAACCCCTTGCATGGGGAACTGCTTAAATATGCCAGCTGTGAATAAACTGAGTTAGTTGACTCCCAAACTGTGTTTCGTCCGGTTATTGGGAGGATTGGGGATATTGCCGTGCTTTCTACTCTGACTGTGGATTTCCTGAGGATACCAACGGATATCGTGTATTATTATACTGCATTCCGTTACAATTGGTGGCAAGCGACGGGATCCGAACCTTACAGCCGAAAAGCAGCGTTCGTGTAAACTGGAACTACCGAACAAAGAAAGCAAGGGCAATTCGTATGGATATTGATTATACCACACTGAAACGACAGACTTTAAAAGAGCTACTGGAAGCCAGGGGTAAGATAGCCAGCAACAAATCTAAGGCTGTGCTGATCGCTGAACTGATGGAGGGAGACAGAGCCCGCAGCGCTACACCTCCACCAGCCATGGAAGAGACCCCATACCAGAAAGAGCTAAGGACCAGGATGGCTTTTCTGCCACAGCCAGTACCTATGGAAGTAATGACCGTGCTGATGTCAGATGTACATGATTATCTGATGGCAAACCGCACACCGGAGACACCGCCTAGGGCAGAGTCTGTTACTGCCTCCACATACGGACAGGTAAAACCCAAAGTCCCACATCATGCATTTAAAGCGTTTTGTGAAGAAAAGGACAAAATTGATGGGTATTTACAGGATTTTGAGCGGCTGTGTGATTTGCACGATTTGGAACCCGCAGTATGGGTGCCGCTGCTGGCAGGCAAATTATCGGGTAGGGCAGCTGAAGCCTACCGTGCTGTGCCCCGAGAGGACAGCAAAGATTACCCTAAAGTAAAGAGGGCGATCTTAGAGAGGTATGCCATTACCCCAGAGGCATACCGGCGCAAGTTCAGGGGCTTGCGCAAACCTGAGAAAGATTCTCATGCAGTGTGGGCGCACAAGCTGGATCAAGCATCACTAGGCTGGATTACAAGCCAGCAACGCTATGAATATGGAAGTGTTGCGACAGTTAATGCTGCTGGAGCAATTCTTTAATGGTTTGTCCCCAGAAGCACAATAATGGGTGAGAGACCGTAAACCACTCACCCTACCCGAAGCCGCTAGATTGGCGGATCAGCATTTTGATGCCAGGAGGCATCACGGACTCCAGAATAAGACTCTCCCTCGGATTACTGGGCCACCCACTACTTTTACTCCTACCGGCCCCACAGTACCCCTACACAGGCCCGCACTGAATACTCCACCACCACCCTCCCGATACAACGGCCGGGCTAACATTCAGTGTCACACCTGTAAGCAGTGGGGACACATTTCTCGGGAGTGCACCCAAAACCGGAGCCGACAAGCTTGGAACCAGGTGCGGCAAAATTTAACACCCAGGGCTGCTGCGCATCACTACCAGGTAGCACCCAACCCCCAGGAATTACTGAGCACTCAAATTGAGGAGCCTCTAGGGGTGCTCCACGAAGTAATGTCGGTCCGAGCCACCGACAACCGACAACATCACCGGCAGCTAGTAACCCTGGAGGGGAAGGAGGTACAAGGGCTCCGGGATTCGGGAGCCACTCTAACTTTGGTTGCACCACATTTGGTACCAGGCGCAACCCACACTGGCGGCTCCGTGGCAGTACGGGTGGCCGGGGGAGCAGTATACCGGCTACCCACCGCCAAGGTACATTTGGATTGGGGTGTGGGAGAGGGGACTGTGGAAGTGGGGCTTATGCAGAATTTACCTGCAGATGTTGTGCTGGGGAATGACTTGGGCCAGATGACTTCCGCTTTTATCCCCCAGGCTCCATACCAGGAGGCCCACCCCGTAACCACCCGGCAACAGGCTCGCACCACGGCTACACCGATACACTCTGAGGCTCAGGTAAGAGATCATGACCCCCATGACCTGGGATACCCCGACTACCTTTGTGACCGAAGTCCAGACCGACCCCACCCTCCAAGTATATAGGGACCGCACAAGCAGACCAAGCAGGGCTAGAGGGGGAGCGGTACACGTGGGAGAAAGAGTTATTATACCGGGTCACGGCCAAAGATGTGGGGGGGTCTGTTACCCTGACTAACAAACAGTTAGTGGTACCGCAAAAGTATAGGCAGGAGCTGCTTAGAATCGCCCATGATATCCCCTTGTCAGGACACCTAGGGATGACCCGTACCCGATACCGCTTAACCCATGCCTTCTTCTGGCCCGGGATCTCTCAGGATGTGCGCCAGTATTGCACCTCCTGCGACGTCTGCCAGCGAGTAGGCAAACGAGGGGATCGCCACAAGGCAAAGCTATGTCCCCTACCCATTATCGCAGAACCCTTCAGCAGGGTAGCGGTGGATATCATAGGGCCCCTGCCGAAACCCAGTCCCTCTGGCAAAAAGTACATTTTAACTGTAGTGGACTACGCCACCAGATACCCCGAAGCTGTGGCCCTCACTAATATCCATGCTGAGACCGTAGCTGAAGCTTTAATGAAAGTGTTTTCCCGGGTAGGGTTTCCCCAAGAGATAATATCGGACCGAGGCACCCAATTTACGGCCGAAGTCACCCAACATATGTGGAAGGTATGTGGCATTAAGCCAATAGTCAATTCCGCCTACCACCCCCAGTCCAATGGACTATGTGAGAGGTTCAACGGGACGCTGAAGCAGATGCTTCGGACGTTCGGGGAGACCCACAAAGACTGGGAGAGGTTCCTACCTCACCTACTCTTTGCGTATAGAGAGGTTCCCCAGGAGTCGACCGGTTTCTCCCCGTTTGAGTTACTATTTGGGAGGAGGGTGCGGGGACCCTTGAACCTGATTAGGGAACACTGGGAGGGAGAGAGTACGAATAACGAAACCCCTATTGTATCATACGTACTGGAGTTCAGAGACCGTCTGGAGGCGCTAACGCAGGCTGTACACACCAACCTCCAGGCGGCCCAGCAACGCCAGCGACGCTGGTACGATAGAGGAGCCAGGGACCGCAGCTTTCAGGTGGGACAGAAGGTTTTGATCTTAAAGCCCGTCCGCACAGACATGCTGCAGGCCATCTGGCAAGGCCCATACCAGGTAGTGGAGCAGCGATGCGACACTACCTATGTGATCGGCCCCTGCTCAGGGGTAGGGAAGAGACGCATGCTCCACGTGAACATGCTCAAACCCTACCATGAGAGGATAGAGGATGTGACGGCAATCTGTGCCTCCTCCTTAGAAGATCAGGAGAACCTACCCTTACCTGACTTACTAGAACCAGAGGAACCGATAGAGCCCTCCCGGGGAGTTCAGCTGGGGGAGCGGCTAAGCTCCCAGGAGCGTGCCCAGGTACAAGCGCTGATTGTAGCCAAGGGGGCTACCTTCTCCAATTTACCTGGGTACACTCCGCTGGCCACCCACCGAGTTGAAACCCTGGGACAGCTACCTATGCGGCAGGCTCCATATAGGGTTCCGGAATCAGTCCGGACCCATATGAAAGCCGAACTAGATGAAATGCTACAGCTAGGGGTTATCGAACCCTCCGACAGCCCCTGGGCATCGCCGGTAGTCCTGGTGCCTAAAAAGGATGGCACCACCCGATTCTGTGTAGACTACTGGAGGCTAAATGACAAAACGGTGTCTGATGCCTACCCGATGCCCCGGATAGACGAGCTGTTAGATAAGATGGCACGGGGCCAGTATCTCACTACCATTGACTTGTGTAAGGGGTACTGGCAAATTCCTCTAGCCGATGACGCCATCCCCAAGTCGGCGTTTGTCACTCCGTTTGGCCTGTACCAGTTCAAGGTCATGCCTTTCGGAATGAAAAACGCTCCGGCTACCTTTCAGCGGATGGTAGATCGGCTACTGGACGGTTTTCAGGAGTATGCCTGTGCCTATCTAGATGCCATCTTTAGCCAGACCTGGGAAGACCACCTACGCCATATAGGGGCGATCCTAGATCGTATTGGGGAGGCTGGGTTAACGTTAAAGCCGAGTAAGTGCCACATAGGTATGGCCGAGGTGCAGTATCTGGGGCACCGAGTAGGGTGTGGGCAGCAGAGACCCGAGCCAGCCAAGATTGAGGCCGTAGCAAAGTGGCCTACCCCCAGGACTAAGACTCAAGTGCTGGCGTTTTTAGGGACAGCCGGCTATTACAGGAAGTTTGTTCCCGACTATAGCACACTGGCCAAACCCCTAACGGACCTGACTAAAAAGAACCTTCCCCGACTGGTTGTCTGGGCCCCAGAGTGTGAGCAGGCATTCCAACAACTCAAGACAGCTCTAACTAATGCTCCTGTACTAACTGCTCCTGATCCAACTAAAAGATTTCTTGTTCACACAGACGCTTCAATGTTTGGAATGGGGGCAGTACTGAGCCAAGTGGGAGCCGATGGCGGAGAACACCCCGTAGCCTACTTAAGCCACAAGTTGCTGCCTCGTGAAGTGAGCTACGCCGCCATTGAGAAAGAATGCCTGGCCGTGGTGTGGGCCCTTAAAAAGTTACAGCCATATTTGTACGGACAACCTTTTTCCTTACTCACAGATCACAACCCGTTGGTGTGGCTAAACCGTGTGTCTGGAGACAATGCCAGGCTGCTGCGCTGGAGTTTGGCGCTGCAGCCTTTTGACTTTACCATCCATTACCGGCCAGGAAAACAAAACGGTAACGCTGACGGGTTATCCAGACAGACTGAACTCGAGAAGTGATCTGTGAGTACTCTCCCGGACATCCCCAAGCCGATCCGTTGGGATCAGACTGTGTATGCCGGCTTGGTTCTGGGGGAGCATTGTGGCAAACTTAGCCACTTTTGGACTATATTCATTGCAGGTTGTCCGTAGGCTGAATGCATAATATGTAACGTTAAATGTATATGTGTTGTACTATGGCCGTTCGCATGCTGGCAGCCGTACGCTGCCAGCATACAAAGCATTCGTACGACGAAACACGACTATCCTGGCCGTTCGCCATACGAATGCGGGCTCCCCAGGTCAACCACACATTCACAGGTCGTGTGGCACCAATTAACCGATTGCAACATTGTTGCAATCAGTAATTAAGGGCTCTCCTAGGTGGCCGTCGTTCGACTACCGACCATGCGGCGGTCGGCCATCTTGGATCCTTTGTCTCTGCAGCGGTGTTCGGTCGTCGAGAGCCTGGAACTGAAAACGGCTACTCCAATGATCCGAACACCGCTGGGCTCCCAGAGCGTTCGGGAGTTCCGCGTTCGGTACATTATGTTCCCCATACTTATTCGGTACTTTTAAACAGACTTCAATGTTTAAATGTATTCTGTGCGGCGTTCGGTCAATTCAGCTGGGATCAGAGCGGTATTCTCACAAAGTGTGCGCTTCGACCCCAGCTATCTACCGAACGTTCGGTTATTCCAAAGTACCGAATATTGCGTGAAATATGTATTTTAAAGTAAATTGTCAGTTTTGCTGCACGAGGGGATAATCCACTTAATCGTCCATTTTAGTGGGAGTATCCTTCTCGTGCAGCAATGCCTGTTGGGAAAGTCACAATGCATGTTGGGAGAAATCCCCTGGATTATCTGTACGGAAACCCCTTGCATGGGGAACTGCTTAAATATGCCAGCTGTGAATAAACTGAGTTAGTTGACTCCCAAACTGTGTTTCGTCCGGTTATTGGGAGGATTGGGGATATTGCCGTGCTTTCTACTCTGACTGTGGATTTCCTGAGGATACCAACGGATATCGTGTATTATTATACTGCATTCCGTTACAGCGATCTCGCTAATGTTGGTAGAATATCAAACACTGGTTGCGACAAAAGACAAGACGCTTCTGGATAGGGAAAAAAGTGGTCTGATTATGACATCATAATGCAAAAAAGAAATAAACAAAAGCTTACGGCACCTGAGGTTCCTAGTTGGTCTCCCATACAAGTACTAACCAGGCCCGAATCTGGATGGATTCCGAGATCTGATGAGATCAGGCATTTTCAGACTGATATGGCCGTAAATGAAATTCGGCGAATGCGATCTCGCTAATGTTGGTAGAATATCAAACACTGGTTGCGACAAAAGACAAGACGCTTCTGGATAGGGAAAAAAGTGGTCTGATTATGACATCATAATGCAAAAAAGAAATAAACAAAAGCTTATGGCACATGAGGTTCCTAGTTGGTCTCCCATACAGGTACTAACCAGGCCCGAGTCTGGATGGCTTCCGAAATCTGATGAGATCAGGCATTTTCAGACTGGTATGGCCATAAGTGAAAATAAGTGAATGCGAACTCGCTAATGTTGGTAGAATATCAAACACTGGTTGCGACAAAAGACAAGACGCTTCTGGATAGGGAAAAAAGTGGTCTGATTATGACATCATAATGCAAAAAAGAAATAAACAAAAGCTTACGGCACCTGAGGTTCCTAGTTGGTCTCCCATACAAGTACTAACCAGGCCCAAATCTGGATGGATTCCGAGATCTGATGAGATCAGGCATTTTCAGACTGATATGGCCGTAAAATGAAATTTGGAGAATGCGATCTTGCTAATGTTGGTAGAATATCAAACACTGGTTGCGACAAAAGACAAGACGCTTCTGGATAGGGAAAAAAGTGGTCTGATTATGACATCATAATGCAAAAAAGAAAAAAACAAAAGCTTACGGCACCTGAGGTTCCTAGTTGGTCTCCCATACGAGTACTAACCAGGCCCGAGTATGGATGGCTTCCGAGACCTGACGAGATCAGGCATTTTCACACTGGTATGGCCGTAAGTGAAGTTAAGAGAATGCAATCTCGCTAATGTTGGTAGAATATCAAACACTGGTTGCAACAAAAGACAAGACGCTTCTGGATATTGAAAAAAGTGGTCTGATTATGACATCATAATGCAAAAAAGAAATAAACAATAGCTTACGGCACCTGAAGTGCCTAGTTGGTCACCCATACAAGTACTAACCAGGCCCGAGTCTGGACGGCTTCCGAGATCTGACAAGATCAGGCATTTTAAGACTGGTATGGTCGTAAGTAAAATTAAGAGAATGCGATCTCGCTAATGTTGGTAGAATATCAAACACTGGTTGCGACAAAAGACAAGACGCTTCTGGATAGGGAAAAAAGTGGTCTGATTATGACATCATAATGCAAAAAAGAAATAAACAAAAGCTTACGGCACCTGAGTTTCCTAGTTGGTCTCTCATACAAGTACTAACCAGGCCCGAAACTGGATGGCTTCTGAGATCTGGCATTTTCAGACTGGTATGGCCGTAAGGGAAATTAATAGAATGCGATCTCGCTAATGTTGGTAGAATATCAAACACTGGTTGCGACAAAAGACAAGACGCTTCTGGATAGGGAAAAAAGTGGTCTGATTATGACATCATAATGCAAAAAAGAAATAAACAAAAGCTTATGGCACCTGAGGTTCCTAGTTGGTCTCCCATACAGGTACTAACCAGGCCCGAGTCTGGATGGCTTCCGAGATCTGACAAGATCAGGCATTTTCAGACTGGTATGGCTGTAAGTGACATTAAGCGAATGCGATCTCGCTAATGTTGGTAGAATATCAAACTCTGGTTGCGACAAAAGCCAAAACGCTTCTGGATAGGGAAAAAAGTGGTCTGATTATGACATCATAATACAAAAAAGAAATAAACAACAGCTTACGGCACCTGAGGTTCCTAGTTGGTCTCCCATACAAGTACTAACCAGCCCCGAGTCTGGATGGCTTCCGAGATCTGACGAGATCAGGCATTTTCAGACTGCTATGGCCGTAAATAAAGTTAAGAAAATGCGATCTCGCTAATGTTGGTAGAATATCAAACACTGGTTGCGACAAAAGACAAGACGCTTCTGGATAGGGAAAAAAGTGGTCTGATTATGACATCATAATGCAAAAAAGAAATAAACAAAAGCTTACGGCACCTGAGGTTCCTAGTTGGTCTCCCATGCAAGTACTAACCAGGCCCGAGTATGGATGGCTTCCGAGATCTGACGAAATCAGGCATTTTCAGACTGGTATAGCCATAAGTGAAAATGAGTGAATGCGAACTCGCTAATGTTGGTAGAATATCAAACACTGGTTGCGACAAAAGACAAAACGCTTCTGGAAAGGAAAAAAGTGGTCTGATTATGACATCATAATGCAAAAAAATAAATAAACAAAAGCTTACGGAACCTGAGGTTCCTAATTGGTCTCCCATACAAGTACTAACCAGCCCCGAGTCTGGATGGTTTCTGAGATCTGATGAGATCAGGCATTTTCAGACTGGTATGGCCGTAAATGAAATTAAGAGAATGCGATCTCGCTAATGTTGATAGAATATCAAACACTGGTTGCGACAAAATACTAGACGCTTCTGGAAAGGAAAAAAGTGGACTGATTATGACATCATAATGCAAAAAAATAAATAAACAAAAGCTTACAGCACCTGAGGTTCCTAGTTGGTCTCCCATACAAGTCCTAACCATGCCCGAGTCTGGACGGCTTCCGAGATCTGACAAGATCAGGCATTTTCAGACTGGTATGGCCATAAGTGAAATTAAGAGAATGCGATCTCGCTAATGTTGGTAGAATATCAAACACTGGTTGCGACAAAAGACAAAACGCTTCTGGAAAGGAAAAAAGTGGTCTGATTATGACATCATAATGCAAAAAATAAATAAACAAAAGCTTACGGCACCTGAGGTTCCTAGTTGGTCTCCCATACAAGTCCTAACCAGGCCCGAGTCTGGACGGCTTCCGAGATCTGACGAGATCAGGCATTTTCAGACTGGTATGGCCGTAAGTGAAATTAAGAGAATGTGATCTCGCTAATGTTGGTAGAATATCAAACTCTGGTTGCGACAAAAGACAAAACGCTTCTGGATAGGGAAAAAAGTGGTCTGATTATGACATCATAATACAAAAAAGAAATAAACAACAGCTTACGGCACCTGAGGTTCCTAGTTGGTCTCCCATACAAATACTAACCAGCCCCGAGTCGGGATGGCTTCCAAGATCTGACGAGATCAGGCATTTTCAGACTGGTATGGCCGTAAGTGAAATTAAGAAAATGCGATCGCGCTAATGTTGGTAGAATATCAAACACTGGTTGCAACAAAAGACAAGACGCTTCTGGATAGGGAAAAAAGTGGTCTGATTATGAAATCATAATGCAAAAAAGAAATAAACAAAAGCTTATGGCACCTGAGGTTCCTAGTTGGTCTCCCATACAAGTACTAACCAGTCCTGAGTCTAGATGGCTTCCGAGATCTGACGAGATCAGGCATTTTCAGACTGGTATGGCTGTAAGTGAAATTAAGCGAATGCGATCTCGCTAATGTTGGTAGAATATCAAACTCTGGTTGCGACAAAAGACAAGACGCTTCTGGATAGCGAAAAAAGTGGTCTGATTATGACATCATAATGCAAAAAAGAAATAATCAAAAGCTTACGGCACCTGAGGTCCCTAGTTGGTCTCCCATACAAGTACAAACCAGGCCCGAGTCTGGACGGCTTCCGAGATCTGACGAGATCAGGCATTTTCAGACTGGTATGGCCGTAAGTGAAATTAAGAGAATGTGATCTCGCTAATGTTGGTAGAAAATCAAACACTGGTTGCAACAAAAGACAAGACGCTTCTGGATAGGGAAAAAAGTGGTCTGATTATGACATCATAATGCAAAAAAGAAATAAACAAAAGCTTTCGGCACCTGAGCTTCCTAGTTGGTCGCCCTTACAAGTACTAACCAGGCCCGAGCCTCGATGGCTTCCGAGATCTGGCATTTTCAGACTTGCATGGCCGAAAGTGAAATTAAGAAAATGCGATCTCGCTAATGTTGGTAGTATATCAAACTCTGGTTGCGACAAAAGACAAGCTGCTTCTGGATAGGGAAAAAAGTGGTCTGATTATGACATCATAATGCAAAAAAGAAATAAACAAAAGCTTACGGCACCTGAGGTTCCTAGTTGGTCTCCCATACAAGTCCTAACGAGGCCCGAGTCTGGATGGCTTCCGAGATCTGGCATTTTCAGACTGGTATGGCCCAGTGGCGTACTAAGGGGGGGGCGGGGGGGGCGGCCCGCCCCGGGTGCCACTGACTAGGGGGGTGCCATGACGCCCAGTGTCATGTGTCACCCCCCATCATTACGCTGCGGCGGCTGCGCACAGCCGCAGCACCTTTGCGGCCCGGCAGGACTTACTTCCAGGATGAGAAGGGGGAGGAGTGTTGTGGGCCGCGGCGTCGCGCAACGTGATGACGTCGTGCGCAGCGCCGTCAGCCCGCCTTCACGGAACTATCCAGCGGAAGGATCCAATATCCGGGCGGTGAGGCACCCAGTCGGTCAAGGCATCATCAAAATGTAAGTAGTCATTTTTTGTGATGGGGCTAAATTAATTAAAGGGGGGGGGTGGATAATGGCCATTAAAGAATTAAAGGGGAGGGAGGTTTAATTAAAGGAGTGAGGATTAATTAAGGGGGTGTATTAAGGGGGGTGTGAATTAATTAAGGGGGCTGTATTAATTAAGGGGGAGTGAGGATTAATTAAGGGGGTATTATGAGGGGTATGGATTAATTAAGGGGGTGTATTAATTAAGGGAGTGTGGGTTAATTAAGGGGGCTGTATTAATTAAGGGGGGAGTGAGGATTAATTAAGGGGGGTGTATTAATTAAGGGGGGAGTGAGGATTAATTAAGGGGGCTGTATTAATTTAGGGGGGTGTATTAATTAAGGGGGTGTATTAATTAAGGGGGTGTGGATTAATTAAAGGGGTGTATTAATTAAGGGGGGGTGTATAAATTAAAGGGGGTGTGGATTAATTAAGGGGGGCGTATTAATTAAGGGGGGAGTGAGGATTAATTAAGGGGGTGGATTAATTAAGGGCGGTGTGGATTAATTAAGGGGGCTGTATTAATTAAGGGGGGAGTGAGGATTAATTAAGGGGGGTGTATTAATTAAGGGGGGTGTGGATTAATTAAGGGGGGTGTATTAATTAAGGGGGGAGTGAGGATTAATTAAGGGGGTGTATTAATTAAGGGGGGTGTGGATTAATTAAGGGGGCTGTATTAATTAAGGGGGAGTGAGGATTAATTATGGGGGGTGTATTAATTAAGGGGGTGAAGATTAATTAAGGGGGTGTTTTAAGGGTGGTGGATTAATTAAGGGGGTTGTATTAATTAAGGGGGGTGTGGATTAATTAAGGAGGGTGTATTAATTAAGGGGGGAGTGAGGATTAATTAAGGGGGTGTATTAATTAAGGGGTGTGTGGATTAATTAAGGGGGCTGTATTAATTAAGGGGGAGTGAGGATTAATTAAGGGGGGTGTATTTAAGGCAGTGAGGATTAATTAAGGGGGTGTTTTAAGGGGGTGTGGATTAATTAAGGGGGGAGTGAGGATTAATTAAGGGGGTGGATTAATTAAGGGCGGTGTGGATTAATTA
Source organism: Pelobates fuscus (assembly GCF_036172605.1). Classification (NCBI taxonomy): domain Eukaryota; kingdom Metazoa; phylum Chordata; class Amphibia; order Anura; family Pelobatidae; genus Pelobates; species Pelobates fuscus. Next base: position 55,152,612 of record NC_086328.1, on the reverse strand, counting down.
AGGGGGCTGTATTAATTAAGGGGGGAGTGAGGATTAATTAAGGGGGGTGTATTAATTAAGGGGGGTGTGGATTAATTAAGGGGGGTGTATTAATTAAGGGGGGAGTGAGGATTAATTAAGGGGGTGTATTAATTAAGGGGGAGTGAGGATTAATTATGGGGGGTGTATTAATTAAGGGGGTGAAGATTAATTAAGGGGGTGTTTTAAGGGTGGTGGATTAATTAAGGGGGTTGTATTAATTAAGGGGGGTTTGGATTAATTAAGGAGGGTGTATTAATTAAGGGGGGAGTGAGGATTAATTAAGGGGGTGTATTAATTAAGGGGTGTGTGGATTAATTAAGGGGGCTGTATTAATTAAGGGGGAGTGAGGATTAATTAAGGGGGGTGTATTTAAGGCAGTGAGGATTAATTAAGGGGGTGTTTTAAGGGGGTGTGGATTAATTAAGGGGGCTGTATTAATTAAGGGGGGAGTGAGGATTAATTAAGGGGGTGTATTAATTAAGGGGGGAGTGGATTAATTAAGGGGGGTGTATTAATTAAGGGGGGTGTGAATTAATTAAGGGGGTGTATTAATTAAGGGGGGAGTGAGGATTAATTAAGGGGGTGGATTAATTAAGGGGCTGTATTAATTAAGGGGGAGTGAGGATTAATTAAGGGGGGTGTATTAATTAAGGCAGTGAGGATTAATTAAGGGGGTGTTTTAAGGGGGGTGTGGATTAATTAAGGGGGCTGTATTAATTAAGGGGGGAGTGAGGATTAATTAAGGGGGTGTATTAATTAAGGGGGGTGTGGATTAATTAAGGGGGCTGTATTAATTAAGGGGGGTGTGGATTAATTAAAGGGGGTGTATTAATTAAGGGGCAGTGAGGATTTATTAAGGGGGGTGTATTAATTAAGGGGGGTGTATTAAGGGGTGTGTGGATTAATTAATGGGGGTGTATTAATTAAGGGGGAGTGAGGATTAATTAAGGGGGGTGTATTAATTAAGGCAGTGAGGATTAATTAAGGGGGTGTTTTAAGGGGGGTGTGGATTTATTAAGGGGGCTGTATTAATTAAGGGGGGAGTGAGGATTAATTAAGGGGGTGTATTAATTAAGGGGGGTGTGGATTAATTAAGGGGGGTGTATTAATTAAGGGGGGAGTGAGGATTAATTAAGGGGGTGTATTAATTAAGGGGGGTGTGGATTAATTAAGGGGGCTGTATTAATTAAGGGGGGTGTGGATTAATTAAAGGGGGTGTATTAATTAAGGGGCAGTGAGGATTTATTAAGGGGGGTGTATTAATTAAGGGGGGTGTATTAAGGGGTGTGTGGATTAATTAATGGGGGTGTATTAATTAAGGGGGTTGTGGATTAATTAATGGGGGTGTATTAATTAAGGGGGTTGTGGATTAATTAAGGGGGGTGTATTAATTAAGGGGGGTGTGGATTAATTAAAGGGGGCTGTGGATTAAAGAATTAAAGGGGGAGGTTTAAATAATGGGGGTGCAGGTTTTTTTTTATTAAGGGGGTTGCAGTATTCTATTTATTAAGGGAGGATGTGCACTGCAGATTTTTGTTTTTTGTTAAGGGGGTGTGCAGGGTTTTTATAAGGGGGGTGTGCAGGTTTTTTGTTATTAAGAGGGGTTGTGCACGTTTTTGTTTTTTATTAAGGGGGTGTGCAGGGTTTTTTATTAAGGGGTGTGCAGGATTTTTATGTGTAGGGAGTGAATGAAATTTATGTGATCGGGGTGCAGGGTTTTTATGTGTAGGGAGTGTATGAAATTTATGTGATCGGGGTGCAGGGTTTTTATATGAAGGGCGAGACAAGGGGCTTTGTAGAAAGGAGCAGGGCAGTTCTCACCAGCCCCTTTCTACAAAAGCACTGGTCTTCCCCCTTCTACAAAACTGGCGCATTTTACAAATGCTACAAGCAGTTTACAAATTTGTGCAATAAATATTATTGAAAACATTGAAAAAAATGTGGGTGTTTTCTTACATTTTTATTATGGGGAGGGGGGGGGGGGGGGGTGCCACACTCAGGGTCCGCCCCGGGTGCCAAATGCTCTAGGTACGCCCCTGGTATGGCCGTAAGTGAAATTAAGAGAATGTGATCTCGCTAATGTTGGTAGAATATCAAACTCTGGTTGCGACAAAAGACAAGCTGCTTCTGGATAGGGAAAAAAGTGGTCTGATTATGACATCATAATGCAAAAAAGAAATAAACAAAAGCTTACGGCACCTGAGGTTCCGAGTTGGTCTCCCATACAAGTACAAACCAGTCCTGAGTCTGGATGGCTTCCGAGATCTGACATTTTCAGACTAGTATGGCCGTAAGTGAAATCAAGAGAATGCGATCTCGCTAATGTTGGTAGAATATCAAACACTGGTTGCGACAAAATACTAGACGCTTCTGGAAAGGAAAAAAGTGGTCTGATTATGACATCATAATGCAAAAAAGAAATAAACAAAAGCTTACGGCACCTGAGGTTCCTAGTTGGTCTCCCATACAAGTAGTAACCAGACCCAAGTCTGGATGGCTTCCGAGATCTGACAAGATCAGGCATTTTCAGACTAGTATGGCTGTAAGTGACATTAAGCGAATGTGATCTCGCTAATGTTGGTAGAATATCAAACTCTGGTTGCGACAAAAGACAAAACGCTTCTGGATAGGGAAAAAAGTGGTCTGATTATGACATCATAATACAAAAAAGAAATAAACAACAGCTTACGGCACCTGACGTTCCTAGTTTGTCTCCCATAAGAGTACTAACAAGCCCCGAGTCTGGATGGCTTCCGAGATCTGACGAGATCAGGCATTTTCAGACTGCTATGGCCGTAAGTGAAAATAAGTGAATGCAATCTCGCTAATGTTGGTAGAATATCAAACACTGGTTGCAACAAAAGACAAGAAGCTTCTGGATAGGGAAAAAAGTGGTCTGATTATGACATCATAATGCAAAAAAGAAATAATCAAAAGCTTACGGAACCTGAGGTTCCTAATTGGTCTCCCATACAAGTACTAACCAGCCCCGAGTCTGGATGGTTTCTGAGATCTGATGAGATCAGGCATTTTCAGACTGGTATTGCCGTAAATGAAATTAAGAGAATGCGATCTCGCTAATGTTGATAGAATATCAAACACTGGTTGCGACAAAAAACTAGACGCTTCTGGAAAGGAAAAAAGTGGTCTGATTATGACATCATAATGCAAAAAAATAAATAAACAAAAGCTTACAGCACCTGAGGTTCCTAGTTGGTCTCCCATTCAAGTCCTAACCAGGCCCGAGTCTGGACGGCTTCCGAGATCTGACGAGATCAGGCATTTTCAGACTGGTACGGCCATAAGTGAAATTAAGAGAATGCGATCTCGCTAATGTTGGTAAAATATCAAACTCTGGTTGCGACAAAATACTATACGCTTCTGGAAAGGAAAAAAGTGGTCTGATTATGACATCATAATGCAAAAAAGAAATAAACAAAAGCTTATGGCACCTGAGGTTCCTAGTTGGTCTCCCATACAAGTAGTAACCAGACCCAAGTCTGGATGGCTTCCGAGATCTGACAAGATCAGGCATTTTCAGACTGGTATGGCTGTAAGTGACATTAAGCGAATGCGATCTCGCTAATGTTGGTAGAATATCAAACTCTGGTTGCGACAAAAGACAAAACGCTTCTGGATAGGGGAAAAAAGTGGTCTGATTATGACATCATAATACAAAAAAGAAATAAACAACAGCTTACGGCACCTGAGGTTCCTAGTTGGTCTCCCATACAAGTACTAACCAGCCCCGAGTCTGGATGGCTTCCGAGATCTGACGAAATCAGGCATTTTCAGACTGGTATGGCCATAAGTGAAAATAAGTGAATGCGAACTCGCTAATGTTCGTAGAATATCAAACACTGGTTGCGACAAAAGACAAGACGCTTCTGGATAGGGAAAAAAGTGGTCAGATTATGACATCATAATGCAAAAAAATAAATAAACAAAAGCTTACAGCACATGAGGTTCCTAGTTGGTCTCCCATACAAGTCCTAACCAGGCCCGAGTCTGGACGGCTTCCGAGATCTGACGAGATCAGGCATTTTCAGACTGGTATGGCCATAAGTGAAGTTAAGAGAATGCAATCTCGCTAATGTTGGTAGAATATCAAACACTGGTTGCAACAAAAGACAAGAAGCTTCTGGATAGGGAAAAAAGTGGTCTGATTATGACATCATAATGCAAAAAAGAAATAATCAAAAGCTTACGGAACCTGAGGTTCCTAATTGGTCTCCCATACAAGTACTAACCAGCCCCGAGTCTGGATGGTTTCTGAGATCTGATGAGATCAGGCATTTTCAGACTGGTATGGCCGTAAATGAAATTAAGAGAATGCGATCTCGCTAATGTTGATAGAATATCAAACACTGGTTGCGACAAAATACTAGACGCTTCTGGAAAGGAAAAAAGTGGTCTGATTATGACATCATAATGCAAAAAAGAAATAAACAAAAGCTTAAGGCACCTGAGGTTCCTAGTTGGTCTCCCATACAAGTACTAACCAGACCCAAGTCTGGATGGCTTCCGAGATCTGACAAGATCAGGCATTTTCAGACTGGTATGGCTGTAAGTGAAATTAAGCGAATGCGATCTCGCTAATGTTGGTAGAATATCAAACTCTGGTTGCGACAAAAGACAAAACGCTTCTGGATAGGGAAAAAAGTGGTCTGATTATGACATCATAATACAAAAAAGAAATAAACAACAGCTTACGGCACCTGAGGTTCCTAGTTGGTCTCCCATACAAGTACTAACCAGCCCCGAGTCTGGATGGCTTCCAAGATCTGACGAGATCAGGCATTTTCAGACTGCTATGGCCGTAAATAAAGTTAAGCAAATGCGATCTCGCTAATGTTGGTAGAATATCAAACACTGGTTGCGACAAAAGACAAGACGCTTCTTAATAGGGAAAAAAGTGGTCTGATTATGACATCATAATGCAAAAAAGAAATAAACAAAAGCTTACGGCACCTGAGGTTCCTACTTGGTCTCCCATACAAGTACTAACCAGGCCCGAGTATGGATGGCTTCCGAGATCTGACGAAATCAGGCATTTTCAGACTGGTATGGCCGTAAGTGAAATTAAGAGAATGCAATCTCGCTAATGTTTGTAGAATATCAAACACTGGTTGCAACAAAAGACAAGACGCTTCTGGATAGGGAAAAAAGTGGTCTGATTATGACATCATAATGCAAAAAAGAAATAATCAAAAGCTTACGGCACCTGAGGTCCCTAGTTGGTCTCCCATACAAGTACTAACCAGGCCCGAGTCTGGACAGCTTCCGAGATCTGACGAGATCAGGCATTTTCAGACTGGTATGGCCGTAAGTGAAATTAAGAGAATGTGATCTCGCTAATGTTGGTAGAAAATCAAACACTGGTTGCAACAAAAGACAAGACGCTTCTGGATAGAGAAAAAAATGGTCTGATTATGACATCATATTGCAAAAAAGAAATAAACAAAAGCTTACGGTGTGGCGAAACCGACCTCGCCACGTGTCCTTGGAGGGGGCTGATTGCCCGCCTCTTGCCTTTGGACTATGGACCAGACTTTATTGGAATGTGATACCCCAGATAGCTATACCATGGAGCCTATTCATATAATGAAAGACTATGGGAAAGACTTTAGCTCCATGGCAATTGTACTGTGTGAGTAGGATCTGCGCGCTATTCGGTAGTTTTGTGCGCGCAGATCCCAGCTATCTGGGGATAGGTGAAATGTCTGTGTGTTATGTATAAATGTGACTTTATGTATTTTAAAGTGTTTTATGTCGTTTTGCAACCATGTGGTTAATGGAGTCTGCCTCTAGTCCTGGATAATTGGATTACTTCTCCAATTAACTCCAGGGCAGAAGGGAGGAAACCAGGGTGCATTGTGGGGATGTTTTTCTGCCAGACAGGAGGGACAAAAGATACTTTTAGTAACTTTTGAACCCCTGGTCGGATTCATGCCATTTTTTAATATGTTGTTCCCCTGAATGGATTGATTGTGGATATGTATTTTTATGTGAATGTGATGTATGGTTTTAAAGTTATGAAAGTTGTGTAAAAGTATATTTTACCCTGTATGCTTAATGGGATTATGTGTCACACTAAGGGGAGGGGATGTGTGGGAGGTAACATCTATGTCATTGGTTCTTTTATGCCTCCCCCTGGGTGTGGCCTGTATGTGTGAGTTGGAAATAAAAGCCAGGCTGGATGAGCCAGTCCGGAGTTCCTGTTTTACCCTCAAAGTGATGTGTCGTCTCATTATTGGGGGAAGGATTTATTGTATGCTGTTCCAGTTGACTGCTAGGAGTACAAGCCTATTCGTATGGTTCCTATTCAATGGTCTACAGCATTCATATGCTTGGGAGAATTTAAAGGTTTCTGGGATTAGTTGATTGTGGTGTCTGCCAGAGTGCTTGGAGTCCTCAGGAAGCGCTAGGAGCATCCATTAACGGAGGTACCAAGTCGGGGTGCCAGGTGATCCGTTACATTGGTGGCAAGCGGCGGGATCGTTCCTACAACCAGAGGGACAGCTACAGACAACACTATTCCTGGATTACAAAGTGAGGGCGACGCCAGTACCCGTACAGCGCCCCTATCTACGAAGGATTTTGGGAAAATGGGCAACACGCACACCTGGGCAACACACACACCTGAGGAAGAGAGTGAATTAGAATGGAGAGATAATGCCCGGATAAGATTATGGTATGATGCCCGGGAAGAAGTCCAGTATCAACGGCAGCAGCGCTTTCCTGGTGCCGCATACCTGTTGGAGGAACAAATGGCCTGGCGGATGCCGCTTCTGGGGGACCAACCCGGAGGGGAGCGGGTAAGACAACTTGAGTACCTCGTGGAAAGGGAACTGAGCCTGGACGTCTCATACCGGGCACTGTGGTGGTGCACTGTCCAGCCAGAGACGTGGAGGGCAGAGGGCATCCAGCCGGAGGGGGATCACTACACTAGCCCTGGCCTGTTGTGGAAGGCCCTAACAGAAGACGCCGACTTCGGCAGTCCAGCAGAGTCACGGTACTGGGCTATCGTGCATTACCGGAGTGAGATGTTACAGGGCCCGAGATCTATTGGACTGGGACGAGACCTCCGCTGTTTCGCTGCCATGGAACAAGGGCTGGAGATGGACTATGTAGAACTATTAAATTCCGGCCCAGATCCCCAACGGCAGTGTGTGTCCCAGGGAGCAGAAGGTGCAGTCCTTCCTCCCCAGCGGCAGTGTGTACCCCAGGGAGCTGATGGTGTCGTCCATCCTCCCCAGCGGCAGTGTGTGTCCCAGGGAGCAGAAGGTGCCGTCCTTCCTCCCCAGCGGCAGTGTGTACCCCAGGGAGCTGATGGTGTCGTCCATCCTCCCCAGCGGCAGTGTGTGCCCCAGGGAGCAGAAGGTGCAGTCCTTCCTCCCCAGCGGCAGTGTGTACCCCAGGGAGCGGATGGTGTCGTCCATCCTCCCCAGCGGCAGTGTGTAACCCAGGGAGCGGATGGTGTCGTCCTCCCTCCCCAGCAGCAGGCTGAGTTACAGGGGGCAGAGGTTGTTGTTCCTGCCCCCCAGCAGCAAAGTGAGATGCCAAGAAGGCAGTGTGAAGTGAAGGGAGCGGAGAGCAGCGTCCTCCCTCCCCAGCGGCATGTGTCCCAGGGAGCAGAAGGTGTCGTCCTTCCTCCCCAGCGGCAGTGTGTACCCCAGGGAGCCGAAGGTGCCGTCCTTCCTCCCCAGCGGCAGTGTGTACCTCAGGGAGCTGATGGTGTCGTCCGTCCTCCCCAGCGGCAGGCTGAGTTACAGGGGGCAGAGGTTGTTGTCCCTGCCCCCCAGCAGCAAAATGAGATGCCAAGAAGGCAGTGTGAAGTGAAGGGAGCGGAGAGCAGCGTCCTCCCTCCCCAGCGGCAGTGTGTGTCCCAGGGAGCAGAAGGTGCCGTCCTTCCTCCCCAGCGGCAGTGTGTACCCCAGGGAGCTGATGGTGTCGTCCGTCCTCCCCAGCGGCAGTGTGTCCGGCAGGGAGCAGAGACAGTCAGTCTCGCACCCCAGCAGCAGGACAAGAGAAGGAAAGGGGAGACAGCTGGTCTCCCTTTCCACCAGCAGAGAGAGTGTCAGGGAGAGGAGCCTGCTAACCCCTCTCACCAGCGGCAGTTCACCGTCCAGAGAGAGGAGCTTGTTACACCCTCTCTCCCACGGCAGCCTATCCCACCAAGGGGAGATGTTAAGCCCCACATCTGTGCAGATGGGACCGTAGTCTCTGCACTTACAGCACCAGGGATAGGGATGGTCAGTCCTGTCCCCCAGCCACAGAGCGGTGTATCAAAAGGGGAGACAGTCAGTCTCCAGCAACCAGGCTCCAACCAGCCTACTCCCGTGGTAGTGCTGGCACCAGGACAGAGTACCGCTGGTCTCTGCCCACTCAGCAACCCACCAAGGCAGACTACCAGTCCCCCACACAGCCGTGGTGAGACACCTGGACCTGGACAAAGTTCTCCTCTACCCAGGTGTAGTAACCAGTTATTGTGGGTGGGCTGTACTGCTGTTTCTGTTTTGTGGGTGGGTTGCTGGACTAACCAGGGCACTGACCGGCAGGAGGTCAGATACCCTGTTAGTCTGGGGGGTAAAGGGGAGAAGTGTGGCGAAACCGACCTCGCCACGTGTCCTTGGAGGGGGCTGATTGCCCGCCTCTTGCCTTTGGACTATGGACCAGACTTTATGGGAATGTGATACCCCAGATAGCTATACCATGGAGCCTATTCATATAATGAAAGACTATGGGAAAGACTTTAGCTCCATGGCAATTGTACTGTGTGAGTAGGATCTGCGCGCTATTCGGTAGTTTTGTGCGCGCAGATCCCAGCTATCTGGGGATAGGTGAAATGTCTGTGTGTTATGTATAAATGTGACTTTATGTATTTTAAAGTGTTTTATGTCGTTTTGCAACCATGTGGTTAATGGAGTCTGCCTCTAGTCCTGGATAATTGGATTACTTCTCCAATTAACTCCAGGGCAGAAGGGAGGAAACCAGGGTGCATTGTGGGGATGTTTTTCTGCCAGACAGGAGGGACAAAATATACTTTTAGTAACTTTAGAACCCCTGGTCGGATTCATGCCATTTTTTAATATGTTGTTCCCCTGAATGGATTGATTGTGGATATGTATTTTTATGTGAATGTGATGTATGGTTTTAAAGTTATGAAAGTTGTGTAAAAGTATATTTTACACTGTATGCTTAATGGGATTATGTGTCACACTAAGGGGAGGGGATGTGTGGTAGGTAACATCTATGTCATTGGTTCTTTTATGCCTCCCCCTGGGTGTGGCCTGTATGTGTGAGTTGGAAATAAAAGCCAGGCTGGATGAGCCAGTCCGGAGTTCCTGTTTTACCCTCAAAGTGATGTGTCGTCTCATTATTGGGGGAAGGATTTATTGCATGCTGTTCCAGTTGACTGCTAGGAGTACAAGCCTATTCGTATGGTTCCTATTCAATGGTCTACAGCATTCATATGCTTGGGAGAATTTAAAGGTTTCTCGGATTCGGTGATTGTGGTGTCTGCCAGAGTGCTTGAAGTCCTCAGGAAGCGCTAGGAGCATCCATTAACGGAGGTACCAAGTCGGGGTGCCAGGTGATCCGTTACATACGGCACCTGTGGTTCCTAGTTGGTCTACCATACAAGTACTACCCAGGCCCGAGTCTGGATGGCTTCCAAGATTTGATTAAATCAGGCATTTTCAGACTGGTATGGCCATAAGTGAAATTAAGAGAATGCGATCTCCCTATTGTTGGTAGAATATCAAACACTGGTTGCGACAAAAGACAAGACGCTTCTGGAAAGGAAAAAAAGTGGTCTGATTATGACATCATAATGCAAAAAAGAAATAAACAAAAGCTTACGGCACCTGAGGTTCCTAGTTGGTCTCCCATACAAGTTCTAACCAGCCCCGAGTCTGGATGGTTTCTGAGATCTGATGAGATCAGGCATTTTCAGACTGGTATGGCCGTAAATGAAATTCCAAGAATGCGATCTCGCTAATGTTGGTAGAATATCAAACACTGATTGCGACAAAAGACAAGACGCTTCTGGATAGGGAAAAAAGTGGTCTGATTATGACATCATAATGCAAAAAAGAAATAAACAAAAGCTTACGGCACCTGAGGTTCCTAGTTGGTCTCCCATACAAGTACTAACCAGGCATGAGTCTGCATGGCTTCCGAGATCTGGCATTTTCAGACTGGTATGGCCGTAAGTGAAATTAAGTAAATGCGATCATGCTAATGTTGGTAGAATATCAAACTCTGGTTGCGACAAAAGACAAGACGCTTCTGGATAGGGAAAAAAGTGGTCTGATTATGACATCATAATGCAAAAAAGAAATAAACAAAAGCTTACGGCACCTGAGGTTCCTAGTTGGTCTCCCATACAAGTCCTAACAAGGCCCGAGTCTGGAGGCTTCCGAGATCTAACATTTTCAGACTGGTATGGCCGTAAGTGAAATTCAGAGAATGTGATCTCGCTAATGTTGGTAGAATATCAAACACTGGTTGCAACAAAAGACAAGACGCTTCTGGATAGGGAAAAAAGTGGTCTGATTATGACATCATAATGCAAAAAAGAAATAAACAAAAGCTTACGGAACCTGAGGTTCCTAATTGGTCTCCCATACAAGTACTAACCAGCCCCGAGTCTGGATGGTTTCTGAGATCTGATGAGATCAGGCATTTTCAGACTGGTATGGCCGTAAATGAAATTAAGAGAATGCGATCTCGCTAATGTTGGTAGAATATCAAACACTGATTGCGACAAAAGACAAGACGCTTCTGGATAGGGAAAAAAGTGGTCTGATTATGACATCATAATGCAAAAAAGAAATAAACAAAAGCTTACGGCACCTGAGGTTCCTAGTTGGTCTCCCATACAAGTACTAACCAGGCCCGAGACTGGATGGCTTCCGAGATCTGGCATTTTCAGACTTGCATGGCCGAAAGTGAAATTAAGAAAATGCTATCTCGCTAATGTTGGTAGTATATCAAACTCTGGTTGCGACAAAAGACAAGCTGCTTCTGGATAGGGAAAAAAGTGGTCTGATTATGACATCATAATGCAAAAAAGAAATAAACAAAAGCTTACGGCACCTGAGGTTCCTAGTTGGTCTCCCATACAAGTCCTAACAAGGCCCGAGTCTGGATGGCTTCCGAGATCTAACATTTTCAGACTGGTATGGCCGTAAGTGAAATTCAGAGAATGTGATCTCGCTAATGTTGGTAGAATATCAAACACTGGTTGCAACAAAAGACAAGACGCTTCTGGATAGGGAAAAAAGTGGTCTGATTATGACATCATAATGCAAAAAAGAAATAAACAAAAGCTTACGGAACCTGAGGTTCCTAATTGGTCTCCCATACAAGTACTAACCAGCCCCGAGTCTGGATGGTTTCTGAGATCTGATGAGATCAGGCATTTTCAGACTGGTATGCCCGTCAATGAAATTAAGAGAATGCGATCTCGCTAATGTTGGTAGAATATCAAACACTGATTGCGACAAAAGACAAGACGCTTCTGGATAGGGAAAAAAGTGGTCTGATTATGACATCATAATGCAAAAAAAAAATTAAAAAAAGCTTACAGCACCTGAGGTTCCTAGTTGGTCTCCCATACAAGTACTAACCAGTCCCGAGCCTGGATGGCTTCCGAGATCTAACATTTTCAGACTGGTATGGCCGTCAGTGAAATTCAGAGAATGTGATCTCGCTAATGTTGGTAGAATATCAAACACTGGTTGCAACAAAAGACAAGACGCTTCTGGATAGGGAAAAAAGTGGTCTGATTATGACATCATAATGCAAAAAAGAAATAAACAAAAGCTTACGGAACCTGAGGTTCCTAATTGGTCTCCCATACAAGTACTAACCAGCCCCGAGTCTGGATGGTTTCTGAGATCTGATGAGATCAGGCATTTTCAGACTGGTATGGCCGTAAATGAAATTAAGAGAATGCGATCTCGCTAATGTTGGTAGAATATCAAACACTGATTGCGACAAAAGACAAGACGCTTCTGGATAGGGAAAAAAGTGGTCTGATTATGACATCATAATGCAAAAAAGAAATAAACAAAAGCTTACGGCACCTGAGGTTCCTAGTTGGTCTCCCATACAAGTACTAACCAGGCCCGAGACTGGATGGCTTCCGAGATCTGGCATTTTCAGACTTGCATGGCCGAAAGTGAAATTAAGAAAATGCGATCTCGCTAATGTTGGTAGTATATCAAACTCTGGTTGCGACAAAAGACAAGCTGCTTCTGGATAGGGAAAAAAGTGGTCTGATTATGACATCATAATGCAAAAAAGAAATAAACAAAAGCTTACGGCACCTGAGGTTCCTAGTTGGTCTCCCATACAAGTACTAACCAGGCCCGAGTCTGGATGGCTTCCAAGATTTGATTAAATCAGGCATTTTCAGACTGGTATGGCCATAAGTGAAATTAAGAGAATGCGATCTCGCTAATGTTGGTAGAATATCAAACACTGGTTGCGACAAAAGACTAGACGCTTCTGGATAGGGAAAAAAGTGGTCTGATTATGACATCATAATGCAAAAAAGAAATAAACAAAAGCTTACGGCACCTGAGGTTCCTAGTTGGTCTCCCATACAAGTACTAACCAGGCCCGAGACTGGATGGCTTCCGAGATCTGGCATTTTCAGACTTGCATGGCCGAAAGTGAAATTAAGAAAATGCGATCTCGCTAATGTTGGTAGTATATCAAACTCTGGTTGCGACAAAAGACAAGCTGCTTCTGGATAGGGAAAAAAGTGGTCTGATTATGACATCATAATGCAAAAAAGAAATAAACAAAAGCTTACGGCACCTGAGGTTCCTAGTTGGTCTCCCATACAAGTACTAACCAGGCCCGAGTCTGGATGGCTTCCAAGATTTGATTAAATCAGGCATTTTCAGACTGGTATGGCCATAAGTGAAATTAAGAGAATGCGATCTCGCTAATGTTGGTAGAATATCAAACACTGGTTGCGACAAAAGACTAGACGCTTCTGGAAAGGAAAAAAGTGGTCTGATTATGACATCATAATGCAAAAAAGAAATAAACAAAAGCTTACGGCACCTGAGGTTCCTAGTTGGTCTCCCATACAAGTACTAACCAGGCCCAAGTCTGGATGGCTTCCGAGATCTGACAAGATCAGGCATTTTCAGACTGGTATGTCTGTAAGTGATATTAAGAGAATGCGATCTCGCTAATGTTGGTAAAATATCAAACTCTGGTTGCGACAAAAGACAAGATGCTACTGGATAGGGAAAAAAGTGGTCTGATTATGACATCATAATGCAAAAAAGAAATAAACAAAAGCTTACGGCACCTGAGGTTCCTAATTGGTCTCCCATACAAGTACTAACCAGCCCCAAGTCTGGATGGTTTCCGAGATCTGACGAGATCAGGCATTTTCAGACTTGTATGGCCGTAAGTGAAATTAAGAAAATGCGATCTCGCTAATGTTGGTAGTATATCAAACTCTGGTTGCGACAAAAGACTAGACGCTTCTGGATAGGGAAAAAAGTGGTCTGATTATGACATCATAATGCAAAAAAGAAATAAACAAAAGCTTACGGCACCTGAGGTTCCTAGTTGGTCTCCCATACAAGTCCAAACGAGGCCCGAGTCTGGATGGCTTCCGAGATCTGGCATTTTCAGACTGGTATGGCCGTAAGTGAAATTATGAGAATGCGATCTCGCTAATGTTGGTAAAATATCAAACTCTGGTTGCGACAAAAGACAAGACGCTTCTGGATAGGGAAAAAAGTGGTCTGATTATGACATCATAATGCAAAAAAGAAATAAACAAAAGCTTACGGCACCTGAGGTTCCTAATTGGTCTCCCATACAAGTACTAACCAGCCCCGAGTCTGGATGGTTTCCGAGATCTGACGAGATCAGGCATTTTCAGACTTGTATGGCCGTAAGTGAAATTAAGAAAATGCGATCTCGCTAATGTTGGTAGTATATCAAACTCTGGTTGCGACAAAAGACAAGATGCTTCTGGATAGGGAAAAAAGTGGTCTGATTATGACATCATAATGCAAAAAAGAAATAATCAAAAGCTTACGGCACCTGAGGTGCCTAGTTGGTCTCCCATACAAGTACTAACCAGGCCCAAGTCTGGATGGCTTCCAAGATCTGACGAGATCAGGCATTTTCAGACTGGTATGGCCATAAGTGAAATTAAGAAAATGCGATCGCGCTAATGTTGGTAGAATATCAAACACTGGTTGCGGCAAAAGACAAGACGCTTATGGATAGGGAAAAAAAGTGGTCTGATTATGACATCATAATGCAAAAAAGAAATAAGCAAAAGCTTACGGCACCTGAGGTTCCTAGTTGGTCTCCCATACAAGTACTAACCAGGCATGAGTCTGGATGGCTTCCGAGATCTGGCATTTTCAGACTGGTATGGCCGTAAGTGAAATTAAGTAAATGCGATCATGCTAATGTTGGTAGAATATCAAACTCTGGTTGCGACAAAAGACAAGACGCTTCTGGATAGGGAAAAAAGTGGTCTGATTATGACATCATAATGCAAAAAAGAAATAAACAAAAGCTTACGGCACCTGAGGTTCCTAGTTGGTCTCCCATACAAGTCCTAACAAGGCCCGAGTCTGGATGGCTTCCGAGATCTAACATTTTCAGACTGGTATGGCCGTAAGTGAAATTCAGAGAATGTGATCTCGCTAATGTTGGTAGAATATCAAACACTGGTTGCAACAAAAGACAAGACGCTTCTGGATAGGGAAAAAAGTGGTCTGATTATGACATCATAATGCAAAAAAGAAATAAACAAAAGCTTACGGAACCTGAGGTTCCTAATTGGTCTCCCATACAAGTACTAACCAGCCCCGAGTCTGGATGGTTTCTGAGATCTGATGAGATCAGGCATTTTCAGACTGGTATGGCCGTAAATGAAATTAAGAGAATGCGATCTCGCTAATGTTGGTAGAATATCAAACACTGATTGCGACAAAAGACAAGACGCTTCTGGATAGGGAAAAAAGTGGTCTGATTATGACATCATAATGCAAAAAAGAAATAAACAAAAGCTTACGGCACCTGAGGTTCCTAGTTGGTCTCCCATACAAGTACTAACCAGGCCCGAGACTGGATGGCTTCCGAGATCTGGCATTTTCAGACTTGCATGGCCGAAAGTGAAATTAAGAAAATGCGATCTCGCTAATGTTGGTAGTATATCAAACTCTGGTTGCGACAAAAGACAAGCTGCTTCTGGATAGGGAAAAAAGTGGTCTGATTATGACATCATAATGCAAAAAAGAAATAAACAAAAGCTTACGGCACCTGAGGTTCCTAGTTGGTCTCCCATACAAGTACAAACCAGGCCCGAGTCTGGATGGCTTCCAAGATTTGATTAGATCAGGCATTTTCAGACTGGTATGGCCGTAAATGAAATTACAAGAATGCGATCTCGCTAATGTTGGTAGAATATCAAACACTGATTGCGACAAAAGACAAGACGCTTCTGGATAGGGAAAAAAGTGGTCTGATTATGACATCATAATGCAAAAAAGAAATTAAAAAAAGCTTACAGCACCTGAGGTTCCTAGTTGGTCTCCCATACAAGTACTAACCAGGCCCGAGCCTGGATGGCTTCCGAGATCTGGCATTTTCAGACTTGTATGGCCGTAAGTGAAATTAAGAAAATGCGACCTCGCTAATGTTGGTAGAATATCAAACTCTGGTTGCGACAAAAGACAAGATGCTACTGGATAGGGAAAAAAGTGGTCTGATTATGACATCATAATGCAAAAAAGAAATAAACAAAAGCTTACGGCACCTGAGGTTCCTAGTTGGTCTCCCATACAAGTCCTAACAAGGCCCGAGTCTGGATGGCTTCCGAGATCTAACATTTTCAGACTGGTATGGCCGTAAGTGAAATTCAGAGGATTTGATCTCGCTAATGTTGGTAGAATATCAAACACTGGTTGCAACAAAAGACAAGACGCTTCTGGATAGGGAAAAAAGTGGTCTGATTATGACATCATAATGCAAAAAAGAAATAAACAAAAGCTTACGGAACCTGAGGTTCCTAATTGGTCTCCCATACAAGTACTAACCAGCCCCGAGTCTGGATGGTTTCTGAGATCTGATGAGATCAGGCATTTTCAGACTGGTATGGCCGTAAATGAAATTAAGAGAATGCGATCTCGCTAATGTTGGTAGAATATCAAACACTGATTGCGACAAAAGACAAGCTGCTTCTGGATAGGGAAAAAAGTGGTCTGATTATGACATCATAATGCAAAAAAGAAATAAACAAAAGCTTACGGCACCTGAGGTTCCTAGTTGGTCTCCCATACAAGTACTAACCAGGCCCGAGACTGGATGGCTTCCGAGATCTGGCATTTTCAGACTTGCATGGCCGAAAGTGAAATTAAGAAAATGCGATCTCGCTAATGTTGGTAGTATATCAAACTCTGGTTGCGACAAAAGACAAGCTGCTTCTGGATAGGGAAAAAAGTGGTCTGATTATGACATCATAATGCAAAAAAGAAATAAACAAAAGCTTACGGCACCTGAGGTTCCTAGTTGGTCTCCCATACAAGTACTAACCAGGCCCGAGTCTGGATGGCTTCCAAGATTTGATTAAATCAGGCATTTTCAGACTGGTATGTCTGTAAGTGATATTAAGAGAATGCGATCTCGCTAATGTTGGTAAAATATCAAACTCTGGTTGCGACAAAAGACAAGACGCTTCTGGATAGGGAAAAAAGTGGTCTGATTATGACATCATAATGCAAAAAAGAAATAAACAAAAGCTTACGGCACCTGAGGTTCCTAATTGGTCTCCCATACAAGTACTAACCAGCCCCAAGTCTGGATGGTTTCCGAGATCTGACGAGATCAGGCATTTTCAGACTGGTATGGCCGTAAATGAAATTACAAGAATGCGATCTCGCTAATGTTGGTAGAATATCAAACACTGATTGCGACAAAAGACAAGACGCTTCTGGATAGGGAAAAAAGTGGTCTGATTATGACATCATAATGCAAAAAAGAAATTAAAAAAAGCTTACAGCACCTGAGGTTCCTAGTTGGTCTCCCATACAAGTACTAACCAGTCCCGAGCCTGGATGGCTTCCGAGATCTGGCATTTTCAGACTTGTATGGCCGTAAGTGAAATTAAGAAAATGCGACCTCGCTAATGTTGGTAGAATATCAAACTCTGGTTGCGACAAAAGACAAGATGCTACTGGATAGGGAAAAAAGTGGTCTGATTATGACATCATAATGCAAAAAAGAAATAAACAAAAGCTTACGGCACCTGAGGTTCCTAGTTGGTCTCCCATACAAGTCCTAACAAGGCCCGAGTCTGGATGGCTTCCGAGATCTAACATTTTCAGACTGGTATGGCCGTCAGTGAAATTCAGAGAATGTGATCTCGCTAATGTTGGTAGAATATCAAACACTGGTTGCAACAAAAGACAAGACGCTTCTGGATAGGGAAAAAAGTGGTCTGATTATGACATCATAATGCAAAAAAGAAATAAACAAAAGCTTACGGAACCTGAGGTTCCTAATTGGTCTCCCATACAAGTACTAACCAGCCCCGAGTCTGGATGGTTTCTGAGATCTGATGAGATCAGGCATTTTCAGACTGGTATGGCCGTAAATGAAATTAAGAGAATGCGATCTCGCTAATGTTGGTAGAATATCAAACACTGATTGCGACAAAAGACAAGACGCTTCTGGATAGGGAAAAAAGTGGTCTGATTATGACATCATAATGCAAAAAAGAAATAAACAAAAGCTTACGGCACCTGAGGTTCCTAGTTGGTCTCCCATACAAGTACTAACCAGGCCCGAGACTGGATGGCTTCCGAGATCTGGCATTTTCAGACTTGCATGGCCGAAAGTGAAATTAAGAAAATGCGATCTCGCTAATGTTGGTAGTATATCAAACTCTGGTTGCGACAAAAGACAAGCTGCTTCTGGATAGGGAAAAAAGTGGTCTGATTATGACATCATAATGCAAAAAAGAAATAAACAAAAGCTTACGGCACCTGAGGTTCCTAGTTGGTCTCCCATACAAGTACTAACCAGGCCCGAGTCTGGATGGCTTCCAAGATTTGATTAAATCAGGCATTTTCAGACTGGTATGGCCATAAGTGAAATTAAGAGAATGCGATCTCGCTAATGTTGGTAGAATATCAAACACTGGTTGCGACAAAAGACTAGACGCTTCTGGAAAGGAAAAAAGTGGTCTGATTATGACATCATAATGCAAAAAAGAAATAAACAAAAGCTTACGGCACCTGAGGTTCCTAGTTGGTCTCCCATACAAGTACTAACCAGGCCCAAGTCTGGATGGCTTCCGAGATCTGACAAGATCAGGCATTTTCAGACTGGTATGTCTGTAAGTGATATTAAGAGAATGCGATCTCGCTAATGTTGGTAAAATATCAAACTCTGGTTGCGACAAAAGACAAGATGCTACTGGATAGGGAAAAAAGTGGTCTGATTATGACATCATAATGCAAAAAAGAAATAAACAAAAGCTTACGGCACCTGAGGTTCCTAATTGGTCTCCCATACAAGTACTAATTAGCCCCAAGTCTGGATGGTTTCCGAGATCTGACGAGATCAGGCATTTTCAGACTTGTATGGCCGTAAGTGAAATTAAGAAAATGCGATCTCGCTAATGTTGGTAGTATATCAAACTCTGGTTGCGACAAAAGACTAGACGCTTCTGGATAGGGAAAAAAGTGGTCTGATTATGACATCATAATGCAAAAAAGAAATAAACAAAAGCTTACGGCACCTGAGGTTCCTAGTTGGTCTCCCATACAAGTCCAAACGAGGCCCGAGTCTGGATGGCTTCCGAGATCTGGCATTTTCAGACTGGTATGGCCGTAAGTGAAATTAAGAGAATGTGATCTCGCTAATGTTGGTAGAATATCAAACACTGGTTGCAACAAAAGACAAGACGCTTCTGGTTAGGGAAAAAAGTGGTCTGATTATGACATCATAATGCAAAAAAGAAATAAACAAAAGCTTACGGAACCTGAGGTTCCTAATTGGTCTCCCATACAAGTACTAACCAGCCCCGAGTCTGGATGGTTTCTGAGATCTGATGAGATCAGGCATTTTCAGACTGGTATGGCCGTAAATGAAATTAAGAGAATGCGATCTCGCTAATGTTGGTAGAATATCAAACACTGATTGCGACAAAAGACAAGACGCTTCTGGATAGGGAAAAAAGTGGTCTGATTATGACATCATAATGCAAAAAAGAAATAAAAGAAAGCTTACGGCACCTGAGGTTCCTAGTTGGTCTCCCATACAAGTACAAACCAGGCCTGAGTCTGGATGGCTTCCGAGATCTGGCATTTTCAGACTTGTATGGCCGAAAGTTAAATTAAGAAAATGCGATCTCGCTAATGTTGGTAGTATATCAAACTCTGGTTGCGACAAAAGACAAGCTGCTTCTGGATAGGGAAAAAAGTGGTCTGATTATGACATCATAATGCAAAAAAGAAATAAACAAAAGCTTACGGCACCTGAGGTTCCTAGTTGGTCTCCCATACAAGTACAAACCAGGCCTGAGTCTGGATGGCTTCTGAGATCTGGCATTTTCAGACTAGTATGGCCGTAAGTGAAATTAAGTAATTGCGATCGCGCTAATGTTGGTAGAATATCAAACTCTGGTTGCGACAAAAGACAAGACGCTTCTGGATAGAGAAAAAAGTGGACTGATTATGACATCCTAATGAAAAAAAGAAATAAACAAAAGCTTACGGCACCTGAGATTCCAAGTTGGTCTCCCATACAAGTACTAACCAGCCCCGAGTCTGGATGGTTTCCGAGATCTGACGAGATCAGGCATTTTCAGACTGGTATGGCCGTAAATGAAATCAAGAGAATGCGATCTCGCTAATGTTGGTAGAATATCAAACACTGGTTGCGACAAAAGACAAGAAACTTCTGGATAGGGAAAAAAGTGGTCTGATTATGACGCTTCTGGATAGGGAAAAAAGTGGTCTGATTATGACATCATAATGCAAAAAAGAAATAAACAAAAGCTTACTGCACCTGAGGTTCCTAGTTTGTCTCCCATACAAGTACTAACCAGGCCCGAGTCTAGATGGCTTCCAATATCTGACATTTTCACACTGGTATGGCCGTAAGTGAAATTAAGAGAATGCGATCTCTCTAATGTTGGTAGAATATCAAACACTGTGTAACGGATCGCCTGGCACCCCGACTTGGTACCTCCGTTAATGGATGCTCCTAGTGCTTTCTGAGGACTCCAAGCACTCTGGCAGACACCACAATCACCGAATCCGAGAAACCTTTAAATTCTCCCAAGCATATGAATGCTGTAGACCATTGAATAGGAACCATACGAATAGGCTTGTACTCCTAGCAGTCAACTGGAACAGCATGCAATAAATCCTTCCCCCAATAATGAGACGACACATCACTTTGAGGGTAAAACAGGAACTCTGGACTGGCTCATCCAGCCTGGCTTTTATTTCCATCTCACACATACTGGCCACACCCAGGGGGAGGCATAAAATAACCAATCCGAGATATGGTACAACCCACACATCCCCTCCCCTTAGCCTGAGAGATAATCCACTTAATATACAGTTTAAAACATAACTTTTACACAATATCTGTAACTTCAAAACCATACATCACATTCACATACAAATCACATATTCAGACTCAGCATACTTTAAACATAAACACTTCCAAAATTCAGGCAAATCCCTCCAGTGGATCAAAAGTTAGCTGGAGGTCCCTTCATGACCGACCGCAAGCACAATTTCCTGCCCAAATCAGTTCCATAGATTTGGGCTGTGCGGTCGGTCAATTTCATGCGGAAAAACATTTTGAACGGGACTTAGTCTCTGGAGCTGCAAGTTCCGTATGGGAGAAGGTAAGGGTCAGCGGTGTTCGGTAAAATGTGTAGCCGATTACAGTTCCACAGAATCTTTAGCATACACCGCTGACCGCGTTCGACTGAACAAAGATGGCCGCCGCCACGTGCAATTAACCTGCAGTAACCTCACAGCCTGGGAGGTAAATTGCCTGCATACTTTAACTTCTGGGTGGTCCGCCTGTGTGGTACTTGGTTCAGTAAACCCTATTTACTGAACCAAGTGGGAGAAAGCCAGGAACAAGTAATTTTACAGGTCTGGGGACATAGTCTTAAAGGGGTATCGTTCAGCAAAGTCACAATATGTCCCCAGACGGTTCTTAAAGGGCCATACACACCCAATAAAAGTGTCAGGGTTCTCACCTGTGAGACAGACGGCCAGACGTGGTCGCTCCTGGAATTCCCAACAGGGGACTTGAACCAGGGAACTTATCAATCCTAGTCCTGCTTTCTGCCTCTGAGCCACAGCAGCTTTACACAGAGACTACTGATTCCGGTCTTGTTCATCCTGGCATGGCTACTACACCGGGGGCTGCACCTTGACTTGTCTGTGTCTCACCTGACTCTGATCGATCATCAGCAGGGTATTTAAACCCAGCCTCGCCCTATGCTCAGTGTCAAGTCTTTGATCTAGTGTTCCTGTGTCGTACCAGTTTATCTGCTTCATATATTTGACTTCGGCTTCTGACTACGTCTATTCTGACCTCTGGCATCCCTTGACTTCAGCTACTCCTCGTTGTTCCTGACCTCTGGCATCCTTTGACCTCGGCTATCCCTCGACTATCCTGCTGCTTCAGTCCTTGCCTGTCCTGTGTATTTGGTACTGCATCCTGCACAGCCCCCGTGCACAGACCCACAGGCCAGGTGAATTCTTACCTGACCACCTCGGCCTGTGGCTATCTGCAAGGGTGAGCAACATATCTGCGCTACAGACTCCCAACTCAGGTAAGACCCTGACAAAAGACTTGACAAATATGGAGTCCGCAGAGATGTGCTCACCCTCACTCCAGCAAGTGTCCAGCCTGGCCCAGACTGTTTCGGAGTTGCAGCAAGACATTTTTTCTCTTAAAGGCGCAGTACATCCAGCTCCGGAACCCTTTGTCATCATGCCCGACAGATTTGATGGTAACTACACGTCCTTTCAGTCATTCAGGATGGATTGCGAGGTATTGTTTTCTTTAAAGCCTCGAACTTACGCCACGGATTTCATCAGGGTCAGAGCGGCTATCAACCTGTTGTCTGGACGCATCAAAGTTTGGTCTTACCAAATGTTGCAGAGGAAGAGTCCTGTCCTTGTCAGCTGGGAATCCTTTATTATTGCTATGGACTCACCGTGCAGGACCACTAAGCCCAAGCCAGCTCCACCTACTAAAAAATCGCGGAGTCTACGTAACCAAGGAACCGAGTACTATCACCACACCCCAGTGATGCCCTCTTATGATCCAGCTTCTAATGGCACTACGGTCTGTAAAAAAGACCTAGAAGTGTTCGAAAAAGCACTGCTAGCTACGAGCACTGTTCCTGCCGAAGTTGTGAAAGTCCTTGCCACCTGTACCCGGAACCTAAAAAACCTGGACAGATCGTCAGCCGTACCAGAAGCTGGTACTGGGAAATCCCGAGTGTAGCGGCACCCCGGTGTAGTAGGGGTTTACGCTGCTGAGAAGGTGTCCTTTCCCCCAAGCACGAAGTCAGCTAAAGCATAACAGGTTCCCCATAATTACGACTCCAAGTAATAGCCATCCCCTCCAAGCACGAGACGAGACTCTGTGTTGAGGGTCAAAGTAGGAATAATGTTTATTCTGCAACTCGGGCTTTTATGCCGTACAACAACTCCTCCCCGTATCCGGAGGAGATAATACATTTACAGTGGGAGTCACTCCCACTGTACCGAGCAGAATATTTCACAAATATTACAAGTTTAATAACACACACAATATATAACGAAAATGCAATGTGCTACGTGTATTAGGGAACGGAGATCTAAGGGAACAATATACGTGAAAATCCCCTAGATCGGTTGGGCCGTTCGCTAGATACACGTTTGCACCATTTACTCAGGAACCATATAACATAAACAAAAACTCTCTCTTGGATCTGGTGTCTCTATTTCGGTACTTTGGATCTGTCGACCAGTATGGGCGTACGTTACCGGTAAGGTTGAAATTCGTCGTGTGGAAAGTTCGTGAGTGTTCGTCATTAGTTCATGCGGTCAAAATGGCCGCGACCCATTGTTCTTTCCACGTGGCGGCGTGTACCGTACGGATCCACAAGTACCCGAAATCCACAATAATCCAAATACAACGGCAATTCTCCGAGATGGTATCTGTCACTCCAAAAGGGGTCTGTCACACGGCTCCCTCCTAGTGGTACACTCCGGCAGACCTGGCTTGATCCTTTCGGATTAACTTAGGGATGACCGGAATTCACTTATCCGGAGAATTGTCAAGTTGTCGAGACAGCCCATCGGCGTTGCCGGGTCGATAGCTGATGGTGAAATTGTACGTTTGCAGGGCCAAGCTCCATCTTAGCAATCGGCCATTGTCTCCTGCGACCCGGTTAAGCCATACCGATGGGTTGTGGTCAGTTACCAAGAAAAATTCTTGTCCATACAGATAAGGAGTTCGTTTTTTCAATGCCCATACCAGGGCCAGGCACTCTTTCTCTACGGCCGCATAACTCACTTCCCTCGGTAACAACTTTCGGCTGAGGTATGCGACCGGATGCTCTTTTCCATCTTCCCCGATTTGGCTCAGAACAGCCCCCAGTCCATACATGGAAGCGTCTGTATGTACAAGGAAACGTTTGTTAGGTACTGGGGCAGCCAAGACAGGAGCATTAACAAGAGCATGTTTGAGGGATTGGAATGCGGCTTCGCAAGCGGGAGACCACAGGACCTGTCTAGGTAAATTCTTCTTGGTCAAGTCAGTCAAGGGCTTGGCTACCGTACTATAATCAGGGACAAAGCGCCTATAATACCCGGCGGTCCCTAAGAAGGCCAATACTTGGGTCTTGGTATTAGGTGTGGGCCAGTTCGCTACTGCTTCAACCTTGGCAGGCTCCGGCCTCTGGTTTCCACACCCTACTCGGTGACCCAGGTATTGGACCTCGGCCATTCCTAAATGGCACTTCTCGGGTTTTAGTGTCAGGCCCGCGGCCCGAATCTTATCTAGTACTACTCCTACGTGGACTAAATGTTCTTCCCAAGACTCACTGTAGATCGCAATGTCATCCAGGTATGCACACGCAAACTCCTGGAATCCATCGAGGAGCCGATCCACCATTCGCTGGAACGTAGCCGGGGCATTTTTCATCCCGAATGGCATGACCTTAAATTGGTATAAGCCAAACGGGGTGACAAATGCCGACTTGGGGACGGCATCCTCGGCCAGGGGAATCTGCCAATAACCCTTGCAGAGGTCTATGGTAGAGAGATAATTACCCCTGGCTATGCGATCTAATAATTTGTCTACCCGGGCATGGGGTAAGCGTCAGTGGTAGTCTTTTCGTTCAGTCGTCTGTAGTCGACGCAGAACCGAGTGGTTCCGTCTTTCTTGGGGACTAGGACTACGGGAGAGGCCCAGGGACTGTCTGATGGCTCAATGACCCCCAGCTGGGTCATTTCCCGTATTTCCTTTAGCATCCCGTCCCGGACGGCTTCCGGAATACGGTAAGGGGGTTGTCGGAGGGGGGCCTGCCCTGGGGTTTCTACTTTGTGCATGGCCAGGGTGGTGTATCCTGGCTCCTGGGAGAAGGTACTCTGTTTTTCCCATAGGAGCTGTCTAGCTTGCTCTAGCTCAGTAGGGTTCAGTCGCTCTCCCAGCTTCACTAGGCTAACTGGGTCGGGGTGAGTCTCCCTTTCTAGCAGGTCAGGTAGGGGTAAATTTTCGGGGTCATCCGTAGCTGGGGCACAAACAGCGTTAATATCTTCCTGTCGTTCTTGGTATTCCTTCAACATGTTCACATGAAAGGATCGTTGGATCCTTTCATCTGCACAGCT
Source organism: Pelobates fuscus (assembly GCF_036172605.1). Taxonomy (NCBI): domain Eukaryota; kingdom Metazoa; phylum Chordata; class Amphibia; order Anura; family Pelobatidae; genus Pelobates; species Pelobates fuscus. The sequence continues at coordinate 55,127,665 of NC_086328.1, read as the reverse complement.
GGCAATAAGGTAGGTGGTATCACAGAGTTTGTTGTCCTTCACCGGTTTTAGCACCAATACCTTCTGCCCTATGTGGAATAGTCGTTGCCGGGCACCCCTATCGTACCATCGTTTCTGTCGCCCCTGGGCCGCCTGGAGATTCTCCCTTACCAATAGGGAGAGTTGCTCCATGCGGTCCCGGAGTTCCAGGACATATGGCACAATAGGCGTCCCTGCCTGTTCGGTTTCCCCTTCCCAGTGGTCCCGAATGAGATCGAGGGGTCCTCGCACCCTCCTCCCATACAATAACTCAAAGGGAGAAAAACCCGTAGATTCTTGGGGGACCTCCCTATACGCAAATAACAGGTGGGGTAAGAATCTCTCCCAGTCTCTGCAACCGTCCGTAAAGGTCCTCAACATTTGTTTGAGAGTCCCATTAAAGCGCTCACAGAGACCGTTAGTTTGGGGGTGGTACGGGGAACTGAGCAGGGGTTTAATGTGGCACACTTTCCATAACTGCTGTGTGAGTAAGGCAGTGAACTGGGTTCCCTGGTCGGATAGGATTTCTTTAGGGAACCCCACCCGAGTGAATATCCTAACCAATGCATCGGCTACCGTCTCAGCTTCAATATTTGGCAGGGGTACTGCCTCGGGGTACCGGGTCCCATAGTCCACCACAGTAAGAATGTACTTCTTACCGGATGGGCTAGGTCGCGCTAGGGGGCCTACAATGTCGACGGCGACCCTATAGAAAGGTTCCCCAATGATCGGCATCGACATTAATTTAGCCTTTGGGCGATCTCCCCTCTTACCCACCCGTTGGCAAGTGTCACAGGTTCTGCAGTATTGTCGCACGTCCCAGTTAAACCCTGGCCAGAAGAAATTCTGGGTAATCCTATGGCCCGCGCGACGTACTCCTAAATGGCCAGCTAAGGGTATATCGTGAGCGATCCTCATGATCTCTTGTCGGTATTTTTTCGGTAGCACTAGTTGCTTCTGCGGGACGGGGTTTTTACCTGTTGCGGGCTCCTGGGGGATCCTATACAGTCTATCCCCCACCCACTCGTAGCTTTCCCCATCTGTCCCCGGTTCCCCTTTATCTGCCTTATCCCTATACTTTCGTAGAGTGACGTCTTCCCGCGTCTCCCTCCCAAAAGTCTCAGGGGTATCCCAGTCTAAGGGGGTCTGTCCTAAGGTCACAGTCGGAGGGTTAGATCTTACCTGGGTCTCCGCGACCGGCGGGCCGATTCCAATAGCACGAGCCTGAGCCCGGGTGGTGACAGGGCAGGCTCCAGCAGGGCCTTGAGGGGCAAAAGCGAACAACAGCGGGGCTAAATCATTTCCCAAGAGTACTTCCGCTGGTAGCCCTTTCATCAGGCCCACATTCACTTGGCCAGCACCCACCCCCCAGTCCAAATGCACTCGGGCCGTGGGGAGACGATGCACCGCACCCCCGGCCACTCTAACGGCCACCGTTTGGCCAGTATGTTCTTTTTCTGGGACCAGGTCGTGTTGGATCAATGTTAGGGTGGCCCCAGTGTCTCGTAATCCACTGACAACTTGTCCATTTACTCAGACTGTTTGTCGGTGATGTTGACGGTTGTCTACGGCAGCCGCATATAGGGGGTTGGCCTCGTGCAAAATTTCCCATTGCTCTTCCCCCAGGGGCTGGGCTTCAATGCAATGGGCCCCTGAGGTAAAGGGCCGGGTGTTACCTTCAGCGGGCTTCCTCCAAGAAGCTTGTCGAGCTGGATCTAGTGGGCATTTGTCTCTCAGGTGGCCCCCCTGTTGGCACCTATGGCACCGCCGGCGGTCCGGGACACTGGACTGGGCGAAGCGGGAGGGAGTGTTGTAGCTAGGTTGATTAGCGGGGGTGGTTGGAGTAGGGCCGACTGGGCGGCTTTCTACTCGGGGAGCTGCCTTTTGGACCGAGGGGTCGGGTTTGCGGGCGTCTGCATACTCGTCGGCCAGCCGGGCGGCTTCGGGTAGGGTAAGTGGTCGCCTATCCCGAATCCACTCTCTGAGCTCCTTGTCCACCTTTTCAAAAAAATGCTCCAACAAAAACAATTGTAATACCTCCTCCGCGGTGGTAGCTTGGCACCCATCCATCCAGTGGCCAGCCGTGCGTTGTAGTCGGCAGGCCCATTCGGTGTAGGAGTCACCGGTTTGCTTTCGGGATTCCCGGAAGCGTCTCCGATATGCTTCGGGGGTTACCGCATATCGGGACAATAGAGCTTCCTTGACCAATCGATAATTTCCCACCTCATGGTCCGGGATCGCCCGGAAAGCATCACTGGCTCGTCCGGCTAATTTGCCAGACAAAATTTTAACCCACTCCTCGGAGGGTACTTTATGTAAGGCACATTGACGCTCAAAATCCGCTAAGTATTGGTCAATCTCCCCCTCTGTTTCTACGAAATTTTTTAAAGCGGCAAAGTGTACTTTCCTCTTTTCCTCGGGAGTTTGAAAAGTCCCAGCAATTGGACTGGCGCTGGTTGAAGTCTGGCGCCGGTTGGTATCGACCGCCGCAATTACTTGAGTCACGATCCTAGGTGAGGGGTTTGGTCCGTAGTGAGCCAGCCTTACCCTCACCTCGTGGTCGAATCGTTCGTCTTCCGGGGTTCGGACCAATGCGATCTCCGGTTCTGGGTTTGGTTCGACACCCAGTTCGCCATTCTGTTCAGCTAAGTCCAATGCGACCAATTCTGCCAAAATGTCTCTTTTCTTTTTGTTGCTAGCCGAACGACCACGGCTCTCCAACAAGTCTTTTAGGGTAGATCGTTTCAACCTTCCGTAGTAGGCCTCCATCCTGATTGCTCTCGGTAGCTGTCCTTCTGGGGTGAAAGAACGATCCCACTGCTGCCACCAATTGTAGCGGCACCCCGGTGTAGTAGGGGTTTACGCCGCTGAGAAGGTGTCCTTTCCCCCAAGCACGAAGTCAGCTAAAGCATAACAGGTTCCCCATAATTACGACTCCAAGTAATAGCCATCCCCTCCAAGCACGAGACGAGACTCTGTGTTGAGGGTCAAAGTAGGAATAATGTTTATTCTGCAACTCGGGCTTTTATGCCTGTAACGGATCACCTGGCACCCCGACTGGGTACCTCCGTTAATGGATGCTCCTAGCGCTTCCTGAGGACTCCAAGCACTCTAGCCGACACCACAATCACCGAATCAGAGAAGCCTTTAAATTCTCCCAAGCGTATGAATGCTGTAGACCATTGAATAGGAACCATACGAATAGGCTTGTACTCCTAGCAGTCAACTGGAACAGCATACAATAAATCCTTCCCCCAATAATGAGACGACACATCACTTTGAGGGTAAAACAGGAACTCTGGACTGGCTCATCCAGCCTGGCTTTTATTTCCAACTCACACATACAGGCCACACCCAGGGGGAGGCATAAAAGAACCAATGACATAGATGTTACCTCCCACACATCCCCTCCCCTTAGTGTGACACATAATCCCATTATGCATACAGGGTAAAATATACTTTTACACAACTTTCATAACTTTAAAACCATACATCACATTCACATAAAAATACATATCCACAATCAATCCATTCAGGGGAACAACATATAAAAAAATGGCATGAATCCGACCAGGGGTTCAAAAGTTACTAAAAGTATCTTTTGTTCCTTTCTGGCTGGCAGAAAAACATCCCCACAATGCACCCTGGTTTCCTCCCTTCTGCCCTGGAGTTAATTGGAGAAGTAATCCAATTACCCAGGACTAAAGGCAGACTCCATTAACCACATGGTTGCAAAACAACATAAAACACTTTAAAATACATAAAGTCACATTTACACATAACACACAGACATTTCACCTATCCCCAGATAGCTGGGATCTGCACGCACAAAACTACCGAATAGCGCGCAGATCCTACTCACACAGTACAATTGCCATGGAGCTAAAGTCTTTCCCATTGTCTTTCATTATATGAATAGGCTCCATGGTATGGCTATCTGGGGTATCACATTCCCATAAAGTCTGGTCCATAGTCCAAAGGCAAGAGGCGGGCAATCAGCCCCCTCCAAGGACACGTGGCGAGGTCGGTTTCGCCACAATGCCGTCCAACAACTCCTCCCCGTATCCGGAGGAGATAATACATTTACAGTGGGAGTCACTCCCACTGTACCGAGCAGAATATTTCACAAATATTACAGGTTTAATAACACACACAATATATAACGAAAATGCAATGTGCTACGTGTATTAGGGAACGGAGATCTAAGGGAACAATATACGTGAAAATCCCCTAGATCGGTTGGGCCGTTCGCTAGATACACGTTTGCACCATTTACTCAGGAACCATATAACATAAACAAAAACTCTCTCTTAGATCCGGTGTCTCTATTTCGGTACTTTGGATCTGTCGACCAGTATGGGCGTACGTTACCGGTAAGGTTGAAATTCGTCGTGTGGAAAGTTCGTGAGTGTTCGGTCATTAGTTCATGCGGTCAAAATGGCCGCGACCCATTGTTCTTTCCACGTGGCGGCGTGTACCGTACGGATCCACAAGTACCCGAAATCCACAATAATCCAAATACAACGGCAATTCTCCGAGATGGTATCTGTCACTCCAAAAGGGGTCTGTCAAACCGAGCTAATAAGGGATTCCATACTGAGGACTTTCACTATGGGGACTCAATGGATTCTGATAGTGACTCTGGAGATGCGGATTATTTCGATGGAGAACCTACTTACGCCCAGAGGTCGTTTTTAAAGGGGGGGGTACTGTCAGGGTTCTCACCTGTGAGACAGACAGCCAGACGTGGTCGCTCCTGGAATTCCCAACAGGGGACTTGAACCGGGGAACTTATCAATCCTAGTCCTGCTTTCTGCCTCTGAGCCACAGCAGTTTTACACAGAGACTACTGATTCCGGTCTTGTTCATCCTGGCATGGCTACTACACCGGGGGCTGCACCTTGACTTGTCTGTGTCTCACCTGACTCTGATCGATCATCAGCAGGGTATTTAAACCCAGCCTCGCCCTGTGCTCAGTGTCAAGTCTTTGATCTAGTGTTCCTGTGTCGTACCAGTGTTCCAGTTTATCTGCTTCATATATTTGACCTCGGCTTCTGACTACGTCTATTCTGACCTCTGGCATCACTTCGGCTACTCCTCGTTGTTCCTGACCTCTGGCATCCTTTGACCTCGACTATCCTGCTGCTTCAGTCCTTGCCTGTCCTGCGTATTTGGTACTGCATCCTGCACAGCCCCCGTGCACAGACCCACAGGCCAGGTGAATTCTTACCTGACCACCTCGGCCTGTGGCTATCTGCAAGGGTGAGCAACATATCTGCGCTACAGACTCCCAACTCAGGTAAGACCCTGACAAAAAGTTAATAAGTTTTTAGGGGCACAATCTTACAGGGGCCATAGTCATGAGGAAGGAGGCTGGCAAATAGGCTTCTCCACAATCCAGGGAAGCAGGGCAATTTTCCATTTAAAGGGCCAGTTACAAACAGCGATTTGTAACAACATCCATAAAGGGCCTATTAACTTGCGGTCAGAGAAGTGTGAGCACTTAATAGCCGACACACTTGTCTCTGGGGTGGTCCATTAGTTCGGTAGTTTCCATTTGTATAGAGTACGGATGGAAACTACCGAATAACATACGATTAATGCATATAAGTACCATGCAATGGGGAAAAAAAAAACACACAAATACAATAACGAATACAGTCACATAGGAATGTTACAGGACAGGCTTAATACATTCCGCTACATGCATTTTTTTTAAAGGGGCCCCATCAGCGTGCAAGTGGGTCTGGGCGGCCGGGCCGCCGGTTCCATGACAACCGTCATGGTTGTCACCCGCTGATGGCGGCCCTGCAGGTGCATATACTACATCCCCATAATCAATGATTGGCATCAGCATTTGCTGTACAATCTTTTCCTTTACTGTAGGGTTTAGGCAGGATTTGTTTCTATTTATTTTTTTTTTTGTCTTGCCCTGCATGCTAAAGTTAGTTGTTCCCAGCCCCACTCAACATTGTTGGCTCGTTAACTTAAATGTTATTTCACCTATCTGCATACCCTCTTATTTTATTGATACCGACCCGAATGTCTTGCTTGACCAATCCTCACCTCCTCTGTGCATCTCCATTCCATAGCTTTATTGCATGCCTTTTTGACTATATCATCTCTGTCTTCCACAGTCTGAGTTAAAAAAAAATCCCTGTTGGAAACCACACAGTTCTCAGTTCTCAGTTCACAGTTGCAGATGATCGGGCCCATCAGGTAGCCCATGCGGTTAGGGCCACCCAATGGAAATGAATATCATCATCAGAGTGGTCCCGGTAACAGCGCGACCGGGCCCCCTCTGATGATGTCAGACCCTCAGAAAAAGTAACTGCCGTGGTCACTCCTCCCAGCAACCACCAGGAGCCGCGCAGGAGGAAGTAGAGGGAGTCAGAGTGGTAATTCTAACTCCCATCAACCTGAGCCACCACTGGACCCAAGGAAGTCACCCTCCTGCACCTAAAAGGTAGGTAATAGGAGGGTGACTAAAATATTTTGCATTGGTGTGTGTGTGTGTATGAGTATGTGTGTCTATGTGTGTCTATGTGTGTCTATGTGTGTCTATGTGTGTCTATGTGTGTCTATGTGTGTCTATGTGTGTCTATGTGTGTCTATGTGTGTCTATGTGTGTCTATGTGTGTCTATGTGTGTCTATGTGTGTCTATGTGTGTCTATGTGTGTCTATGTGTGTCTATGTGTGTCTATGTGTGTCTATGTATGTGTCTGTATATGTGTGTCTCTGATGTGGGATTATTAAAAATCTTTATTGTACTTGTATTGAATTATTGTACTAACTCCATTTTAACCTTATACTGTGATGATCCTCCATTTTGTCCTCCTAACCTGACTTCTTCAATCCTCCATTTTGTCCTCCTAACCTGACTTCTTCAATCCTCCATTTTGTCCTCCTAACCTGACTTCTTCAATCCTCCATTTTGTCCTCATGACTTAACTTGTTCATTTTAAAACTACCTTACGTGACTGAACTTCTCAACCCAATTAGTATAGTAGACAAAGAATGTGTTCCCTGCAAGGACAAGCACCAGGAGTTGCTGGCTACTCCTTAAAACTTGCTGGCTACTCCTTAAAACTTGTAAGATAGTATAGTTTGAAGGCCACGAGAACACAGTAGTAATGAAATGTTCTATTCATAAGAGACCTTGCACCTGGACATGAAGCCTGATACCATTGACCGTGTAAAATGACGCTCAAGACCCCCTTATCCCCACCCGTGTCCAGAATAATCCCACCTCTGGTGGGTGGGCACGGGACTAACCTCTTAATTTTTCGAACCAATAGGTAAGACACTAACCCCGACACCTAACAATTAATCCAATTGATGATGTTTATTTGCTGATATTCTAATAATCAATGATGACGCAAAATGCCTCTTAAAAGGGCCTGCGCGCCCGCTTTTACCTCACTTGCCAATAAACTTTCTCGAAGTTATTTTAACCTGAACCTTGTGTGTCAGACTTAATTACTTCAGCGTATATACGCAATTCAGTTTTATTGATTTGGACAGGAACAGATAGACATTTAAACATTTTGGTTTACTTTTAAAAAGTACCATAACAACTTGGCGCCCAACGTGGGGCATCGGGCTATGTCCGGCCGGTGAGCCATCCTAAGGAAGACAAGGGTGGACGGAGGAATCCGGGGGGAAGGAAAGGAGATTGATCACCTCCAGGTACACGGTAGAGACTTCTGCAGAGCCACCGGTATGTTCCGGCCCCTTTGATTGACCCGTCCACGTGTCTGTGACTTCTTCCCGGGAGGACATCAAAGACAGGTAATATCTTGCCCGGTGTCTCGTTACTCACTTGTTTACCTGCATTTTAGTCTATCTGTTGCCTGGGTGTGTTTGAATTGTTTGCAGGGGATTTGCCTGGGTCTTCAGTGTGTCTGTCTATCTGTTTGTATTTTACCCCTTTTGGGATAAAGGGGGGTGGACCTGCGGATGCGTTCCTGGGGGTCTTCTGTTGCCTGTTTACCTCTTTTAGGAACCACGGTGCTGTGGTTGTAAGGAAAAAGGGGGGTTGACCTGCGGATGCGTTCCTGGGGGTCTTCTTTGCCTGTTTACCTCTTTTAGGAGCCTCGTGGCTGTGGCTGTAAGGAAAAAGAGGATTGTTGGAACTGTGGATTTTGTGTAGACTCATAATTTCCTGTGATCCTTCTGGTGTCACTTTGAGAGCCTAGCTAGCTTCTTTGTGCACGTGGTAACCCGCAGCTTCAAGTGTGGAGGCTGAGGGAATTCCAATTTTCTTTTGGTAACCACAACCCCGAGCGCTGGGGCTGGTGGAATTCCAGTTTTCTGTTTATTTGTGGTAGGGGACTTAGTCTTGTGGCAGGGGACTCTGTTTCCTGGGGGGATTCAAGTAGGCATTGCTTGTTTTCCGCATCACGAGGTAGTGAGACTTATAAGTGGGTTTTATAGGGGCACTACGGGAGTGAGGATAGAGGTGGCCACATTCTTGTGGACTGCTGTGTAGAGGGAGGCTGACGGAACTCGGACCGGTGTCAGTTGTTTTCCGTGGCCGCTGGTAGTGAGACTTACGAAAGTCGTTCTCCGAGCGGAGACACTACGGGGTTGAGGGAGGTGACTTTGGAGTAAGCACACGAGTAAAGGAAAGGGATTATTGTTGATTTCATTTGAACTGTGATGCATGCACTGTATTTCAATTGTATTGTTGTCTTGTTTGTCTAATTAGGAGTCTCATGAACTCCTGTGTCTGTCTCTAAGGATTTTCCTTGCCTTTCATCTTTTCTACACTTCCTATATTATTATACTATCCACTCCTATTTCTCTGATAAGAGAAGTGATTGGTCACACACTTCTCACCTCGCTCCAATCCGTGTCTACCACCCCGGGTAGGCGGATTCAGTGACTAGTCTACGTTTTGGGAAGACGCACCAGAGAAAGTCCCACGGTTCTCGGGTGGCAGTCGAGCATTGTAGACGTTCTTGTTCAGTTTTCCTTCTCTCTCCCTATATCTAGGACGCTGGTATAGGGGGAAAGGGATTATGGGGCAGGATTTAAGCAAGCCCAGTAAGGGCTGGTTAGCATGTGATTTGGTAGAAAACAGAGAGGGTGAGGAGATGGTTAAAGGTGTTGAAAAGATTGCAAAAGTATGTAAAATTGCTGTACCGACATGTGGAAGATTGCAACCAGAAAGTTGGCGCAAGTTACTGGCAGAAATGAAAGGCAAGCTTACAGATAATGGTTTATTAAAGACTGCTGAAGCATGGTACAGAGTAGCGAAGGCTATTCAGCTAGAAGGTTGGGTTGAGGAAGAGATAAATCACAAAGGTGTGAAATTGTTTGTGTATCATAATAACTGTGTTGCTGGGGTTTATCCTCAGCCAGCGCCCCAAAATGGCGCCCAGGGGATATCTATCCCCAAGGTTCAGTCAGCCGTAGGTGATAGCCAGCTGACTATGTTCCCCACTCCCAATCCTCCTAACACCCATCCCGTCACCTCCCCTGTCTGCCCGGTCCTGAATTCTGATGGATCTTTCTTTTCCCCTTCCCCGTCTCTAACATTCCCATCATCCTCATCCATCCCTACGCTACCTGCTATACCTCCCCCTAACATTTCATCTGCCATTCCTTCCCTACACTCTCTCTCCGTTAATGATCCCCTCCCCTCGTCATCCGCCCAGCTAACCACCTCTTCCACCCTTGCCCCGGCTCCTCCCTCTACACCCACCTCTACCAATCCCTCTCCGTCCCCTCCCATCTCCACCCCAGTCCAATACCCCACCTCCTTCCCCTCCCCAACCTGGCCCTACCCCTTCCCATATCCCATGGCCCTGCCCTATCCCGGGTATCCACTACCCCTTCCCCAAGCCACTCCCCAGGTTCCGGTCATGCCCAGTCCGGCACAGTCCGCTCCGGATGTGCCCACATCCAACATGGCCGCCACTTCTTCCCTTAACCCTAATACAGTACCTTTTCCGGCCACCAATATGGCGGCCCCCAGTACAGCCCTGATGCCGGTAATTCCCGGTGACTACCTATCCCCAGGTTATGACTCGCTAGCCACCCCCGCATCTGGGACCCCCGCTCATCCTCCGGTCCTGTCACCTTACTCGGGCCCTGCACGTAAGAGAGCTCAGATCATAGAATTAGATGAGGGAGAAGAGGATAGGTTATCCCAGGACTCGTTGGAGGCTGCAGGAGCCGCTGCAGGAGCCTCAACTCATCGTTCTATCGATGATCCCTTTGGACACAAGGGTCGGGGAGAACGGACCCCTCCTAAATATGTTGCTTTTAACCCCACTCAAGCTAGTGCATTAATGAAATCGCTCCCTGACCCAGAAAAACAGCCTATGCCTTTTTACCGAGGGATAGTTCAAATTCAAAAGACCTATTCCGCCGCATGGCGTGATTTACTGAGCATTTGTGCTATTAAAGCAGGGGATGCATATTGGCCGAGCATGGCCCGTCACCTCAGTACAGATCTGCTTTCCAGTGATGTTGATTACCCCTCTGGGGTAACCTTTTGCACCCAATTAAGAGAATGGGCTAAAGACAAACTTGCAGATCAGGCTGCTGGCCTTACTGATGTTATTCAAGATAAAGGAGAATCAGTGGAAAGGTTCCATGCAAGACTGTATCAAATGTTTACAGATTTGGGATTTGATCTTACTGACAAAATTCATTCACAAATGCTGTCAGGTGCGTTTGTCCAAGGTGTTAAAGACTCTATACGTAAGGGAATCATTGCTGCACGCCCTGAATATAAGGTTGTTCCCCTGGATACCCTGCTTTTAGTTGCTAGAGGTTTGGAATCTGTTCAGACCCCAAGAAGACCCACTTCAGCTCCTCTCATGGTATCCCGCTCCACTCCAGTCCCAAGAGGTCCCAGACCGGAGGAGGGGGGGCATTGCTTTAATTGTGGAGCAAAGGGGCACTTTAGAAATGACTGTCCAGAACCAAAAAGGGAGCAGAGGGAATCCAGAAAACCACCCAAGCCTGCCCCGGCTCCCAAAGCCACCAAACAGGTTCCAATAGTTGAGGAACCCGATGACTAGGAGATTGGCAAGCCTGTGTCCGTAACCCCTGTCATGGCAGTGTCTACAGGGGATAAGGGGGGGCCACTTGCCACAGTGACTTTACCCATTGAAGGCCACCCTACCACATTTCTAGTTGACACAGGTGCAGCCCGTAGTGTTCTACGAGAACAAGACCTGCCAGATCCATCCTTCCTGTCCAATATTGATGTCTCTTGTGTTGGAGTGGATGGCCAACCAAGACATAGCCCTTTAACAACTCCACTACGAGTTGGCTCTAGCCTGCTTGCTCGCTTTGTGGTATCCTCCACATGCCCAATTAACCTGTTAGGTGCTGATGTCCTCTCACGCCTGCAAGCATCCATCACCTTCACCCCAGACGGGCAGGTAGAAATGTTCACACCTCTATCTGTATCAGACACCTCAGCCCTGTGCTCCTTGCCTCTGATGCTGCATTTAGAAAAGCCCCGTGAGGAAGCAGCAGAATTAAAGTCCAATTTCCCAGAGGAATTAAAAACACAGGTGCCCACCAAGTTATGGTCCTCAGGCCCAGAGGACATAGGTCACCTAAATGTTCCCCCTGTGGTGGTAAAGCTTATCCCAGGAGCTAAGTTACCAAGAAAGCCACAATATCCATTAAAACCAGCACAGTCTGCTGCCATTTCTATCCACATCAAGGCACTCTTAGAGAAGGGTGCCCTGGTGAAATGTAAATCTGAATGCAACACCCCATTATTTCCTGTGAAAAAGAAAACTCCAAAAGGTGAGCCAGAGAAGTACAGGATGGTCCAGGATCTCCGTGCTGTCAATGAAGCTACCATCCTGGACACCCCTCTTGTACCAAATCCCCATACTCTGCTCTCTGGAGTCCCACCATCTGCAAAATTCTTCACAGTCATTGACCTAGCCAATGCCTTTTTCAGTGTCCCACTGGACCCATCCTGTCAATACCTGTTTGCTTTCACTCATGAGATGCAACAGTATACCTGGACTGTCATGCCCCAAGGGGCACAAAATTCTCCAAGTCAATTTGCAAAGGCCATGGGTACCATCCTTGACCCATGGCAAGCTGAGCACCCAGAAGTTGTCTTACTTCAGTATGTGGATGATCTACTGCTCTGTGGAGATGATATACCCACTACTGAAAGGTGTTCAATTAGTCTTCTTTCCTATTTGGCAGAACAGGGATGCAAAGCTTCACTCACCAAGCTGCAATTCTGCCAATCTTCAGTGATTTTCCTTGGACATTGCCTATCTCAAGGTACCAGACATCTTACTCGGGACCGGGTAAGAGCTGTTCTGGACATTCCACCTCCAAGGACTTCAAAGTCTCTTCATGCCTTCCTAGGCCTCATTTCCTACTGCAGAGCATGGATCCCAGAAGCCTCTCTGCTTATGCAACCTCTCTAGGATGCACTTAAGTCTGACCCATTCTGTCTGACCAATGAAGCTCTGGACAATTTCAATGCTCTCAAACGTGCCATTGCTTCTGCTCCTGCTTTGGGCCTACCTGACTACACCAAACCTTTCAAGTTATTTGTCTCTGAAAGACAAGGCCATGCAACAGGAGTTCTCACCCAAACTAACGACTTAAGAGGCCGCCAGAGGCCTATTGGATATTTCTCATGTCAACTGGACATTGTGGCCAGAGGGACCCCTTCCTGCCTCAGGGCCGTTTTTGCTGCAAGAGAGCTCATAGAAAAAACCTCAGACCTGGTCCTTGGCCACCCTCTGGTTGTTTTGGCCCCTCATGACATTTCTGCCATCATCAACCAAGTCCAGCTCAAGCACGTGTCTCCAGCAAGACACCTGCGCCTACAGTGTCATCTTCTTTTGCCTGACAACATTTCCATCCAGAGATGTCAAGTGCTTAATCCATCCACTCTTCTTCCACTCCCTGAGGGGGGTATCTACTATGGATTCATCACGGATGAGACCTACATTTACCTGCTCTGCGGGTGTATCAAGAAGATCATGCACCCACATTTGACATTTCAAGAAAATGGGAATCCTCTCTGTGAAGGCCCAGATTACGCCTTCTGTACCATGTGGTACAAACCAAACATTTCTCCCGAACCTTGCTATGAAGATGAGCTTTACCACTGGACTGATGTGAAGCTCACTGCTCAAGACTTCTATTGTGATTCTGAAGGCAATAGCATGGTCTTGGTCCAGCTACCTCAACAACTCAACTACCTCTACCGCCATTGGGATACTGCTATCCCACATATTCCTGTTACCAAGTTAAAGACAAGGTCATGGAATGATCTTGGGCCCATGGCAAAACTATGGGCCACCATGAATGAAGAACAGCTACAGGAAAATGGTATTGCCAAATACCCAACAACTGACCTTCTAGAAGCATGGCCACGCCATTTCCTAGAAAAGGAATTTCAAGATCTGGTCATAAAGAATGATTATGACCCAGAAACACCTCATGACTGTTTCGAACAGATGAAAATGGAAACAGTGCACTTACCAACTGTGCATGAGAATCCAATATCAGATCCGGATTTTACCCTGTTTGTGGACGGTTCAAGATATGCTGATGAAGAAGGAGGTTACCATACAGGATATGCCGTAACCACAACAGATGAAGTTATCAAATCATCATCCTTACCGCCAGCAATGTCTGCGCAAGAAGCTGAATTACAGGCTCTGACTTCAGCATGCAAAATCTCCGAAGGAAAACGTGCCAACAACTATACAGATTCAAGATATGCTCTGGGTGTGGCACATGACTTCGGCCTAATTTGGAAGACAAGAGGATTCCTTACCACCGCCGGTACACCAGTCAAACACAGCACTGCAATCAAGGAGCTAATGGATGCCCTCCTACTCCCCAAAGAAGTGGCCGTTTTGAAAGTCAAGGCCCATGGGAAATTGGATACAGATGAAGCAAAGGGCAACCACTTAGCTGATCAGGCTGCTAAGCTAGCGGCCAGGGATCTGCAGGAAGTGGACGAAGAAGTGTCCGGACAAGAAGAAGAAGAAGTTCCTATTTTTGCTCTGCAAACTCTTCCTACTGATTTGCGAATTTTGCGAGAACAGCAAGCTGCAGTCACTCCTGAAGAAATCCAGAAATGGAAAAAGAAAGGAGCTGTCCAAAAGGACGGAATATATTACAACAACTTCAAATTTTGTCTTCCCAGAAATTTGTATCCAGCAGTTGTCCAATGGGCACATGGGCCTGCACACCTGTCAAAAGAATTGATGGCCGCCCTCATACAGAAGTATTATGAAGCACCTGGAATCACAACATTGATCAATAGCTTCTGCAAGGCCTGTGTCATTTGTGCAAAATGTAATCCAGGAAAACCAATCAAGGTGCCTGCAAAACACCTGGCGAAGCCCATGTACCCCTTCCAGCGAATTCAAATTGACCACATTCAAATGCCCAAGAGTGGGCCCCATGAATATGCACTAGTCATAGTGGACATGTTCTCAGGCTGGCCAGAAGCCTACCCAGTGGCCAATATCACTGCAAAAACAACCGCAAAGCGCCTACTTACAGATATTGTATGTAGATTTGGACTCCCAGAAGTCATTGAGAGTGATCAAGGCCCAGCCTTTACAGCAACAGTGACTAAAGAAATTTGGACTGCTCTAGGGGTGACTCTAGCCTTCCACACCCCTTACCACCCACAAAGTAGTGGTAAAGTGGAGCGTATGAATGGCACTCTAAAAACCAGAATGTTAAAAATGTCACAAGAAACAAAGATGCCCTGGCCAGAAAGCCTGCCAATAGCTCTATTTAGTGTTAGGCACACACCTAGAGGGAAGCATTCACTGTCCCCATATGAGGTTCTATTCGGGACAGCACCCAGACTAGGTTGTTATTATCCACAGCAGTTGCAGCTCCAATCAGATGTTTTAGTAGACTATGTAACTGAACTTGCAAGTGTTTTAAACAAGATACATGCCCAAGTTTTCTCTTCAATTCCAGATCCCGAATTGGATACAGGTTCCCATAACCTGCTTCCCGGAGATTGGGTCCTGGTCAAGAAGTTTGTGCGGAAAAATACCCTGGAACCAAGATTTGACGGTCCATTCCAAGTTCTCCTGATTACTGCAACCTCCGTCAAACTGGCCGGTAGGCCAAATTGGATCCACGCTTCCCACTGCAAGAAATCTCCTGCCCCAGAGGAAGCGAATACCGCACAAACATGTATCTCTGGTACACCTTCTCCCTAATTAGCCTTATAAAGGCCCAGCAAGTAGCCATTACCAAAGATATTAGTGGGTACACCTTCTGGTATAATTCATCGTGCACCCAGGTGGCTACTTATACCTTTGACTACTGTGATATTGTAGAATGCCCATTTCCCACACCACAAATCCAGAGCATCTATAGAGATATCCCTCATTCGAAAGACCCATATGTTTGTGTAGTTGACAAGCAATGGGGGCACAATTGTGACCATTGGGGGGGCGGCGGGATGGAATGCCGGGCCTGCCTGGGGTTACAAACCAAAAAGTGCCGTAGCTAAAGTAGATGATCATGGTAGATCTCTTCTCCAGAGAATGACTTTGAGAAAGCCTGGGGGGAGTACACCAATGAAATTAATCCTTAACATTGAGCATCCAAGCCCAACAGATGCAGACCAGTATGTGATGGGAATGTATTGGAAAAAGGGTTCCTACCGAAAATTAGGGCATTTCTACCTCAAAGATATGTGCAACTCTTCTGAGTGGCAAGGGGCCACCCATATGGTCCCTAACCCATTAAAACCTCATATCCAGACCTTTCAAGACATGATGGCCATTGCTAACCCCACCTTTGAAGATACCATGGCCGCTGAAACAGGTTTTAATGATGTAAATCTATGGTTAGAATGGATGAAATATAATGCTAATAAGCATAATAGAACTGCATGCTATGTGTGTGGCGGTGCCCGGCCTCACCTGGGTACCGTGCCTTTAATCCTACCAGTAGATATAGAAGAATGTGTTTTAAGCCTTTTTGCCTATCACTATAATTTTAACAGGTCCATATGTATTGCATGGACAAAAGAGTATCCTCTCCTAACCCAGGATGTCAAACCCCCAGATGGTATTACCGTGTATAAAGGTAATTACACTTGTTATGCTAATTACGATGGAATAGGTAAATTCTTGGGTAACTTCTCTAAGGGGTATTGTGCTACCTACAGAAATGTCTCTATGGACTTGTTGCAGTTTCACACCAGGTCATTAGGGGATATTTACTGGTTGTGTGGGGATTTACAGCTAAGATCCAGAATGGACAAGCAGTGGTGGGGGGAGTGTACTCTGGCTAAAGCTATTATGCCTATACATATCATCTCTGACACGCACCTCGTCACCCATGGGTCCAAACACACTAAGGTTAAGCGTGACGCCCCAGTGAAAGGAAGTTTTGATCCTCATGTGTATATTGATGCCATTGGAGTGCCTAGGGGGGTGCCCAATGAGTTTAAAGCAAGGGATGAAGTTGCTGCAGGATTCAAATCAATTTTTACCATAGTTACCGCAAACAAGAATTTAAATTGGATAAATTACATTTATTATAATCAACAGCGTTTTGTTAATTACACCAGAGACGCCCTCCAGGGGTTGGCCGAACAGCTGCAGGCCACATCCCAAATGGCTTTCCAGAATAGAATGGCCCTAGATATGATCTTAGCCGAAAAAGGAGGGGTTTGTAAAATTTTGCCCGACACCATGACATGTTGTACCTATATCCCAGAAAACACAGGCCCTAATGGTAAAGTTACATTAGCCATAGAGAAATTAAATGACCTGTCTGAAGAGTTAAAAAGGAATTCTGGGATAAAAGATCCCTGGGAAAGATGGTTTGGTTGGATGACAGGATGGCAAAAGGCTTTAATGCAGATTGGTATGGCTATACTAATTTTCCTTTTTATTTTTGCTCTTCTCTTTTGTTGTATCCTCCCATGTCTGAGAAAATCCCTCGTGAAGACTGTTGACCAAGCGGCACCCACTTTCACCCATCTCGAAGTTGATGACCAAGATTTCCAAGACGTCAACTCACCCTGTCTGCCGCTGCAAACAATCCCTTTTGTTGATAAAGTGCAGGAATTCTAGGAAGGGACTAGCTTAGGGACAGCATCTGTCAGTGAATGGTAAAGGCCCCGTGTGGAGAAGTGGTGGGTTAGCTGCCATGGGACACCCATGGGTGTGAAGTGTTCGAGAGCCATACTGACGGATGAGTTAGCCTATTAGGGTCAGCTCTAGGGACAGACTTGCACTTTGCATTAACACCTAGCTAGCGGCCACGGGGTTTCTGTGCCTTTGGGTTAACACGTCTTCTGATACTAACAAATAAAGTTTTATCTCTTAGAATCTAACATTTCATAGGGGGGACTGATGTGGGATTATTAAAAATCTTTATTGTACTTGTATTGAATTATTGTACTAACTCCATTTTAACCTTATACTGTGATGATCCTCCATTTTGTCCTCCTAACCTGACTTCTTCAATCCTCCATTTTGTCCTCCTAACCTGACTTCTTCAATCCTCCATTTTGTCCTCATGACTTAACTTGTTCATTTTAAAACTACCTTACGTGACTGAACTTCTCAACCCAATTAGTATAGTAGACAAAGACTGTGTTCCCTGCAAGGACAAGCACCAGGAGTTGCTGGCTACTCCTTAAAACTTGCTGGCTACTCCTTAAAACTTGCTGGCTACTCCTTAAAACTTGTAAGATAGTATAGTTTGAAGGCCACGAGAACACAGTAGTAATGAAATGTTCTATTCATAAGAGACCTTGCACCTGGACATGAAGCCTGATACCATTGACCGTGTAAAATGACGCTCAAGACCCCCTTATCCCCACCCGTGTCCAGAATAATCCCACCTCTGGTGGGTGGGCACGGGACTAACCTCTTAATTTTTCGAACCAATAGGTAAGACACTAACCCCGACACCTAACAATTAATCCAATTGATGATGTTTATTTGCTGATATTCTAATAATCAATGATGACGCAAAATGCCTCTTAAAAGGGCCTGCGCGCCCGCTTTTACCTCACTTGCCAATAAACTTTCTCGAAGTTATTTTAACCTGAACCTTGTGTGTCAGACTTAATTACTTCAGCGTATATACGCAATTCAGTTTTATTGATTTGGACAGGAACAGACATTTAAACATTTTGGTTTACTTTTAAAAAGTACCATAACATCTCTGTATGTATGTGTCTGTGTGTGTCTATCTATGTGTGTCTCTGTATGTATGTTTCTGTATGTGTGTGTGTGTGTGTCTCTATGTATGTGTGTATTTATCTGTGTGTATGTGTGTCTATATGTATGTGTATGTATGTATGTGTCTTTATGTATCTGTGTGTGTGTCTGTGTGTCTATGTATGTGTCTGCATGCATGTGGGTGGGTGTGTGTATGTATGTGTGTCTGTGTGACTGTATGTATGTGTCTGTATGTCTGTGTGTGTCTGTATGTCTGTGTGTGTGTGTGTGTCTGTATGTATGCGTGTGTATGTGTCTGTATGTATCTGTGTGTATGTGTGTGTGTCTCTGTGTATGTGTGTCTGTATGTATGTGTCTATGTGTGTCTCTGTCTGTGTGTGTGTCTATGTATGTGTCTGTATGTGTGTGTATGTGTCTCTGTGTGTGCGTGTGTGTCTGTCTGTATGTATGTCTGTCTGTATGTATGTGTGTATCTCTGTGTGTGTCTGTATGGGGTGGTGGTGGGGGGATTGGGGGCCCCATGGATCACTGACACAACATCTTCATCTCTAATTCCCTCACACTACTAGCACTCACTGAGACCTGGCTTTCCCCCTCTGATACCACTACTCCAGCTTCTTTATGTTTCGGTGGACTACAATTCTCCCACACTCTCAGACTCAACTGTAAAACGGTGGTGCAGGCATCCTTCTCTCCCCTCACTGTACCTTTTAACCTATCCTCCCTGCCCCTGCCCTATCCTTTACTTCCTTTGAAGTTTACATTGTCTGAATATTTAAGCTCAACCTTGACCCCAACTCCCCATCCAACTACCGCCGTGTATATATAGCTGCTGCCGTTTGCCTGCAAGGTCCTTGAGAGAGTTGTGTATGCGAGTTTGACAGACTTCCTTGAATCCAACTCTCCTAATTTTTCTTGCTCTTTCTGCTGCCTTTGACACTGATGATCATCAACAGCTTCTTCTCATTCTCTGTAATCTCGATCTGTGAGATACTGCTCTCTCCTGGTGCTCCTCCTACCTCTCCCAGCGCCTTTTCAGTGTTTCTTTCTCTGGCTCTGCCTCTTCTCCCTGTTGGCATTCCCCAAGGTTATGTCCTTGGTCACCTACTGTTCTCCATCTATACTGCCTCCCTTGGTAAACTCATCAGCTCCTTTGACCTCCATTATCCTTTGGCAAATCTACTTGTCCTCTCCTGATCTCTCTCTGCCCATCTTGACTTGTGTCTCTGACTGCCTCTCCGCGATTTCCAATTGGATGGCTGCTCACTTCTTTAAACTCAACCTGTCCAAAACAGATCTTCTGGTCTTTCCTCCCTCAAGTGTGGCTACTCCCGTGTCTGTCTCCCTCCCAGTCAACAGCACCACCATCACCTCTACCTCGCTGCCTAGGTGTTCTCTTTGACTCCGACCTCTGCTTTGACCCTCATGTCCAGTCGATTGCCAAATCCTGCCACTTCCATCCCAAAAACACAGCTTGCATCTACCCCTATTTAACACCAGACTCAACTAAGGTGCTGGTCCATGCCATTGTTCTTTCTCGCCTTGACTACTGCAATCCCCTTCTCAGTGGTCTTAGGTGTTCCAAGATTGCACCGCTGCAATCTATAATGGATGCGGTGGTGAGGCTCATTTTCCTGTCCCGCAGCTTCCTTGCCTCCCCCCTCTGTCAGTCCCTACACTGGCATCCAATTAGATTTAGGACTCAATTTAAGATTCTAGTGATTGCTTACAAGTCCTGTGGTGGAATCTCGGTAAAAATAAATTTAGTAGGCCGAGATTACCACGTGGCATGTGTACGTGCATATGCTGACGTATCGGTCGGTTGGTTGCACGTGGCAAGATACGATCAGTAGTGTACGGAGCATGTGCGAGAATACAGGATGTAGTATTCCCCTCCTCCATTGTGCTGGACAAGCCATGCGGTCAAGCAGGAAGTTAATAATTTGTTTTGATTGGTTAAGAGAATGTGCGGGCGGAGCTTAATATGGGAGGAGTTATGTGCCTATATAAGGAGCCTGCACTATTGTCCGGTGCTCAGAACTTGTTGTAATTTGGTTACATTAGTCCCTCTGAGTCCCGATCGGTGAACCGAGTAAAGAATCTCTTCCTTCCTGAAGAAACCTGTGTCCATCTCTCTGTGCTTGGCTTCCGTCAGTTTCTCCGGTATCATTTGGTGCATTGGCCGGGAAGCTCATCGTTCAACGGTAGCTGAAAAGCAGAGGCGTGAGACGGTCTATCTTTGCCCACGTTCTCTACGGCTGCACCCCTGAACTTCTGCGTGGACCTCCCTTCGTCTCGGCGCCACTGGTCTGTTGTCCAGGAGATCATCGGTGTAACGGATCACCTGGCACCCCGACCGGGTACCTCCGTTAATGGATGCTCCTAGTGCCTCCTGAGGACTCCAAGCACTCTGGCAGACACCACAATCACCGAACCGATGCAGCATATGAACCTTCTCAAGCATAGGAATGCTGTAGACCGTTGAATAGGAACCATACGAATAGGCTTGCACTCCTAGCAGTCAACTGGAACAGCATACAATAAATCCTCCCCCCCAATAATGAGACGACACATCACTTTGAGGGTAAAACAGGAACTCTGGACTGGCTCATCCAGCCTGGCTTTTATTTACAACTCACACATACAGGCCACACCCAGGGGGAGGCATAAAAGAACCAATGACATAGATGTTACCTCCCACACATCCCCTCCCCTTAGTGTGACACATAATCCCATTATTCATACAGTTTAAAATATACTTTTTACACAATATTTATAACTTCAAAACCATACATCACATTCACACAAAATTACATATCCACAATCAATCCATTCAGGGGAACAACATATTAAAAAATGGCATGGATCAGACCAGGGGTTCAAAAGTTACTAAAAGTATCTTTTAAAACCCCTAGCTTTCCAGGGCCTTCTCTGTGCTGGAGAAGTAATCCAATTATCTCCCAGCCCAGAGACAGACTCCATTAAGCACATGGGGACACAAAGACAGTAAAACACTTTAAAATACATAAATTCACCTTTTACACATAACACACAGACATTTCACCTATCCCCAGATAGCTGGGATCTGCGCGCACAAAACTACCGACTAGCGCGCAGATCCTACTCACACAGTACAATTGCCATGGAGCTAAAGTCTTTCCCATAGTCTTTCATTATGAATAGGCTCCATGGTATAGCTATCTGGGGTATCACATTCCCATAAAGTCTGGTCCATAGTCCAAAGGCAAGAGGCGGGCAATCGGCCCCCTCCAAGGACACGTGGCGAGGTCGGTTTCGCCACAATCCCAAAAAGTCCCAATATGTCCATCGATGATTTTAAAAGGGCCAGTTGCAGCAATATAAAGTACAATATGCCCCAAATAACCCAGGGGCCATAGTCAGCAGGTAGGAGGCTAGCAAACAGGCTTCTCCAGGGCCCAGTGGCGAGGTTGGTTTCGCCACAATCGGCCTCTACGTAGTAAGTGCTGGGGTGTCCCCGTCGATGAGTGTGAACTCAGGTTCAGGAACGAGGAGGTAAGACGACCGCTGTTTTAGACGGCGGACCCACTAGGGGTATACTGATTGTGCGGTAGGCCCATAAGGGGTTAATCTGTGTATGGAATCTGCCCCCTCTGTCGGAGGGAAGGAGCGAAGGCGCACCGCTCAATCGAACGCTCTTTAGTAAGACCGTTTGATTTGGTTTGGAGTCAGGCGGGGTTCTGTGTAAATAGCCCTAGCCGGACACCGGTGTCTTGTCTAGACTAGCGTTCTAGGGTGTACAATTTGTTCGCTAGGTCGGAGGGACTGGGAGACTAAGCGGCGTCTGTGTAAATTCGGTCCGCTAGCTCTCAACCTATCTTGGCTAAGTGGGAAGGCGTGTAAATTTGGAACCCACTAGACTATTGATAGAGTAGAAAGACTAAAAGGGTTCTGTTGTAAATTCCGCCCTCTAGTTCGCTATATGTGGTGCTTGGGCAGTGGGGCTAACCAAAACGGATGTAGGTAGTTTTAGGTAGTCCATCAAGGTACTGGCCAATAGATTAGTTGGGATTGTATATGTGATAAAGATTGTTTAGTAACGTGTATATCTTGTTAGATAGCGTGAGCTCTGCCGTCTAGCGAGAGTGTTAATAGTGTGTTGCTGTATTATAGTGCACGGTACCATAACCCTGTATATTTACTGATACTGTATATAAGTACTAATAATTGTCGTCTATTGCATGTCTAACACCATAACCACTAATAATTGTATTATGACCTTAAATTGTACTTTGACCTATGCTAACCGTACTGTAACTGCTGTTTGTAAAGACGATGTTACTGGGGTGTGTTATAGACGGGTAATAGTCTATAGACGGGTATAGTTTTGCCAAAGGGCATAATATCGATTACTTAGTGACTGGTGTAACAGCTGTGTGTGTACGGGAATTCCCTGAGTGTTTTTATTGTGTTATTGTGTACCTTTCACTTGGTAACTGTACCACGTGGTGCTGTTGCCGAAGGAACGGGTGTGACTGTTGAATAGAGTGTGTGTGTATAGCATTCGTTGTCAACGACGCTCCATTGATAAGTATGGGCGCGTCGGAGTCGACGATCTTGGATCCCTTAGGATGTATGGTAAAGAATTTTAAAAAGGGATTTACAGTATGTGATTTTGGGGTTAAAATGTCTCCTGCACGTTTGATCACTTTGTGCACTAGGGAATGGCCTACTTTGGTTGCGGCATGGCCGCCACCTGGCAGTTTAGATCCAAATCTGGTACAGCGTGTACACGTGGCTGTATCAGGTAGGCCTGAACTTTACGGACAGTTTCCATACATTGATTGTTGGAGGCAGGCCGTAAACGACTTGCCAAGATGGGTCCGAATATGCCACGAGGAGCAATGTCGCCTCATGGTGGCCAGGACTTATTTGTCCACTAGGACCACGATTAAGCCCATTTTGGACACGCCCCGAGTCCGAGATCCCTATGCCGCCCCCTTATTTCTCTGCAAAGGGAAGTGATACAAGTACAGGAAGTTACACACCCCCTCCCCCGTTGTCCCCATCTACTTCCACTTCCTCCTCCAGCTCAGAATCCACTCCACGCCATACTAAACCTCCCCTTCCGGTACCAGCCCCCGGAAAGCCCACCTATCCCGATTTGGCGCCATTTCAAGCTTCCGGTCAGGCTTCCTCTAGCCCGGCTCGGAATATTTTATTCACCGGCCTTCCCCATGATAAAGCTTCTCTATCCGCACGTTTTATTACCCCCCGACCGGAACCTCTAACCGACGCCCCTCCACGAAGCCCTATACTAACCCGACAACTGACCGGAACCCAAAAACCTAAACATTACCAGATGCCTCTTCGTTTGAATCCTGGGTCAGCTTACCTTAATGATGTAGGTCAAATGGTGTATGCTGACCCAGTCTTCGTATATGTCCTGTTCACGACTACCGATCTCTTGAATTGGAAGACCCACAATTCCTCGTATACTGAAAAGCCACAAGCCATGACCGACCTGTTCACCTCGATAGTCCAGACGCATAATCCAACTTGGGCTGATTGCCAGCAATTATTAATGACATTGTTTAACAACGAGGAGAGGACTAGGATAAACCAAGCGGCTATTAAAGCGCTGGAGGAAGAAGCCCGTACTTTAAACCAAGCAAATCCAGAAGCATGGGCCGCAACTCATTATCCTAATGCTGATCCCGACTGGGATGTTAATGGCGCAGATATGGTTCAACTAAAAGCCTATAGAGACGCTATAATTGCTGGCATGAAAGCTGGAGGGAAGAAAGCCATAAATATGTCGAAGACGGTTGAGGTGATTCAGAAAAGTGATGAAGCGCCTAGTGTCTTTTATGACCGATTATTGGAGGCATACCGTTTGTATACCCCCTTTAATCCGGAAGACACTGAGAATTCCCGAATGGTAAACTCTGCCTTTGTCAGCCAAGCTTACGGAGATATTAAGCGCAAGCTACAGAAGTTAGAAGGGTTCGCAGGAATGTCCATCACCCAACTAATGGAGGTAGCAAATAAGGTGTATATGAATAGGGAATCAGAAAGTAAGAAAGAGGAAGAGCGCAAGATGCGTAAAAAGGCGGATATGCTAGCGGTAGCGATCGCAGGCGTAGATAGACGGGGCCCAGATAGAGGCGATAGTAGGTGGAATAGGGAACCCCTGAGTAGGAATCAGTGCGCGTATTGTAGAGAAGAAGGGCATTGGAGAAGCGAGTGTCCAAAAAGAGAGCAATACGAGAGAGACCAACCCAGGGCAGGATATGGAAATTTTAGAGGTAGAGCGAGAGGTAGAGGAGGTCCCGGAGGGAGTAATAGTAATAACAGAGGAAGTGTAAGAGAAGATAGATACTATCCCGCAGCGCAAAGGTCCCGCGATAGAGAAGATAGGGACTTTGTAGGATTGGCTGACACGGTCATGGAGAGCTATTGATACCGACTGGGCTCCATCCCCCTTGGTCGAGCGGAGCCTATGGTCGATGTATCAATAGGGGGAAAAAGGAGTGCATTCATGATCGACACTGGTGCTAAACATTCGGTGGTGACTAATCTAGTTGCTCCTCCATCTGGAAGAACTATTACCGTGATAGGAGCAACTGGAAGGAGTGCTGCAAAACCGGTTCTTAAAAGTCGACTCTGTACATTGGGAGGCCACGTAGTAAAACATCAATTCCTTTACATGCCTGAATGTCCAGTCCAATTGCTGGGACGTGATATGCTATCCAAATTACAAGCGCAGATTACGTTCCTACCAAATGGAACAACATCTTTAAAGTTTAATGGACCTTCAGGTATTATGACATTATCCGTACCAAAGGAAGAAGAGTGGCGACTTTATACAGCGTTGACTAGCCAAAACCCTAAGAGTGATGAATCCTTATTCAACATACCAGGAGTTTGGGCAGAGAACAACCCACCAGGACTGGCCCGCAATATTCCACCCATTCGAATCGAACTAAAGCTTGGGGTTTATCCAGTGAGCCTACGGCAATATCATATCCCGCAGAAGGCTAAGAAAAATATTCAATCTTTTTTTTTTTTTTATAAATTACATTTTTATTACATTTTCATGTTAAAACATGGGGTACAGAAAAAAGAAAAGAAAAGAGGGGGGAATACATTCCACATTAGATACTTAGTGCATGCAGTTTTTACAAAATTTTGTTACACGTATCACTCAAGTCTGAAACGTTATTAGATACATATGTTCTCTATATTTTAAAATAGTTGGGATGCATTTAGGATATCTCCTCTTATAGAACCTGCTAGAAGTATATTTATAGTTCTTAGTGGATAGTATGAAAATTAAAAAAAAAAAAAATTAAAGGAAAAAAAAAAAAGGGGGGGAGGGGTCATCCCAGACCCGGTTATTGATATCCTTGATTTAAAGCCGTGGAGTAAATGTTGATATGTAACTGCGCCATTTGTCAGCTACTTTTGGGCTTAGTCTCCCTATTCTTGTTTGCTTCCACATCATAAGTTCATAATCTACTGTTGTAGACACCAAGGACTTGATTTCTTGTAAGGAAGGTAGGTCTGAAGATTTCCAGTTCTTTGCTATTAATATTGATACTGTAAATAAAATTAAAAAAATCAGTTTCCTTTTATATTTAACAATATTGTCTGGAAATACTTTAAGAAGTATTGTCTTTGGGTTATGTTCTAGTTTACATTCTGTGGTTTCTTCAATCAATCTCTCCGTATCCTTCCATAGGTTGTTTACTTTATCGCATGTCTACCATATATGCAACATAGTGCCTTTATGTAAGTTACACCTCCAGCATGTGTCCTCCGCATCTGGATAAATTGTTCGGATACTACTCGGTACCATGTACCACCTATACAATATTTTCCTTGAAGTTTCGAAGTGTTGAGCACATGATGATAGGCTTTTATGTACTGTAAAGATATTCTCCCATGCTTCTTGGGTCATAGACTCTTGAATGTCCCTTTGCCATTCTAACATAAATTTCCATGTTTTCGGTTCTTCTGTCTTGGTGAGATAATCATAACATGTAGATATTGGTTTTTTTTGTGGGCATAAAGCTGCACATAGTTGTTCAAATTTCGTAACTGATGTACGTAATGCTTCATGTCTTATAGATATTCTATTGTTTAAAAGTAGTGCTTTAGTCTGTAAATATAAACTGTGAAGGGAGATTAAATTCTTTTTGGAGATCTGGAAAAGCTTTTAAGCCGCTTCTTTCAAAAAGATGGAAAACGTGAGTTATTCCTCTTTGTTTCCAAGCTTGATAGGGAAAAGTGTAGTTGCAGACGTATAAGGTTTTTATTGGGGTTATCAATGCCCATGGATGAGCCGAGCATAATCTTTCCCGATTGTTATCCCAAATTTTTAACAAGTGTTTAGTAGTTAATAAAGTGTCTGGGGATATTGTCCGTTTCTGATGGGGAAGCCAGAATGTAGAGGAAAGGCTAGAGGTACCACAGCAGTAACTCTCTATAGAAACCCATTGAGGGATATATGATTGTGAATTTATGCTAACTATGTTACTTAAGATTGCTGAATAGTAATATGCTTTCAAGTTCGGGAATCCCATTCCTCCATCTTTTATTTGTTTCATAATCAAACTTTTTGAAATTCGGGGATGTTTCCCTCCCCAACTGAAACGAATTAATATCGCCTGTAGTGCCGAAATATATGTTTGTGGGATCTTAATCTGTAGAGACCTAAATAGATATAGTATTTTTGGTAGAATTTGCATCTTCACTGTCGCTATTTTCCCTACCCATGATAGTATGATATTTCCCCACGTTTTCAATTGTTTTTCAATATCTTTAAGTAATCTCATATAATTCGCTGAAAATAGTACTTTTTCATTTTTTGAAAATCTAATCCCAAGGTATACCAAATAATCTTCTCTCCAATCAAAGTGATGATCTAATTTGAGTTTTTCCTCCAACAGTTTCGATATATTAAAGCACATAGCTTGCGTTTTTGTAATGTTGAGTTTATAAAAGGAGAGTTGACTATATTTATGTATTTCCTTATGTAGACTGGGTAGGGTGATATGTGGCTGAGTAAGTGTTAACAGAATATCATCAGCAAAGATGTTAAGTTTATATTCTTCTGATCCCACTCGTACTCCATGTATATCTTTACTTTGTCGAATTGCTAGAGCTAAAGGCTCCAGAGCCAAAACATATAGCATGGGGGATAATGGGCACCCTTGTCGTGTACCATTCGTGATCTTAAAAGAGTCTGAGCCAAAACCTAAATTCATCACCTTTGCTGTCGGGTTATTGTAAAGGGCTTTTATCACTAGAAGAAATTCAGGTGGAAATCCGTAAGCAGTCAGGGTTTCTTGAAGAAAAAGCCAATTCAAACGGTCGAAAGCTTTCTCCGCGTCTAAAGCTAACATAATGCTTTCTAATTTAGATGACTTTAGAATAGTGTAAATGTCTAACACTTTCTTGTGTTATCTGTCCCTTGTCTGCCTGATACGAATCCCACCTGATCTGTGTGAATTAGAGTTGGTAAGATTGCCTTAATTCTTTCTGCGTACACTTTTGCATATATTTTGGCATCGATGTTCAATAAAGAAATAGGACGGAAATTTTGACATATTGTTGGGGATTTCCCTGGTTTTGGAATAGTAATAATTAAAGCTGATAGAAATTAAATCGGGAAAAAACCTTTTTTAGTTCCTTCATTGAAAAAAGCAGTTAAAGATGTCACCAATTGATGTTTATATGAAGTATAATAAGGATCCGAAAATCCATCAGGCCCTGGTGCTTTTCCTTTAGGCATTTCATTTATTAGTTTTAGTACTTACCGTAGTAATGGGTGCTGTAAGTTGAGTTAATTGATGTCCTTGGATTTTAGGTAACTGCAGTTTGTCTAAGTACTGACTTATCGTAGCTGGAGCTGGTTGTGATGTATTTTCTTGATCTTTCAGATTATATAACATTTTATAATAGCTAGCAAATTCCTCGCAAATCTGTGCAGGTTGATATATCTTTTGTCCAGTTTTAGATAATAAAAATGGGATTCTAGACTGTGCTTGTTTATTACGCAATTTCTGCGATAGAAATTTTGTTGCTTTATTGCCCATTGAATACGATGTGGCATTGAGTTTCCTTAATGCGATACTGGTTTGTCGAAAATGGATCTCATTAATATCATTTTGCGTATGCGCTATTTGCTCTTGTATTTGCAGCGATGGATTAATCTGGTTTTGTCTATGTAGATCTTGGAGTTTTTGAAGGAGGTTCAGCCAGGCAGTTTGTGTAGTTTTTTTAAGGTATGCTGCTCTACTTATTAAAAGCCCGCGTATTACCGGTTTGTGGGCTAACCATAACGTTGTTGGGTTAATATTCTGTAGATTGTTAAGGATAAAATATTGCTGTAGTTCATGTTCAATTTGGTTCCTGAATTCTAGGTCATTCAATAACTCTTCATTTAATCTCCAAGGGCCTTTTTTTGCATATCTATATTGGTCCGTTAATGTGAGCATTACAGGATTGTGGTCTGATTTTGTGGATATTCCTATCTCACAGGATTTTATTTGTGAAAGATGTGAACTGTGCACAAAGAAACCATCTATACGAGAGTAGGTGTTATGGGCTTGAGAGAAGTGCGTATATTCTTTGGCATTGGGATGCAGAGTTCTCCAAGTATCATAGAGACCATGGGATATCAATATCTTGTTAAAGGTGTTACAACTTTTCTGTAAGGAGGACTTCCTTTTATTTGAATGGAAAGCAGTTGAATCCAGATTCGGATCTAGAACCTGATTAAAGTCTCCGCCGATGATCGTAGTACCTGTTTGTAAGCTTATTACTTTGTTCATAAGTGTTTGCAAAAAATTACTTTGATTCATGTTTGGAAAGTATGCATTTACTATAGTGTATGTTGAGTTATTTATTATGCATACTAAAATAATAAATCTACCCTGTGGGTCTATATATGTTGTTATCTGTTCAAAAGCTAGTCTTTGATTAATCAGAATTGATACCCCTTTAGTCTTATTAAAGGATGTAGCATGATACTGAAAAGGAAAATTCTTCAAATTAAAGATAGGATTCGAATTATGCTTAAAGTGGGTCTCTTGCAAACAAATTATATCAGCCTTCGAATCTTGAATTTCTTTAAGTATCATATATCTCTTTTCTGGCACATTTAGGCCTCTCACATTATGTGTATAAAACTTCATGGCTTAAATCACAGGTATCAAAGGGAAAAGAAAGGGACAAAAAAAAAAGGGAGAAAAAAAAAAAAGGAAAAAAGTATAATACAATAAATTAATCTTAATCTAAGCGTCTTAACGTGACACTTCTTAGAGTGGGGGTTAAAGTGGGCGGAGCGGGCCCCTGAGTGGCGGCTATAGAGGGCTCAACATTCATTTTTACTCCTTCAATGAGAGAATAGTAAGAATATTCCCAGGCAATGTTATATAAGGTATTGTTTAACAATAAATCCCAGAGAAAGTAATCTATTAGGCATTTTCATTGGGCAAATCTGCCAATATACTTTTAACAAGTTATTTTATAACATCATTGATAATCAAGTTTTTCAGGTATTCATGTATACTATTGTAGCCTCAAATAGAGAGAGAATTCCAGCGATACTTAACATCAGAAGGGCTCTTACTAAAAGATCTCTTACTAAAGAAAAGGAAATTGTTAAGGATATCCTTTAACGTATAACCCAATAAAGAGTATTTCCATAAAGCATTTTCCCTTAAACTTCCATTAATATTCTTTTATCCTTTGTATAATTATTTTCAGACTTAGTCCATTTGCACAGCATTATACATCTATAGTATAGAAATGGTTA
Organism: Pelobates fuscus; assembly: GCF_036172605.1. NCBI lineage: Eukaryota > Metazoa > Chordata > Amphibia > Anura > Pelobatidae > Pelobates > Pelobates fuscus. The sequence continues at coordinate 55,097,640 of NC_086328.1, read as the reverse complement.
ACCTTACGATTACCTGTATCTATCACATGCTTATAGATCTGGTAAATAGTAATAAGTCCAAACGAATGAGCTGCTACTTAGACTTTTATATAAAGGAAGGTAAAAAGGGAGAAAGTGGAAAAAAAGGAAAAGGAAAAAAAATGCCCTTTAATCCTTACTATATAGTACCTCGATAATCATAAAATTTGATCAATATGCCTAATATAGCCCATTTTATATTACTAAAGTAAGTGGGTAAGTAATAGATTCTATATATTTATACCTTATATCGTAATAAACCTACCTAAAAGGTAGTTAATTTATACTTTATTTAGGAGCTAAACACATTGCTTAAATAAATGGAGTAAAAACTAAAATAAGAAAGAATATAACAAGTACTAATTTTCTGTGGTGAGGTCAAGGGATTTTTTCTTCCCTCTTACTTCTTCCTCTGTCCTCCTTCCCTTCTCTCCTCTCTCGTTTTTAAAGAAAAAAAAAAAAGTCAATTTAATTGATATCAATTCCGATATCCTTTTGTACTATTTAAATTTGCAAATCTCTGCTAAGAAATACTTTTTGTAGACCTAATAAAATTAATCAGATACCAACTAGTACTTCTATATGTAGAAAACAAATGTTGTTGTTGTTAATATCATAATTATCCTTATACTCTAGAGTGTTCATTTGTCCACTTATTCGCTTATTCAGTTATTGCAGAGATATTGCAAAGATATTTTGCAAAAAACGATAATAAGAATATTGGAAGGGAGAAAAAAAAAAAAAAAGGGGGGGATCACAGAAATAAAATTAGCAATTAGAAAAGCGATAACCAAATCAATATTTTCAAACAATGACTTGCGGTTTAAAGAGTCTGGCTTCCTTGATCCTCAAGTCTTAGTTCTTAATCTTTTTGTTTCCTTTCAGAAACCACTTCTTAAACTTTCTTAGATCTAAGTGATCTGCCATCTTCATAAAGTTGCTTAGTCGACGGAACAGTATCTATTCCACTTAAAGGGATATCCCACTTCCGTAGCACCTCTTGCCCTTCTGTCGGGGTATTTATTATTGTTGTTACTCCTTCTCTTCTAATAATCAATTTAGCTGGGTACCCCCATCGGTAAGGAATATTATTGCTTCGTAGTTGGTCTAATGTATTTTTGTACAATCTTCGTCTCCTTAAAGTTTCAGCAGATAAGTCCATAAACATAAGAACTTCCTTATACTTTTCCGGAATTTCTTTCTTATTTCTGTTAGCTTGGAGGATCAGCTCCTTAATATGAAAATAATGCAGTCTTGTTATAATATCCCTTGGAATAGAGGGAGGTAGTTGTTGTGGCTTCGGTATTCTGTGTATACGGTCTAATAGCAACTTATCAGACGGTGTTCCCGGCAATAATAACTGAAACATCTCGGTGACATATGCCACCAGCTCCTGACCGCTCAATTCTTCTGGTATCCCTCTTAATCGAATATTATTACGACGTGATCTGTCTTCTATATCTATAATTTTGGATTCCTGAGTTGCAATTTTCTGTTCCAATTGCTTTATGCGCTCTGTCATGTCGGTATATACAGTATGCAGATCTTCAGTTTTATTCTCTAAGCATTGTGTTCGAGTAGACAGCTCTGTAACATTTTTTTTTTATATCTACAATTGCTTCTGCTACTGTATTTTGCATTTTACTGACCGCGTTGTCCAACATAATTTGTAGCACACGCTGGGTAATTGGAGCCTCCCCAGTATCTCCCTCTTCATTACCTATAGTATCAGGTTCTGCTTCTGCATTATGATCAGCATTTTCAAGTAGCTCAGTTTGCTTTACTCTTGGGGCAAAAAAAGTTGTTTTATCTTTATCTCTTGTTTCTTTAGCTTCTGCCCCTTTTTTCCCTCGGTGAGCCGACATAATAACTTATTTAGCTTAGACCCTCAAATCCGATTCAAATCACCTGTTGATCTGTACTCTTTATTTGAGCGCTTAATACCTTAGTCAGCCGTCCAGCTTCTTGTTTGTTTTCGTAGTTTTCCCCAGACCGAGTAAAGCTTAGTTACAGCCAAATTGTATCCAGATTAGGAGCCATCCAGATTAGAAGTCATCCAGATTAGGAGTCACCCTGTTAGGAACACCGTACACCATGCACCATACAGTTTCCACACAGCTTCCAAACAGCCCAGCTTCTATACAACTTCTATACAGCTTCTATGCACCATATAATCTGGGGATCGCAAGACCCCGATATATATATACCTTACACCTTGCTTCTGGTATAAATAGATTCAAGTAGTCCTGGTATAAACAAATCCAAATAAGCTCCAACCTGGACCTCTGGACCTGGTCCTAAACCGGAGGGTAGAGGATAAAGGTGAAGGTAAAGGTGTCCAGTAGTGTCCGGTATAAAGCCAGTGTAAAGCCAAAAAAAAAGAATTTCCAATTTTCTTTCTCGTTAGCCGCTTGTTGAGCCCGTGATACCATCGGAACCAGCCGAGCTTAGCTAGTACGCGCCATCTCACTCAGCGCCCGACTTCCGGTCACGCCCCCCAAAAAAATATTCAATCTTATCTGGATAAGTTCATACGGTATGGTATCCTAAAATTCTGTACTTCCCCCTGGAACACCCCATTGCTGCCTGTTCAAAAGCCCGGTACAGATGAGTATCGTCCTGTGCAGGACTTGAGAGCAGTCAATGATGCGGTTGTCAGTATACACCCAGTTGTGCCCAATCCGTATAACCTGCTTGCTTTAATTCCGGGCGGGGCTACCTATTTTACAGTCTTAGACCTCAAAGATGCCTTCTTTTGCCTCCGAATTGCCGCAGAAAGCCAATGTATCTTTGCTTTCCAATGGGAAAATGCTGTAATGGGCTCGAAACGCCAGATGACTTGGACAAGACTGCCCCAAGGGTTTAAAAACTCACCGACCCTATTTGGTTCAGCTCTGAGTCAAGATCTACTGGATTTAAAGTCCATCCCAGGAGAGTGTGTATTATTACAATATGTAGACGACTTGTTGATAGCAGCAGTTACAAGAGAAATATGTCAGCAAGCAACACACGATCTACTACACATTCTCTGGAAGGCAGGATACAAGGTGTCTAGGAAGAAGGCTCAGTTGTGTCTGCCAACTGTCAAATATCTGGGATTCCATATCTCTGAAGGTCAAAGAATAATGGGGCCAGAGAGAAAAGAAGCTGTGTGCCAAATACCAATACCCAAGAATAGAAGACAAGTGCGAGAGTTCTTGGGGGCAGCAGGCTTCTGTAGGATATGGATTCCCAGTTACGCGATATTGGCGAAACCTCTGTATGCAGCTATCAAGGGTACAGAACACGACCCCTTCCTATGGACTCAAGAACAGCAAACGGCATTTGAAGATGTGAAAAGGGCTTTGATGAGTGCCCCAGCATTAGGTCTACCTGATCACACACGACCATTCTACCTGTATGTACATGAGCAAAGAAGAATGGCTGTGGGAGTATTGACACAGTACTTGGGATCATGGCAAAGACCTGTTGCCTACATGTCTAAGCAACTGGACGCAGTGGCCAGCGGTCTTCCACCTTGTCTAAGAGCCGTAGCTGCAGCCGCCCTGCTGGTAGCTGAAGCCGATAAACTCACTCTGGGCCAAGAACTTTATGTACGAGTTCCACATGCAGTACAGACGTTGTTGGATTACAAAGGAAACCATTGGTTTAGTAACAGCCGTATGACCAAGTATCAAGCAATGTTGTGTGAAAACCCAAGAGTGCATTTAGAGACTGTAAATACCTTAAATCCAGCTACCCTTCTGCCGCAACCTACTGAAAGTCAACACGATTGTTTGGAAGTGATGGATGAAGTATTTTCAAGTAGGCCAGATCTTCGTGATTTTCCCATCCAGAACCCCGATGTCCAATATTATACAGACGGCAGTAGTTATGTGAAAGAAGGGATTCGCTATGCAGGATATGCAGTAACGACGATAGATAAGGTGATAGAAGCTCGGCCACTGTCAAAAGGAACATCAGCACAAAAGGCAGAATTGATAGCACCGACACGAGCGTTACAATTGGCTGAAGGTTTAAGAGTGAACATCTACATGGACTCCAAGTATGCGTTTTTAACCACTCATGCCCACGGAGCTTTGTATAAAGAAAGAGGACTATTGAATTCAGAGGGCAAAGAAATCAAGTACGCAGACGAAATACTACAACTATTGGAAGCAGTATGGGAACCGAAAGAAGTTGGTATTATACATTGTCGAGCGCATCTGAGAGGAGATGGTGATGTAACGAAAGGAAATCGGATGGCAGATAGTGCAGCTAAGCGTGCCGCTGAATCAGGAAGACAGGAATATGTGGAACATATAACTGCTCTTATTCCAACTCCACTGTCTCAATGGACTCCAGTTTATACAGCTCAAGAAGAGGAGTGGTTAAAGATTGAACCTGGAAAGTATTTGGAGAACAAATGGTATCAGTTAGAAGATGGGAGAATAGTTATTCCAGCATCACTAGCTGTAGAAATCATCCAAAACTATCATAACGGGACGCATTCTGGAAGAGATAGTACAGAAGAATCTCTCAGAAAACATTTCTACATACCAAGATTGTCCAACTTAACTCAAGCCATTGTACGAAGATGTGTAACGTGTGCTAAAAATAATGCAAGGCAAGGACCAGTAAAGCCACCAGGAGTTCAGTATATGGGGGGACTCCCTATGTCCGATCTACAAATTGACTATACAGTAATGCCTAAATCTGGTGGACATCGCTACCTACTAGTAGTTGTGTGCACCTATTCAGGCTGGGTAGAAGCATGTCCTACTCGTACAGAGAAAGCAGGAGAAGTCGTGAGATTCCTGCTACGAGAAATAATACCTCGATATGGACTACCCTGCTCTATAGGATCGGACAATGGTCCAGCTTTTGTTTATCAGTGCCTACAACAACTGACTCATATGCTTGGTATAAAGTGGAGACTTCATACGGCATATAGACCTCAGAGTTCTGGTAAAGTAGAGAGAATGAATAGAACTATTAAGAACCAGTTGGCAAAGATGTGTCAGGAAACCCAACTTAAGTGGAACGTTCTTTTGCCCATAGCTCTGTTGCGAATTCGCAGTACACCTACCAGAAGGATGGGTCTCTCTCCTTTTGAGATCATGTATGGGCGTCCACCTCCCGTACTTGGTAACTTAAGGGGGGATTTGAGTCAGTTGGGAGAAGGAATTACCCGGCAGCAGGTTGTAGAGTTGGGTAAGACTATGGAGGAGGTACAGAAATGGGTACAAGATAGATTACCTGTGAATATTTATCCCCCTGTTCATAGTTACCACCCAGGAGACCAAGTGTGGATTAAAGAGTGGAATAATGTACTGTTAGGGCCCAAATGGAGAGGTCCTTATGTTGTTCTTTTGTCTACCCCTACAGCGATAAAAGTGGCTGAAGTGACTCCGTGGATTCATCACTCCAGGGTTAAACCAGCAGCGGTAGATTCTTGGCAAGCTACATCAGATCCAGAGAATCCCTGCAAGATCCGGTTAAAGCGCACGACTCAGTCGGAGTGACGAGGAAACTTGTGGATTACAAATTTTATTGTTTCAGAGATTGGTAAGTGAGTGTTTAGACTGCCATAATAAAGCCTGTCCGCTCACCGACATGTAATTTAAAAGCCAGGAAAGTCTCGAAGGGACCCCTGTGAAGACGAGCAGAACTCCATTCCCTGCAGCCCTTACATCCTGGAAGCTGAGGTGCCATCGCACGGACGAAGACTGAGGATGCAGCCGACGAAAGATGTGCTTGTGATAATGTTTATTTATATGTATTTTTATATTCAGGAAGGTAGAGGTACCGACACTCCTAGCTGTGAGCTATGCATTAAGACTACAAGAACAGGTAACCATATTTCTCAGACCCTAATTTGGCATTCGCAATATGAATGTAAAGGTGATGTGTCTAGGTGTAGATACTTAAATGTAGAGTATAGTGTATGCCATTTAGGGATAGGAGAACCTAAGTGCTTCAATCCAGAGTATCAACCCCGTACAATTTGGTTGACTCTCAGGAATGGAGATCCTCAGGGGACCCTAATAAATAAAACAGTGTTAGAATCCATACATTCTTCGGGTGTTCTGCTATTTGATGCATGTAAAGCAATATCAAGTGGTAGAAAGCCGTGGAATGTATGTGGGGATCTTAGATGGGAGAGAACGTATGGGTTTAATGATAAATATATATGTCCCAGTAGTAAAAATAAGTATGTGAGTCCTAGATGCCCAAATAGGGATTATAATTTTTGCCCATATTGGTCTTGTGTGGGGTGGGCAACTTGGGGACAGACAGCAGACAAGGACATGATTGTGACTAAGTTGCCTACCAATCCATACTGTAAGTCTATGGAATGCAATCCAGTCCATATTCTTATAAACAATCCTGACCAATTCTTAGATATGATAATTTATTTGGGTTTCAGATATACGGGACGGGTTTAGACCCTGGGACAGTATTGTTTATAGGGATAGAGACCGATACGGTAACCTCCCAAATTCATCAGGTATTCCATTCGTTTTATGAAGAGATGAGTATAGATAATAAGATCCCCCATAACGCTAAAAACCTGTTCATAGATTTAGCTGAAAGTATTGCTGGTAGTCTTAATGTAACCAACTGCTATGTGTGTGGAGGTACTAACATGGGAGACCAATGGCCTTGGGAAGCAAAGGAGGTAATGTCTGGTTCTGAGGCAGTTGAACAATTAATATCCTCACAAGCCGATTATCAGATGAGTGTTAGAGATAAATCTGAGTGGAGATTAAAGACCTCCATCATAGGTTATGTTTGCATAGCAAGGAAAGGAATGATGTTTAATACTTCTGTAGGAGAATTAACTTGTCTAGGGCAAAAAGCTTATGATGATGATACAAAGAATACAACTTGGTGGTCGGCTTCAAATGTCTCAGAACCATCTAACCCGTTTGCAAGATATGCCAATTTAAAGGACGTATGGTTTGATTTATCTATCACATCTAGTTGGAAAGCCCGAGCAAATTTGTACTGGATCTGTGGTAAGAAGGCCTATTCGGAGGTGCCACAGGACTGGGAAGGGGCATGTGTGTTGGGTATGCTCAAACCATCCTCCTTCTTGTTACCTATTGAAACAGGTGAGACTTTGGGTGTTAAAGTGTATGATGTGAATCATAGAAAGAAAAAGGGACCCATAGAGATAGGCGCCTGGGAAGATGATGAATGGCCTCCCCAGCGTATTATAGATTATTATGGGCCAGCCACATGGGCAGAGGATGGTACTTTCGGATATAGAACCCCAATTTATATGCTCAACCGCATTATAAGGTTACAGGCGGTGGTTGAGATAATTACTAATGAGACCTCACAAGCGCTCAATCTTCTAGCGGAGCATAATACCAGGATGAGGACAGCAGTATACCAAAATAGATTAGCCTTGGATTACTTATTGGCAGTAGAGGGAGGTGTATGTGGGAAGTTTAACCTGAGCAATTGCTGTCTTCAAATAGATGACGAAGGGCAAGCAATAGCTGAGCTTACTAGCCATATGGTTAAACTAGCGCATGTGCCTACTCAGGTATGGAAAGGGTACAATCCAAGTAGTTGGTTTGGTAACTGGTATGAGCAGTTTGGAGGGCTTAAGGCATTGGTAGGCGGAGTCATACTGATTTTAATGTTACGTCTGCTCCTGCCTTGTCTTATTCCCTTAGTAGTTAGGTCTGTGCAAAGCCTGATAGAAAATATAGCAGAAAGGAAGGCTGCAGCACAGATAATGGCTATATATAAATATGAGGCTCTAAATCAGGGAGAACCAATGCAGGAAGAGGAGTGTTGAGGGATTTACATCATAAGAAAAGTCTGGTCGGGTTCATGGTAACCTGAGGTGTATGTAAACCAAGGTTAAGTGATGCCTCAAGTAATTGTGAAATATCAAGAGGCATCAAAGGGGGGAATGTGGTGGAATCTCGGTAAAAATAAATTTAGTAGGCCGAGATTACCACGTGGCATGTGTACGTGCATATGCTGACGTATCGGTCGGTTGGTTGCACGTGGCAAGATACGATCAGTAGTGTACGGAACATGTGCGAGAATACAGGATGTAGTATTCCCCTCCTCCATTGTGCTGGACAAGCCATGCGGTCAAGCAGGAAGTTAATTCTTATTTGTTTTGATTGGTTAAGAGAATGTGCGGGCGGAGCTTAATATGGGAGGAGTTATGTGCCTATATAAGGAGCCTGCACTATTGTCCGGGGCTCAGAACTTGTTGTAATTTGGTGACATTAGTCCCTCTGAGTCCCGATCGGTGAACCGAATAAAGAATCTCTTCCTTCCTGAAGAAACCTGTGTCCATCTCTCTGTGCTTGGCTTCCGTCAGTTTCTCCGGTATCAGTCCCTACATGCTGCTCCAGCCTACCTATCCTCCCTAATACACGAGTATGTCCCGTTGAGGCCCCTGCGCTCTGCCGAAGACCTATGTCTATCCTCTGTCTGTACTTCCGCATCTGATGCTCGCCTTCAAGACTTCTCCAGGGCTGCACCTTTTCTGTGGAACATCATTCCCTTCTCCTTTAGATTTTCACCCAGTCTCCAATCCTTCAAAAAATCTTTGAAAACACACTTCTTCGGGAAAGCATATCATTTAAACTGTCAGTGGGTTTTCATCCCCCTTCCCCCCCATGACTCCTCTCCTGCAATTGTCAAAAATAAAGTTCTCAGTGAATACTTTTCTAGCAACCTATTTTATCAACCCTACTTGTACCTTTTGTGTCACTATACCCCACTCCCTCTAGCATGTAAGCTCATTGAGCAGGGCCCTCAACCCCTCTGTTCCTGTGCATCCATTTGTCTGGTTACACTTATGTGTCTGTTAGTCCACCCATTGTACAGCGCTATGGAATTTGCTGGCGCTATATAAATAATAAAATAATAATAATAAGCAGGCATTGTATGCTCACATAAATTATTTTTGTGAACTTGCAGAAGTTGCATTTCTAGCAGACATGCATGAATGTATATCAGCCTTCTCTGCCTTTCTTAGAGAGCTTTCTAAGATGAGCCAAAATGTTAGCTATGCCAGCTACAGATTCAACTAAACAACTGTCAAATCAACCTATAATTACTTTTGACAAACTATTTGATATTTTATTAAAACAGGAATTCGATAATACAGAGCTAATATACACAAACCAAAAGGCAGCAATACTTTAAAAGCTATGTGTTATATTTTTTTGGCTTTAGAAATCACACAAAAAATATGATATAAAATAGGGAGAATTAATAAAGGTGCACATTACAATTATATGTAAATCCATAAAACATAGCAGTGGCATATGCTAAAAAAAAAAAAAAAAAAAAAGCTCACCAGATAGTATACTATAAAAACAACTATTAATCTTCAATCAATAAATAATTTTTAAGTGTAAAAAACACTAAGCAAAATAATAACCCAAAAACCTTTTTATTCAAATATCACTAACAAATAATTAAAAATAATGACCAAATAAGCAGCTTGTCTAAACATATAATCTATCTACTAGAATGCCCTTGTGCACTTCAATATGTAGGTAGAACAGTTTCTCAAAGACAGAATAACAGAACCCTGCAGAAATATACCAAAAAACCTACCCCAATCATTCGGTATCAAAACATTTTTGTAAACCACAATACGGACCTGCCTACAGATGCAACACTGAATTGAGACGTTACGTCATAAAAAAGTTGTCAAAATATATATATTTATTGTAATTCAACAAATTAAAATTTCATAAAATGTTAGTAAATAGACCGAGGGCACTGTATGAACCGGGGGTATTCTCCTCTACCGGGTGATACCTCCCTGGAGCCCGTCGGGACCAAGCGACTGTACCGCCAGCTGAGGCCTACTAGAGCGAGAGCCGGAGAGAGGCGGTCGCTCACCCCGGCATCTGAACCCCCACAAGACCTCGTTACTCTCCTACCCCCCCCCCCCTGGACCGGTGGGGTCATCCCGGTCCCCACTTGACAAGTGGATTAAACGTATGGGCAAGGGAGACTAGCCACAAGGCCTGCGGGGTGACAGTACCGCTGGGTCCAATCCAAGATGGCCGACCGGCAAGGCCCTCAGAAGGAGAACACAGGCGGTCATCTACCTGTCAGGGTACCTGTGGTCTCTACCTCCGAAAGAGGTAGAGACTTAGCTGTTCCTCCATCCAGACGGTCTGATGGCTCCCTTCCCCGCGGTCTATCCGGTCATGCTAGGCCGGCCGCGAGGGAGTGACTGCCTTTTACAGCATCTAGGCAGGAAGTAGTCATCAGGACACTCCCCCGGAACGACCTGTCAGTCAATTGCTGCAGGACCAATCAGGACACCTCGGAGGCGTGGTTACTGCTCTGAACAGGGTATTTAACAGAGCTTCTTTCATTAGCTCATTGCCCTGTCGTGGTTCTAGCTTGTTCTAGTCACTCAGTGCTTGTGTATTCTATTATCCCTTTTGGTTTTGACCCGGCTTGTTTACCTTACTCTGCTTATCTCTGTTACCCTTGATTCGGCTTGTCTCTCGCTTACCTGTCTTCTGTTACCCTCGACCTCGGCTTGTCTTTGACCATTCTATACTGTACTACTTACGTTAGTCCGGCCATTCTAAGGTCCGGTATACGTATCTGGCTACTGTTTGTACTCTGCGTGTTGGATCCCTGTCCCGATCCTGACACTACCCTCGCATCCCCTGGAAATCCTGGACCAGCTTTACCTAAGCTTCTGCACGACCCTATGTGACAGAGGGGTACCCTCTAGCCGAGCAACCCGTTTGGTGGCCTCATGGCTCCGGCCCGCTACACGCCGTCGCCATTTTGACTTCCCACTCCGAGTCTACCATGCGGCCACCCGACCACACAGACACCACAAGCCGTCAAAGCGGGAAACTGCTCCAACCTACCCGGACACAAGTACCCGCTCCCACTCAACAGCGAGCGAGCCCGCCGGGCAATCCTCTAGCTCAGGCACCTTACCCGAGCGCAGACCCTCAGACCAGCAGGATCCTCACCGACACCATGGGGCCTTCTCTCTGCACCACTCTGATGCACAACAGACACTACCGCGGTACCAAGCCAGAAAAAGGCTGCAGCGACTTCTCTCATACCCGCATCCACACGATGGGAAGATAAACCAGAGCACCAAACTGACGACCACTCCACAGAAAACCACTGGAGATGCCCCCCAAACCGGAGAAGTCATTGAGGCTGGAACACAGCAACCAGGAGAAATGATCGCACAAGGCATTGGCTGAGACACGGGCATTGCAGGACTCTAGGGGTCTGACGGACACTGGCTGCTACCTCAGATGCCCCCATTTCACAGAAAACATCATAGCTCCCTGCAGTTCACAACTCAGATGCTAGCGAACTGGCAGAATGAACACTCTTTTAGTTAAAGTTTTTCGTTATCCTAATGGCATCATAGCAACATAATTAAGCCTGTTAAACGCTCTAGCATTGACCTTAGTGTTAATATTCTATTGACATAATCATTTTTATTTTAGGCCCACGAGAAGTGACAAATGTAAACTTCCAAATAAATAAGCGACAAATGTCTAGGCGACCAAGGTGTAAGCGACAAATGTTCAAGCGACAACGGTCTCAGCGACAGTTTAAGCTAATAATCTTAAAAGACCTAGCATTATTTCTGCACCTAAATACATGTGTTCAGTTCTTAAAAAAGCAATCTAAATGCCTAGACAATGAAGCGATGTTACTCAATATTAATCATAAACTACTGCTATTAATCGACAATTTAACTCACTAAGTACTTAGCGTGTATTGGTCACCTAACAAGCATGCCTGAAGGTCAACCGTATAATACTGTCATGTCAGAACGTGAAAATACCTAAGCAATGTTAAGTCATACTGTTCATAACTAGATACTGTTCTTCTCTAGCATAGGTGATCTAGCAATGTTAAGCAACTAACACCTTTATTATATTTTACTATATCTAAACCTACTCTGCTAACCTGGAATTCAGCATGTTAAACTTAAAAAATTGTGCAAATTACTATGCCACTGTCTAACTTTGCAGACACCTGAAATACGCTGATGTGGCGTCTGTTGTTATATTATGTTCATCTGCACAACAAAAATAAAGAATTGAAAAAAAAAATGTTAGTAAATATTCCTATGCTTTATTTATTTATTTTAATTTTTCATTTCGGGCTCTATTTAATATTTTTAAAGAGGCTTTTCAAATGATTTTATGTTTTTGGATAAACTTTTAAATGTATTTTTTCAAAATATAAATATATCCTATATTAAAAAATATAAAAATTGTATTATTATTAATTTGAATCATGTTAGCTGGTTTAATTGTTTTAAGAAATCTGACAGATAACCTCATTGTCATATTGAGTCTACATGTGTTCATATATAAATGTATTCAAATTCTGTGTGTATTTGAGAAAGTCTTATCAATAACATGTTAGTGACTGATTGTGTATTGATATTTTATTTGTTTTCAATACATCATTTTTTTTTAAATTATGTTAATGAAAGTATATATTTTAAAATTTCAAATCGACATCGGTCCTGTTCCTCATTGGTACAGCTGATACAATTACATATGCAGTGGTGTAAATAAGCCCACCACAAGCCAGCTTACTCTGAACAGTACAATGCTAAGAATATAGTATAATGCTATAATATATCTTGCTGCGGACCTAATTTTTCTGTCCCCAGGCAGGGAGTCTATATCCACCAATGCTAAAAAAAACTTAGAGTCAAAGAATCAATAGCTTTACAAAACATGATTGCGACATCTGAATTACCTTATTGCGGTTCCTTGTGAAATTACACTATATCTGTTCTTTTTTACTTTTGTGACCTGCAAGTAAGCTACTCATATATTTGATGTTTCTCCTGCCCCACTGTGAAAATATCACTAATGAGAAACAAACAGAGAAGTCCACTTTAAAGCAGATATTTGTAGGCTACATCCTACTTAACATTATAACCTACATTTAACCTTATATGTATGTACCTACCTTTTCCTTTTAATATATTGCCACCATGTAGCCAACACAGGAAACTACTTGTAACGGATCGCCTGGCACCCCGACTTGGTACCAACCCTTAATGGATGCTCCTAGTGCTTCCTGAGGACTCCAAGCACTCTGGCAGACACCACAATCACCGAATCCGAGAAACCTTTAAATTCTCCCAAGCATATGAATGCTGTAGACCATTGAATAGGAACCATACGAATAGGCTTGTACTCCTAGCAGTCAACTGGAACAGCATGCAATAAATCCTTCCCCCAATAATGAGACGACACTTCACTTTGAGGGTAAAACAGGAACTCTGGACTGGCTCATCCAGCCTGGCTTTTATTTCCAACTCACACATACAGGCCACACCCAGGGGGAGGCATAAAAGAACCAATTACATAGATGTTACCTCCCACACATCCCCTCCCCTTAGTGTGACACATCCCATTATGCATACAGTGTAAAATATACTTTTACACAACTTTCATAACTTTAAAACCATACATCACATTCACATAAAAATACATATCCACAATCAATCCATTCAGGGGAACACCATATTAAAAAATGGCATGAATCCGACCAGGGGTTCAAAAGTTACTAAAAGTATCTTTTGTCCCTCCTGGCTAGCAGAAAAACATCCCCACAATGCACCCTGGTTTCCTCCCTTCTGCCCTGGAGTTAATTGGAGAAGTAATCCAATTATCCAGGACTAGAGGCAGACTCCATTAACCACATGGTTGCAAAACGACATAAAACACTTTAAAATACATAAAGTCACATTTACACATAACACACAGACATTTCACATATCCCCAGATAGCTGGGATCTGCGCGCACAAAACTACCGAACAGCGCGCAGATCCTACTCACACAGTTCACTCGCCACGGAGCCGAAGTCTTTAACTACACGAATGGGCTCCATGGCATAACTATCTGGGTTAACACATTCACATAAGGTGTGGTCCATAGTCCAAAGGCAAGAGGCGGGCAAGCAGCCCCCTCCAAGGACACGTGGCGAGTTCGGTTTCGCCACACTTCTCCCCTTTACCCCCCAGACTAACAGGGTATCTGATCTCCTGCCGGTCAGTGCCCTGGTTAGTCCAGCAACCCACCCATGAAGCACAAACAGCAGTACCTCCCACCCACAATAACTGGTTACTACACCTGGGTAGAGGAGAACTTTGTCCAGGTCCAGGTGCCTCACCACGGCTGTGTGGGGGACTGGTAGTCTGCCTTGGTGGGTTGCTGAGTGGGCAGAGACCAGCGGTACTCTGCCCTGGTGCCAGCGCTACCACTGAAGTAGCCTGATTGGAGCCTGGTTGTGGGAGGGGGAGACCGACCGTCTCCCCTCTGGGTACACAGCTCTGCTGCTGGAGACAGACTGTCTCCCCTTTGGCTAAACAGCCCTGTCGTGGGGGGGCAGGACCGACCGTCCCTACCCCCTGTGCTGGAAGTGCAGAGACCACTGTCCCATCTGCACAGGTGTGGGGCTTACAGTCTCCCCCTGGTACATTAAGCTGCCGCTGGGGAAAGGTGGTAACCAGCTCCTCTCCCATTAAAACACTCTGCCGCTGGGGAATGGAGACTGGGCTCTCTATTCCCTGTACATTAATGATCCGCCGCTGGGGAGAGATGGTAACAATCTCCTCTCCCATACATACTTCCCGTCTCTGCGGAGGGAGTCCGACTGTCCCGACAGAGTCCTGCTGTGGGGGAAAGGGGGCTGGGCTCTCTATTCCCTGCTGGATACTCTGCCGCTGGGGAATGGAGACCGGGCTCCCAATTCCCAACAAATCACACTGCCGCTGGGGAGGGAGGACGGCTCCTTCAGCTCCCTGTAACTTGGGCGCAGAGACCACGGTCCCATCTGCGCTGGTGTGGGGCTTACGGTCTCCCCTTGGTGGGTTAGGCTGCCGCTGGAGAGAGGGTGTAACAAGCTCCTCTCTCTGAACTGTAACCTGCCGCTGGGGATCTGGGCCGACTGCCCAGCATCCCTGTAGGGCCGGTAGAGAGACCTCGATCCCATCTCCACCTGCCATCTGTGGGTCTCTCCAGGACCAGTCTATGAGGTCCCCTACTTCTGCAACTGGTAGTGAAGCAGGGGGTACCTCTGCCGCGTTTTCCCAGCTATAGGCTAGCAGGTCTGGGTCTGCCACCCAGTTTTCCCGGTCTGCGTCCCTGCTCTGCGGCTGGCAGGAATTTAATAATTCTACATAGTCCATCTCCAGCTCTCGTTCCATGGCAGCGAAACGGCGGAGGTCTTCTCCCAGTCCAATAGATCTCGGGCCCTGTATCCTCTCACCTCGGTAATGAAAGCCCAGTACCGTGACTCTGCTGGACTGCCGAAGTCGACATCCTCCACTAAGGCTTTCCACAACAGGCCAGGGCTTGTGTAGTTCTCCCCCTCTGGCTGGATGCCCTCTGCCCTCCACGTCTCTGGCTGGATGGTGCACCACCACAGTGCCCGGTATGAGGCGTCCAGGCTCAGTTCCCTTTCCACAAGGTACTCAAGTTGTCTTACCCGCTGCCCTCCGGGTTGGTCTCCCAGAAGCGGCATCCGCCAGGCCATTTGTTCCTCCAACTGGTATGCGACACCAGGAAGGCGCTGCTGCCGTTGGTACTGGACTTCCTCCAGGGCATCGTACCATAATTCTTTCCGGGCATTATCTCTCCATTCTAATTCACTCTCTTCCTCAGGTGTGTGTGTTGCCCAGGGGTCTACGAACCCCATTTTCCCAAATCTTTATGTAAACAGGGACGCTGTATGAACACTAGCGTCGCCCTTACTTTGTAAATCCCAACGAACTGTGTCTCCGAGCTGCTTTACCTCGCACTAGGACGCCATCCCACCGCTTGCCACCAATGTAACGGATCGCCTGGCACCCCGACTGAGTACCTCCGTTAATGGATGCTCCTAGTGCTTCCTGAGGACTCCAAGCACTCTGGCAGTCACCACAATCACCGAAATCCGAGAAACCTTTTAATTCTCCCAAGCATATGAATGCTGTAGACCATTGAATAGGAACCATACGAATAGGCTTGTACTCCTAGCAGTCAACTGGAACAGCATGCAATAAATCCTTCCCCCAATAATGAGACGACACTTCACTTTGAGGGTAAAACAGGAACTCTGGACTGGCTCATCCAGCCTGGCTTTTATTTCCAACTCACACATACAGGCCACACCCAGGGGGAGGCATAAAAGAACCAATTACATAGATGTTACCTCCCACACATCCCCTCCCCTTAGTGTGACACATAATCCCATTATGCATACAGTGTAAAATATACTTTAACACAACTTTCATAACTTTAAAACCATACATCACATTCACACAAAATTACATATCCACAATCAATCCATTCAGGGGAACAACATATTAAAAAATGGCATGAATCCGACCAGGGGTTCAAAAGTTACTAAAAGTATCTTTTGTCCCTCCTGGCTAGCAGAAAAACATCCCCACAATGCACCCTGGTTTCCTCCCTTCTGCCCTGGAGTTAATTGGAGAAGTAATCCAATTATCCAGGACTAGAGGCAGACTCCATTAACCACATGGTTGCAAAACGACATAAAACACTTTAAAATACATAAAGTCACATTTACACATAACACACAGACATTTCACATATCCCCAGATAGCTGGGATCTGCGCGCACAAAACTACCGAATAGCGCGCAGATCCTACTCACACAGTTCACTCGCCACGGAGCCGAAGTCTTTAACTACACGAATGGGCTCCATGGCATAACTATCTGGGTTAACACATTCACATAAGGTCTGGTCCATAGTCCAAAGGCAAGAGGCGGGCAAGCAGCCCCCTCCAAGGACACGTGGCGAGTTCGGTTTCGCCACATCTCTCATCTCTCATCTCTCATCTCTCATCAACTCTCATCTCTCATCATCTCTCATCTCTCATCTCTCATCATCTCTCATCTCTCATCTCTCATCTCTCATCATCTCTCATCATCTCTCATCATCTCTCATCATCTCTCATCATCTCTCATCATCTCTCATCATCTCTCATCATCTCTCATCATCTCTCATCATCTCTCCTCTCCTCTCCTCTCCTCTCCTCTCCTATCCTCTCCTCTCCTCTCCTCTCCAACCCACACATCCCCTCCCCTTAGTGTGACACATAATCCCATTATTGTACAGTTTCAAACATAACTTTTACACCATATTCATAACTTCTATAATATTCATCACATTCGCATAAAAAATACATATTCACAATCAATCCATTCAGGGGAATAACAATATATAAAAAAATGGCATGAATCAGACCAGGGGTTCAAAAGTTAGTAAAAGTATCTTTTGTTCCCCCTAGCTGATTGTATTTTAATCTGGCTCAAACAGTAAAAGTAAAACCATCCCCACAATGCATCCTGGCTTCTTCCCTTCTGCCCTTGAGATAATTGGAGAAGGAATCTAATTATCTCCAAAGACAGAGCCAAACTCCATTACCCACATGGCAGACAAAAAGACAGTAAAAGACATAAAATTACATACTGATACATTTAGTACATAAAACACACATTTCTACATATCCCCAGATAGCTTTGATCTGACTGCACATTATTAGATGAATGGCACTCAGATCACACGAATAAGCCTTTCTGCAGGGAAAATAAACAGTTTAACCTGCAGGGCCATAGTCCAAAGGCAAGAGGCGGGCAAGCAGCCCCCTCCAAGGACACGTGGCGAGGTCGGTTTCACCACACTTCTCCCCTTTGCCCCCCAGACTAACAGGGTAGATGAGGGCAATCCATAATACAGGGAGGACAGCCACAATAGGGTTCCGCTACATCTCTCATCTCTCATCTCTCATCATCTCTCATCATCTCTCATCTTCCCTCATCTTCCCTCATCTTCCCTCATCTTCCCTCATCTCCCCTCATCTCCCCTCATCTCCCCTCATCTCCCCTCATCTCCCCTCATCTCCCCTCATCTCCCCTCATCTCCCCTCATCTCCCCTCATCTCCCCTCATCTCCCCTCATCTCCCCTCATCTCCCCTCATCTCTCCTCCTCTCTCCCTTGCGCCGAGAACCACAAGCACCGCACTGGACACCACAACCGCCGTAGCTTAACTGGAGCCTCGCCATCTTCCGTCCTCCAGGAGAGCGTATCAGGAACAAGCTCTTAGAAGATTAAAGCTCAAGGGATTATGCAGAGCATAGCAGTTCCCTCCAATAACGAGACAAGGCTACGTATTGAGGGTCAAGAAGATCTGTTTTACATGGCACCAAAGGGCCTTCTTTTATGCAGGTTTTCCCTATATAGGACCACCCACAGGGTTTTACAGAACAACCAATAACACACACATTACAGAAAACACTCCCAGCAATTATACACAAAATCCTCCCCTCTGCCTGTGATATAATTATGGTACACAATGGGTTAACATAATTATCACAAGCAGGAAAAATACAGTTTTTATACATGTACTATAACTTTAAAAATATACGTCCAATCTTCATAAAAACATATTCAGAATCAGCACACTTTAAACATAAACACTCTCAAAAATCAGACAAATCCATCCAGTAGATAAAGTTAGCTGGGAGTCCTTTATGACCATTTTCCTGCCCAAAACAGTTCCATAGATTTGGGCTGTGCGGTCGGTCTATTTTACACAGAAAAATGACTAAGTCCCATTTGAATGCACGAACGGGGCCGTTCGTGCATTTAGCTTAGTTATAGCAGTGAGTTCAAACTGCCGAACGGGACTTAGTCTCTGCAGCTGAAAACTGAGTGTAGGAGAATGTAAGGGTTAGCGGTGTTCGTTGAAATGTGTAGCCGATTTCAGTTCCATGGATTTGGCTACACATACCGCTGACCTCGTTCGAATGAACAAAGATGGCCACCTCCACATGTTCGTTTGTTGAATGGCGGCCACTTCGACTACTTCGGCACTTCGGCTGCATCCGAAGTGCCAATTTAAAGCTGTAGAACTGCACCAATACAATTTAAAGGGGCAGCAAGAGTCTTTTAAAATCCAATCTGCTAAAATAGTCTTTAACAGACAATATCTTCCAGGGGCCATAGTACATTGCCATAATACAGACTGGGGGCTGTGTGCGGTTACTTACATCTCCTGCCATGTATCAAGCAGGGAGGGGGGACAAAAAAAAAAATTAATAATTGTAGCGGAGTGCAATATTAGAATCCACGATCTCCACTGGTATTACAGGTAAATCCACAGTCAGCGCTGAAAAGTAAGGCAATATCCCAAATCCTCCCAATAACCGGACTAAACACAGTTTGGGAGTCAACTAACTCGCTTTATTCACAGGCTTGTATATTTATACAGTTCCCCATGCAAGGGGTTTCCTGACAGAAGTTTCAGGGGATTTCTCCCATAATGCAGTGTAATTCTCCCAGGGTGCATTGCTACACGAGAGGGATACTCCCACTAAAATGGACGATTAAGTGGATTATCCCCTCGTGTAGCAAAACCGACTGTAACGGACCGTTTCAGCAGACAAGGGGTTAAAATCTGTTTAGGCGATATGCCCCTTTCTGAGAGACAGGAACAGCTACTGCAGAACACCAAACTCCCTAACTGGATACAAAATAGCACTCCAAACTGGAACCTCACGAATAGCTGCTAGCAGACGAACAGGAAAAGCAGACATCAGCTTACACTCCTAGCAATCAATCTCCAACAGCATACAGTGAATCCCCCCAAGAACGAGACAAGGCTCCGTGTTGAGGGTCAAGCAGTGGTCTCAGGTCTGGAACACCCAGCCTGGTTTTTATTACGGTTGTGCACATACAGGACACACCCAGGGGGAGGCATAAAATAACCAATCAAGTAACAGTACAACCCACACATCCCCTCCCCTCAGATAAACAGTTAACATAATTATTACATACAGTAAAAATACAGTTTCCACACATACTCTGTAACTTTAAAACCATACATCACATTCACATAAAAATACATATCCACAATCAATCCATTCAGGGGAACAACAAATTGGCATGAATCAGACCAGGGGTTCAAAAGTTAGTAAAAGTATCTTTTGTTCCCCCTGGCTGGCAGTATTTTAATCTGGCTCAAACAGGAAAAGTAAAACATCCCCACAATGCATCCTGGTTTCCTCCCTTCTGCCCTGGAGATAATTGGAGAAGGAATCCAATTATCTCCCAGGTCAAAGACAAAACTCCATTACACATGTGGGGACCTAAATACAGGATTATGTTTTAAAATATATAAAGTTACTTTTTATACATTAAACACAGACATGTAACATATCCCCAGATAGCTCAGGTCTGCGTGCACATTATTAGGTGAATGGCACGCAGACCACACAAATACAGTTTAATTGCCATGGAGCCAAAGTCTTTCCCATAGTCTTTCATTATATGAATAGGCTCCATGGCATAGCTATCTGGGGATATCACTGCTCACACAGGGCAAGTACCGAATTGCCCCACTGTGTTTAAAGGGCCAGAATGAGTGACATGCACTCTGTTAGCGCCGAATACGTTTTGTAAAAGGGCCCAATCTCCCAGGGCCATAGTCCAAAGGCAGCAGGCGGGCAAGCAGTCCTCTCCAGGCCCAAGTGGCGAAGGGCACTTCGTAACACCGACAATTCACATTAAAATCCATTTTATACGCTCTATACGGTACATTGACATAACCGAACGTTTGGTAGATAGCTGGGGCCTGAGCGCATCTTTTGTGCGACTACCGCTCAGATCCCGGCTGAAATGACCGAACGCCGCAGTAAATACAGTTTACATTGAAGTTCCCCTCAAACTGTCGATTATACTTAGGGGAACGATCCTACCGAACACCGGGCTCCCGAACGGTCTGGAAGTCCAGCGGTGTTCGTGTCGTCGAGTAGCCGTTTTAAGTTCCAGGTGCTCGACGACCAAACACCGCTGAAGAATAGCGAATCCAAGATGGCCGACCGCCGCATGGTCGGTAGTCGAACGACGGCCACCTAGGAGAACTTCTAATTACTGATTGCAACATTGTTGCAATCGGTTAACAAGTGCCACATGCCTCTAAGTGTGTGGTCTATCAGGGGAGCCCGCATTCGTTCCACGAACGGCCTGGATAGCCGCTGTTCGTCGAACAAAGTACTTGCATGCTGGTAGCTTACGGCTGCCAGTATGCGAATTACCATAACCTAGATACACAGTCAAAATACATGTAACACACAGTGCAGCCTACAGACAACCTTTAATACATATATAGTCCAGAAGTGGCTAGGTTTGCCACAATAATAAAAATAAAATAATAATGAAAATAATAATAAAAATAAATAAATAATAATATAACAATAAAAAATTAAAATAATAATAATAAAAAAATATTAAAAATGTCCACCCCCACCAAGGCTCTCATCACACTCTGCATCACACACACACACACACACACACACACACACTGCACTCATACACACACACACTGCACTCATACACACACTGCACTCATACACACACACTGCATTCATACATCTATTTGTGGCGAAACCAACTTCGCCACTGTGAACTGGAGAAGCCTGGTTGCCCGCCTGCTGCCTTTGGTCTATGGACCAGACTTTATGGGAATGTGATACCCCATATAGCTATACCATGGAGCCTATACATATAGTGAAAGACTATGGGAAAGACTTTAGCTCCATGGCAATTGTACTGTGTGAATAGGATCTGCGCGCTATTCGATAGTTTTGTGCGCTCAGATCCCAGCTATCTGGGGATATGTGAAATGTCTGTGTGTTATGGTTAAAAAGTAACTTTCTGTATTTTAAAGTGTTTTATGTCTTCCTGTAACCATGTGGTTAATGGAGTCTGTCTCTGGGCTGGAGATAAATAGATTACTTCTCCAGCACAGAGAAGGCTCTGTAAAAAACAGTCTGAGCTGGAAAGCTAGGGGTTTTAAAAGATACTTTACTAACTTTTGAACCCCTGGTCTGATCCATGCCATTTTTTAATATG
Organism: Pelobates fuscus; assembly: GCF_036172605.1. Lineage (NCBI taxonomy): Eukaryota > Metazoa > Chordata > Amphibia > Anura > Pelobatidae > Pelobates > Pelobates fuscus. Next base: position 55,075,690 of record NC_086328.1, on the reverse strand, counting down.
TTGTTCCCCTGAATGGATTGATTGTGGATATGTATTTTTATGTGAATGTGATGTATGGTTTTAGAGTTAGGAAAGTTGTGTAAAAGTATATTTTAAACTGTATGCATAATGGGATTATGTGTCACACTAAGGGGAGGGGATGTGTGGGAGGTAACATGTAGCGGAGAGCCGATCTTTCACAGCTATTCTCCACTAGAGATCCCAGTGAGGCTCAGGAACAAGGTGATGATAAATCCACAGGCAAGGTTTCCAGCAGGTAAAATAATACAGCAGTATCCCAATCGCAATCCCAATAACTGGACGACACACAGTTTCAGGAGCAGAACTGACAAGCTTTATTTCACAGTGCCTTATAAAGCCCTCTCCCATGCAAGGGAGGAGGTTCTATCAATCAATACATTGTCCAATCTGTGAACAGTAACCTCCCACACATCTCCTCCCCTCCTCTAGCATCATAATCCCCTTATACTGTACATGAATTCCCACAGTTTCTGGATGTACCCCTAAACATAGGGGTACCCCTTTAAGAATGGTATCCCCTGGTAGCCCTGATCTGGGTGAGCAACATACTCAAAAATCACCCAGATCGGACCAGGGGTTCGGGAGTTATGGCAAGGTGTAGTTTTGACCGACCGCTGGGACAAAGTGTCCGAAAACAGTTCCATGTATTTTGGCCCTGCGGTCGGTCACAAACAGGAGAATACAAACAGGCGAATAATTGATGTTAAGTAGCCTGACGAGGATTCGGATGAATCCCCTAGTTCGTGGGGTTCTTTCTACCGAATGGCGGGCCGTTCGGTAGTTTCCCCACGAAGTATTGGGAGTCTGGAGGTCTCAGCGGTGTTTGCCTAGTCAAGTGTCCGATTTCGGTTCCAGACACTCGACGGCAAAACACCGCTGTTCGGCAGTTTAAGATGGCCGCCGCCACGTGTTCGTGTCCCGAATGGCGGCCACCCAGAGAACAAAGACCACGCTGTACGAATAGGTAATTACCCAACATTGTTGCAAACGGTAATTGAAGGCACACTTTACACAGGGTGGTCTGGTTGTTCGGTAGTTTCATTCCCTTGCTTTATTCGAATGTTTCTACCGAGCAACCAGAGGAATACAGCAGTTCACACACATTAAACTAGCAATATAAACGAATACAATTATTCCCATGCATGTTGTAGGACAGCCCGGTACCAATCCGCTACACTGCTCCCCTTGCCCACAAGCCGGCATACACAGTCTGATCCAACACGGATCGGCTTGGGGATGTCCGGGGGCTCACGGATCATTTCTCTAAGTCAGTTTGTCTTGACCATCCGTCAGCATTTCCATTCTGCTTACCGGGCCGGTACTGGATATTAAAGTCAAAAGGCTGTAGCGCCAAACTCCAGCGCAGCAGCCTGGCGTTGTCCCCAGCCAACCGGTTCAGCCAGACTAACGGGTTGTGATCCGTGAGCAAGGAAAAGGGCTGTCCATACAGATAGGGCTGCAGTTTCTTTAGGGCCCACACCACAGCCAGGCATTCCTTTTAGATGGCGGCGTAGCTTACTACTCGAGGTAACAGTTTGCGACTGATGTAAGCCACTGGATGTTCTCCGCCATCGGCCCCGACTTGACTCAGTACTGCCCCCAATCCAAACATAGAAGCGTCTGTGTGAACAAGAAATCATTTAGTTGGATTGGGAGCTGCCAAGACAGGGGCATTTATCAGTGCATTTTTCAATTGTTGGAATGCCTGCTCACACTCCGGGGTCCAGTTTACTTGGCGGGGAAGGTTCTTACGGGTCAGGTCAGTGAGGGGTTTGGCCAGGGCGCTATAATTGGGAACAAACTTCCTGTAATACCCCGCTGTCCCTAGAAATGCTAAAACCTGGGTCTTAGTCCTAGGGGTGGGCCACTGGGCTACAGCCTCTACTTTGGCGGGTTCGGGTTTCTGTTTGCCGCACCCTACTCTATGCCCCAGGTACTGTACCTCAGCCATTCCGATACTACACATGGCCGGCTTCAGGGTCAAACCTGCTTCCCTTATCCTATCTAGCACAGCTCCTATGTGAGCTAAATGTTCCTGCCACGTATTGCTAAAAATAGCAATATCGTCCAGGTAGGCACAGGTATAGTCCTGAAATCCATCTAGGAGCCGATCCACCATTCTTTGGAAGGTGGCTGGGGCGTTTTTCATCCCAAATGGCATGACCTTAAACTGGTACAAGGCAAATGGGATGACAAAGGCCGACTTCGGGATGGCGTCTGGGGCCAGGGGGATTTGCCAATAACCTTTACACAAGTCAATAGTGGTGAGGTATTGGCCCCTGGCCATTCTGTCCAGTAACTCGTCTATCCGGGGCATCGGATAGGCGTCGGATATGGTCTTCTCGTTCAATCTCCTATAGTCCACGCAGAAGCGGGTCGTGCCGTCTCGCTTTGGTACGAGGACTACAGGAGATGCCCAAGGACTGTCTGAGGGTTCAATCACCCCCAGTTGGAGCATCTCGTCCATCTCCTTACGCATGTTTGCCCGTACCGCTTCTGGGATGCGGTAGGGAGTCTGGCGCAGGGGTAGTTGCCCTGGGGTCTCGACCCGGTGAGTTGCCAGAGGCGTGTATCCAGGTACATTAGAGAAAGTGTCGCGTTTTTCTTCTAATAGTTGCTGTACCTCGATCCGCTCCTGTGGGCTCAGCCGATCTCCCAGCGCAACCTCACCTAAATCCCCAGACAACTGCCCATCCCCCAGTAAATCGGGGAGGGGTAAGCTGTCAAACTCTTCCGTGTTGGGGGCACAGATGGCGGTTACCTCCTCGGTACGCTCTTGGTAGGGCTTCAGCATGTTCACATGGAGCATGCATCGCCCCCCAGTCCCTGTGCAGGGGCCGATAATATAGGTGGTCTCACATCTTTGTTCCACCACCTTATATGGGCCCTGCCAGGCGGCCTGTAACTTATCATGTCGGACAGGTTTTAAAATTAGTACTTTCTGCCCGACCTGAAAGCTACGGTCCCTGGCTCCCCGATCATACCATGTGCGCTGGCGGGTCTGGGCTGCCTGAAGGTTTTCCCTTACCGTCTTGGTCAACGCTTCTAAGCGGTCTCGAAAGGCCAGCACATATGGTATGATGGGGGTGCCATCTGTGCTCCGGTCTCCCTCCCAATGTTCTCTAATAAGATCTAAGGGACCTCGGACCCTCCTCCCGAACAGTAATTCAAACGGGGAGAACCCCGTGGATTCCTGCGGCACCTCCCGGTATGCGAATAGGAGGTGCGGCAGGAATCGTTCCCAGTCCTTGTGGGTCTCTGCGAAGGTTCGGAGCATCTGCTTCAAGGTACCATTGAATCGTTCGCAGAGCCCGTTCGTCTGGGGGTGGTAAGGGGCACTGATAATAGGCTTAATGCCACAGATCCTCTAGAGGTGTTGGGTGAATTCTGCGGTAAATTGGGTGCCCTGATCCGAGATAATCTCCTTGGGTAATCCCATCCGGGAGAATATCCGCATGAGGGCATCCGCGACCGTTTCAGCGTGGATGTTGGTCAGAGCCACTGCCTCTGGATACCTGGTGGCATAATCTACTACCGTTAAAATATACCTTTTCCCTGACGGGCTAGCTTTATTGAGGGGGCCTATCAGATCCACCGCTATTCGGCTAAAAGGTTCCTCAATTATGGGTAAGGGGTGAAGTTTAGCCTTCCTGCGATCTCCCCTTTTTCCCACTCTCTGGCAGGTATCGCAAGTCGTGCAATATCTGCGTACTTCCTGGCTAATCCCTGGCCAGAAGAAACTCTGGGTCAGCCTGTACCTGGTGCGACTAACCGCTAGATGTCCGGATAGCGGAATATCATGCGCTATCCGGAGTAATTCAGCCCGGTACCGCTGCGGTACCACTAATTGTCTCATCACTATCGGGTCTGACCCCGTAATCTGCTTGCTTGTTTCCCTGTACAAAAGTTGTTTATCCCAGATAAATCTCTCTCCCTCCCCCCTGGGGGAGCCCGTGACAACCTTGTCCCTATACACCTGAAGCAACTTCAGCTACAAATTCATTAGGTGGGGCCCAGGGGACACATTCTAGAGGGGGGTAGGGCTGCTTACCTGGATCTCCGGCAGTGTGTTGTGGTCCTGGGTGCGGGCCTGTTGTCGGGCGACTGGGGCTCAAAAGCAGAAGTGAGCCTCCCCAGATCGTTCCCCAATAAAACCTCCGCCGGTAAATGCGGCATCAACCCCACCTCCACGTCCCCTGCCCCCGCTCCCCAATGTAAATGTACCCTTGCTGTAGGTAGCCGGTACACCGCTCCCCCGGCTACCCGGACGGCAACAGTTTTGTTCAGTTTTGCCTGATCTGAAATCAGGTGGCTCTGTACCAAAGTGATGGTGGCTCCCGAATTTCGTAACCCCCGGACTGCTGTACCATTCAGATATACGGTCTGTCGATGATGCTGTAGATTGTCCACATTGGCCTGGACAGGATCCGCCTCGTGCAGTATCTCCCATTGTTCCACAGTGGTAATGGGGACTGCGGAACCATACGGGGTGGCAACTAGGTCCTGGTAGTGGTGGGCTGCGGCTGCCCTGGGTGGGGGTGGGCCTGGACGAATCCAGGTGGAACGGTCCCGCAGCTGTGGGCATTCCCTTTTATAATGTCCCTACTTCTGGCAGTGATGACAGGGGCCAGCGGTGGGTTGTCGGAACCGGGGCTGTGCAGCGGGTGGTGGGGGTGGTGGTAGTGGTCTCGGTGGAGCTGGGGTGTAGGTGGTTCCCCCGAATGTTTTAAAAGTTGCTTTTGGAGTTGCAGGTTTTTGTTGCGTCGGGCATCCAGGTAGTCATCTGCTTTTCTAGCAGCCTCGGTGAGGGAGGTAGGGTTTCTGTCCCTTACCCATTCCTGGACCTCACTGGTTACTCCCTCATAGAACTGCTCCATCAGCAACATCTGTATTACATCCTCCATAGAACGTGCCCCGCTAGCTTGCACCCACCCGAGTGCTGCCCTCTGTAACCGGCATGCCCACTCTGCGTGCGAGTCTTTCTCTACTTTCTTTAAATCCCGGAATCTCCGCCGGTATGCTTCGGGTGTTATAGCATACCTGGCGAGTATAATTTCTTTTACTTTACTGTAATTCCGTATTTCGTCATTAGGTACAGTCCGATATGCTTCTGCTGCCCTCCCGGTTAACCTTCCGGCCAAAATAGGTACCCAGTCCTCTGCGTTAATTTTATGCAGTGCACACAGTCTCTCAAAATCTTGCAGGAAAGCGTCTATATCTTCCTCTGCCTCCACATATGTTTTAAAAGCCTGGTACGGTATTTTTAGGCTTACCTTCCTGTGGTACACTACCTGCAGAGCTTTGTTCTGGAACTGTTGTCGCCTGTGTCCTTATAACAAATTCTTGTACCTCGGTCACCGTCCTGGAAATATTCCCCATATCCCCATAAAGGGATAGCCTGAATTGAACCTGCCTCCGGAATTCCGAGTCTTGTGGTGTTCCTCCCAACTCCCTCTGTGCAGGAACTGAATCGCCCTCCATTCTGTACTCTGCCATGAGTTCTGTAACAAGCACTGCTTTCTTCTTATTGCTGGCTTGTATACCCCTTGCCTCTAGGAGGTCCTTTAGCGTGGAGCGTTTTAGCGCAGAAAAATCAATCTCCATCCGTACTCCATTTACGCTTGTTCCTCTGTGAGTCTGGATCCCAGCGCTGCCAACCAATGTAGCGGAGAGCCGATCTTTCACAGCTATTCTCCACTAGAGATCCCAGTGAGGCTCAGGAACAAGGTGATGATAAATCCACAGGCAAGGTTTCCAGCAGGTAAAATAATACAGCAGTATCCCAATCGCAATCCCAATAACTGGACGACACACAGTTTCAGGAGTAGTACTGACAAGCTTTATTCCACAGTGCCTTATAAAGCCCTCTCCCATGCAAGGGAGGAGGTTCTATCAATCAATACATTGTCCAATCTGTGAACAGTAACCTCCCACACATCTCCTCCCCTCCTCTAGCATCATAATCCCCTTACACTGTACATGAATTCCCACAGTTTCTGGATGTACCCCTAAACATAGGGGTACCCCTTTAAGAATGGTATCCCCTGGTAGCCCTGATCTGGGTGAGCAACATACTCAAAAATCACCCAGATCGGACCAGGGGTTCGGGAGTTATGGCAAGGTGTAGTTTTGACCGACCGCTGGGACAAAGTGTCCGAAAACAGTTCCATGCATTTTGGCCCTGCGGTCGGTCACAAACAGGAGAATACAAACAGGCGAATTGTTGATGTTAAGTAGCCTGACGAGGATTCGGATGAATCCCCTAGTTCGTGGGGTTCTTTCTACCGAATGGCGGGCCGTTCGGTAGTTTCCCCACGAAGTATTGGGAGTCTGGAGGTCTCAGCGGTGTTTGCCTAGTCAAGTGTCCGATTTCGGTTCCAGACACTCAACGGCAAAACACCGCTGTTCGGCAGTTTAAGATGGCCGCCGCCACATGTTCGTGTCCCGAATGGCGGCCACCCAGAGAACAAAGACCACACTGTACGAATAGGTAATTACCCGTTTGCAACATTGTTGCAAACGGTAATTGAAGGCACACTTTACACAGGGTGGTCTGGTTGTTCGGTAGTTTCATTCCCTTGTTTTATTCGAATGTTTCTACCGAACAACCAGAGGAATACAGCAGTTCACACACATTAAACTAGCAATATAAACGAATACAATTATTCCCATGCATGTTGTAGGACAGCCCGGTACCAATCCGCTACATAACATCTATGTCATTGGTTCTTTTATGCCTCCCCCTGGGTGTGGCTTGTATGTGTGAGTTGGAAATAAAAGCCAGGCTGGATGAGCCAGTCCTCAGTTCCTGTTTTACCCTCAAAGCGATGTGTCGTCTCTTTCTTTGGGGGAATTGGATGGTATGCTGACTGCCAGGAGTGTAAGCGGATTATATGCTTTGCTTGTTCAGCTGTTCCAGTGTTCGTGTGGTTCCAGTCGGGAGAGCGGTGTTTGCAGTAGCTGCCTGTGCATCTGGAAAGGGGGATATCGGCTAAACTGGGTTTTATCCTCTTGTAAGTGAAACGGTCCGTTACAATTGGTGGCAAGCGGCGGGATCGTTCCTACAACCAGAGGGACAGCTACAGACAACAGCATTCCTGGATTACAAAGTGAGGGCAACGCCAGTACCCGTACAGCGCCCCTATCTACAAGGAACCAACTGCAGCAGAGCAAGCATGGCACCCAGCTACACTCAAGAGGCGTATGACAGAGAGGTCACCGCGGTGCTGGCTTTATGCGGACCCAACCTCTCAGAGGATATAGTACAGCGTGTGAAGAAAGCAGTGCGAGAGTACTTGCCGTGGGAATCAGAGCAGGCCAGGGGGTTTGCAGTCCTCCCTCCCCAGCGGCAGGCTGAGTTACAGGGGGCAGAGGTAGTTGTTCCTGCCCCCCAGCAGCAAAGTGATATACCAAGAAGGCAGTGTGAAGTGAAGGGAGAGGAGCGCAGCGTCCTCCCTCCCCAGCGGCAGTGTGTACCCCAGGGAGCTGATGGTGTCGTCCATCCTCCCCAGCGGCAGTGTGTGTCCCAGGGAGCAGAAGGTGCAGTCCTTCCTCCCCAGCGGCAGTGTGTACCCCAGGGAGCTGATGGTGTCGTCCATCCTCCCCAGCGGCAGTGTGTAACCCAGGGAGCCGAAGGTGCCGTCCTTCCTCCCCAGCGGCAGTGTGTACCCCAGGAAGCTGATGGTGTCGTCCATCCTCCCCAGCGCCAGTGTGTGTCCCAGGGAGCAGAAGGTATCGTCCTTCCTCCCCAGCGGCAGTGTGTACCCCAGGGAGCTGATGGTGTCGTCCATCCTCCCCAGCGGCAGTGTGTGTCCCAGGGAGCCGAAGGTGCAGTCCTTCCTCCCCAGCGGCAGTGTGTGTCCCAGGGAGCCGAAGGTGCCGTCCTTCCTCCCCAGCGGCAGTGTGTACCCCAGGGAGCTGATGGTGTCGTCCATCCTCCCCAGCGGCAGTGTGTGTCCCAGGGAGCAGAAGGTATCGTCCTTCCTCCCCAGCGGCAGTGTGTACCCCAGGGAGCTGATGGTGTCGTCCATCCTCCCCAGCGGCAGTGTGTGTCCCAGGGAGCAGAAGGTGCAGTCCTTCCTCCCCAGCGGCAGTGTGTACCCCAGGGAGCTGATGGTGTCGTCCATCCTCCCCAGCGGCAATGTGTAACCCAGGGAGCCGAAGGTGCCGTCCTTCCTCCCCAGCGGCAGTGTGTACCCCAGGAAGCTGATGGTGTCGTCCATCCTCCCCAGCGGCAGTGTGTGTCCCAGGGAGCAGAAGGTATCGTCCTTCCTCCCCAGCGGCAGTGTGTACCCCAGGGAGCTGATGGTGTCGTCCATCCTCCCCAGCGGCAGTGTGTGTCCCAGGGAGCCGAAGGTGCAGTCCTTCCTCCCCAGCGGCAGTGTGTGTCCCAGGGAGCCGAAGGTGCCGTCCTTCCTCCCCAGCGGCAGTGTGTACCCCAGGGAGCTGATGGTGTCGTCCATCCTCCCCAGCGGCAGTGTGTGTCCCAGGGAGCCGAAGGGGCAGTCCTTCCTCCCCAGTGGCAGTGTGTAACGCAGGGAGCAGAAGGTGCCGTCCTTCCTCCCCAGCGGCAGTGTGTACCCCAGGGAGCTGATGGTGTCGTCCATCCTCCCCAGCGTCAGTGTGCCCTGCAGGGAGCAGAGACAGTCAGTCTCGCACCCCAGCAGCCGGACAAGAGAATGAAAGGGGAGACAGCTGGTCCCCCTTTCCACCAGCAGAGAGAGTGGCAGGGAGAGGAGCCTGCTAACCCCTCTCCCCAGCAGCAGTTTACCGTCCAGAGAGAGGAGCTTGTTACACCCTCTCTCCAGCGGCAGCCTAACCCACCAAGGGGAGATGTTAAGCCCCACATCCGTGCAGATGGGAACGTAGTCTCTGCACTTACAGCACCAGGGGTAAGGACGGTCGGTCCTGTCCCCCAGCCACAGAGCGATATATCCAAAGGGGAGACAGTCGGTCTCCAGCAACCAGGCTCCCACCAGACTACTCCCGTGGTAGTGCTGGCAACAGGACAGAGTACCGCTGGTCTCTGCCCCCTCAGCAACCCACCAAGGCAGCCTACCAGTCCCCCACACAGCCGTGGTGAGGCACCTGAACCTGGACAAGATTCTCCCTCCCAGGTGTAATAACTGTTTATTGTGGGTGGGCTGCTCTGCTGTTTCTGTTTTGTGGGTGGGTTGCTGGACTAACCAGGGCACTGACCGGCAGGAAGTCAGGTACCCTGTTAGTCTAATTGGTAAAGGGGAGAATTGTGGCGAAACCAACTTCGCCACTGTGAACTGGAGAAGCCTGGTTGCCCGCCTGCTGCCTTTGGACTATGGACCAGACTTTATGGGAATGTGATACCCCAGATAGCTATACCATGGAGCCTATACATATAGTGAAAGACTATAGGAAAGACTTTAGCTCCATGGCAATTGTACTGTGTGAATAGGATCTGCGCGCTATTCGGTAGTTTTGTGCGCTCAGATCCCAGCTATCTGGGGATATGTGAAATGTCTGTGTGTTATGGTTAAAAAGTAACTTTCTGTATTTTAAAGTGTTTTATGTCTTCCTGTAACCATGTGGTTAATGGAGTCTGTCTCTGGGCTGGAGATAATTAGATTACTTCTCCAGCACAGAGAAGGCTCTGTAAAAAACAGTCTGAGCTGGAAAGCTAGGGGTTTTAAAAGATACTTTACTAACTTTTGAACCCCTGGTCTGATCCATGCCATTTTTTTTTTTTTTTATAATTCTTTATTTTTGCAGTGCAGGTAGTAACAGGCAAGTACGTGATGCCACAACAGCATCAACTGACATACAGGGTTAAAACATATTGGTACATAGGTATGGTCAATAAGTACTGTGCACTTTAATTTGTATTTTAAATAACTTGAGAACATGCTGAATAAGCAACTTACTGAACAATAGGGGGTGATTGAAACCTAATATAGCCCACGTTGTGGGGAAGTGAGATAATATTTAACTCAGATTAGTCAATTTTGGAGAGCTTTGTCATCGTGTGTTGTAGCTTACTTTCTGCGTAATGCAGAGTGTGCTTATGGTGTACCTTACGGGGCTTGCCTATGGCGTGATCTAGTCTACAGCGCAGTTAGCGTGCAGGGTTGTGGGCAGAGAATGTATGCCTAGTGATGCGTTCTGAGGGAGGCTGGTTGGTGACATACGAAAAGTGTAAGTGTTATCTTAAAATCATAAAGCAGTATGAGTAGGAAATCATATAAAGTAAACTCAAAACTTACTGCAGGTAGACCAACATAGTTAACAAATATTAAGAGGGAGCACAATCTGTACATTTGTAGAGAACAGGTTAATACAACAGGGAAACAGTCCAAATATCACTAAGTGGCCCTGAAGAAGCAGTGTCCATACTTAAAATAAAACAGTGGTGCTCATGCCAGCGGAGTGGCAGGATTGGTATGTGGCTGTTTCTAGAGTCCTGCTGCTGAAGTTCAAGTGGTAGCGGCTTTGTAGGCGTCCGTCGAGGAGCTTCTCGGTATAAACGGGACCGATCCGGCTGGGTCCCAGACGTGCGTTGCGGACGGCATCCCCGTCCCTCTGCCGGTCAGGGCGTCCTGTGGGAGACCCAAAGTCTCTAGGATGGCTGCTGCCCCTTCGATGTTTTGTACAGGATGAGCTGTGGCGCCTTGGAGGACCGCCAGCGTGCGAGAACCTCTCCATCTGTACGGTATTTTCCGTTTTTCGTAATTGCTGTGTGAAAGGCTGTAGGGACCTGCGCCAAGCCAGGGTGCCCCCTGATAAGTCCCTGAAAAATGTGAGTAGCGATTCTTCAAAGTTGTAAGGGGTCTTTCCTTTTAGGGCTTCCAGGACTGTTAACTTGTCGTGCCCCGATTGAAAGCAGACAATCAGGTCTCGTGGCGCCGTGGCTGGTGCCTTGGTTTGTTTAGGGAGTCTGAACATGTCGACGGGTGTCACCGTTTTGGCCCGTTTAGCGGGTAATATTGCTGTTAACAGCCTCCTTACGAGGTGCGGTAACTCTGCATCAGGGATTCTTTCTGCTACTCCCCGGATCTTGAGGTTTTTGTCTCGCCTGGAATCCTCCAGCGCTGCGAACCGCTGTTCTGTGGCGGCATGCTGCTTGTGAAGCGTGTGTACCTCATTTGTCAATTGGGCGAGTTGTGTCTGCTTTTCAAGAGAGTCCTTTTCCACTGTCCCCATGCGGCCGGTGAGGCTCTGGAGATCTTTGCGGAAGGTCGCCATGTTCGACTGTATGTCTCTCCGCAGGCCCGCCAGTAGCTCCTGCATGTCCGCTTTGGTGACAGGGGCCGAGTCAGGCTGCCGTGCCGCTGGAGTCGGGTTCGTGTTTAGCTCTCGCGGAGTAGGTAGGTGGAGGTCCCCAGGATCAAGGCTTTGGTCGTCCGAGAAGTCCGAGCTCTCCCCCATGTAGGCGGCCATCTTAGGCATGGTGGAGTCGCGTGCCTGCCACCATAAATCTCCGATACTCGCACCCGGTTTCGGCTTGTCCGGTCTCTGCTTTTTGATTTTTCGGCCCATGCCAAGGGGTACTGGTGGGGTCGATTTTGGGGAGTCAGGGTCGATTAATTCGCTTATGTTAGGCCTCTTGCCTCGGAGCACATCAGGCGTGCGACCGTTCCCTTCAGCAGCCAAGCTCCGCCCCCCTATCCATGCCATTTTTAATATGTTGTTCCCCTGAATGGATTGATTGTGGATATGTATTTTTATGTGAATGTGATGTATGGTTTTAGAGTTAGGAAAGTTGTGTAAAAGTATATTTTAAACTGTATGCATAATGGGATTATGTTTCACACTAAGGGGAGGGGATGTGTGGGAGGTAACATCTATGTCATTGGTTCTTTTATGCCTCCCCCTGGGTGTGGCCTGTATGTGTGAGTTGGAAATAAAAGCCAGGCTGGATGAGCCAGTCCTCAGTTCTATTTTTACCCTCAACCTGAGTCCTGTCTCTTATTGGGGGAATCTGCTATAAGGGATTGCTGTGCTAGGCATATTCCCTTGCTATAATCACTGAGCTCTTGTAAGAGCTTGTTCCTGCTTCGTTCTGAAGGGAGATAGCTGCAGCCTGCGGTGCTTATGGTGTCTGGTGGAGTGCTTGGAGTCCTCTGGAAGCGCTAGGAGCATCCATTAACGGAGGTACCCAGTCGGGGTGCCAGGTGATCCGTTACACTATTTATATTCCCAATAGGTAACACAAAAACATTCAAAGTACATTAATTGTTCTATAAATACATCAAAGGTAGAGACATGTTAAAAAATGTATACATATAACGGTACACAATAAGAGCATCATATAAAGGGACATCAAAGTCCATAGAAGAATCTTCCGACACACGAAAGTCATCTTTCACTTGAGTATTCCTTCTTATAAGGATTAACTGAAAAAATGAATGAACAAGAAAGCAATGAAGGCAAATATAAACGTATATGTAGCGGAGATACAATATTCTCCAGGTTATCTCCGCTTATAATCCAAGGGAGACTCAGGAACAAGGCAATGATAAATCCACAGGCAAGGTTTCCAGCAGGTAAAGTAATACAGCAGTATCCCAACAGCAATCCCAATAACTGGATGACACACAGTTTCAGGAGCAGAACTGACAAGCTTTATTTCACAGTGCCTTATAAAGCATGCTCCCATGCAAGGGAGGAGTTTCCAACAATTATTACAGTATCCAATCGGGGATTAGTAACCTCCCACACATCTCCTCCCCTCAACTTACATCATAATCCCCTTATACTGTACCCAAATTCCCCCAGTTCCTGGATGTACCCCTAAACATAGGGATACCCCTTTAAATGGCACATCCCCTGATAGCCCTGATCTGGGTGAGTAACATATCTAAAAATCACCCAGATCGGACCAGGGGTTCGGGAAATTTATGGAGGTAATAAAGAGACCGACCGCGCTGGATGTAACAGCCGAATTGGGTTCCATGCGATGGGGCCCTGCGGTCGGTCACCGTATAAGGGGACACTTTACACGAACCGCTAAAGGTACAGAGATTAGATAGGGTTGACAGGAATCCCCTCGTTCGGTTGTTTCTGTCCACCGAACGAGGGGCCGTTCGGTAGTTTGGAACCGTACGGACCGGGCTGGTGGAGGTCTCAGCAGTGTTCGCCTAGTCGAGTGTCCGATTTGGGTTCCAGACACTCGACGGCAAAACACCGCTGTTCGGGAGTTTGCAAAATGGCCGCCACCATGTGTTTGTTTCCCGAATGGCGGCCACCCGGAGACAAAGGACCTACCGCATAGCTCGTTAATTACCCGCTTGCAACATTGTTGCCACGGGTAATTGAAGGCACACTTCACACAGGGGAGGTCTGGTTGTTCATTAGTTTCATTCTCTTACTTTATTCGAATGATTTTACCGAACAATCAGATGAATACACTTCTTTAAAAACACATAGAAACTGGCAATGTACACGAATACAGTTATTCACATGAAATTTGTAGGACATCCCAGGGTCAAAAATGGTATCCTCTGATAGCCCTGATCTGGGTGAGCAACATACTCAAAAATCACCCAGATCGGACCAGGGGTTCGGGAGTTATGAACAGGTAAAGATTTGACCGACCGCATGGGTAAAGTATCCGAAAACAGTTCCATGCATTTTGGCCCTGCGGTCGGTCACAGACAAGGGAATAAAAACATGTGAATTGCTTGTGTTATGAAGCCTGGGGAGGATTCAAATGAATCCCCCAGTTCGTGGGGTTCTTTCTACCGAACAGCGGGCCGTTCGGTAGTTTCCCAACGAAGTACTGGAAGTCTGGAGGTCTCAATGGTGTTTGCCTAGTCAAGTGTCCGATTTTAGTTCCAGACACTCGACGGCAATCCACCGCTGTTCGGTAGTCTAAGATGGCCGCCGCCACGTGTTCGCTTCCCGAATGGCGGCCACCCAGAGAACAAAGACCACACTGCACGGATGGCTAATTACCCATTTGCAACATTGTTGCAAACGGTAATTGAAGGCACACTTCACACAAGGAGGTCTGGTTGTTCAGTAGTCTCATTCCCTTGCTTTATTCGAATGATTCTACCGAACAACCAGAGGAATACATTTCTTTTACCACACATAGAAACTGGCAATATACGCGAATACAGTCATTCGCATGAATTTTGTAGGACAGCCCAGTGCCATCCGCTACAGTATATATAAAAAATATATAGAAAATAATTATATACATAACAGTATAAAAAGGCGTCAATTACTCTCGACCCCAAAACATGCATAAAAATTACTTCATAAAAAATACTTCATAAAAATTACTTCATAAAAAAGGACTAGAACTTCAGATAAGAGTAGAGGAAAGTACAAAAATTATATATAATCAATCCATAAAAGCCAATATATCCAGATCAGTATTGAGCCCAGAGGGGACAGAAGACTTCATTTTATATATCCACTCTGTCTCCCTCATGGCTAACATTCTTTCTGTATCCCCGCCTCTCCAGTGTGGTACAATTATATCGATCCCAATACAGATAAAATCCTTAACATCGAATTCCCTGCATGCATTACAGTGTTTAGGTACACTATGTTTCATATTCTTATTTTTAATTCCATTAAAATGTTCCAACAATCTTACGTGAAGTTTTCTGATGGTACGTCCTATATATTGGACCCCACACTTACACTGCAACAGATATACCACATTCTTACTCTGACAGTTAATAAAATGTTTAATTTTAAAAATTTCTTTGGTCGCAGTACTAGAAAACTCAGTAGTCTTGTTTTTCTGGAATTTTATAACATGACAGGAGGCTTCGTATTTGCTTAAGTCTCTCTTAACTAGAACTCCACATCAGCACAGAAAAACAACCAATCAGAAAAAGTTAGGTACTATAAAACTCCCCTCCCCATGCATCATTCCCTCTTTCTTTGCTGCTCCGCATCAGTACAGGTCAGAGTACCTCTGCCTCCTGCTTATAGTGGGTGGCTTTGGGTTTTATTATGTTTTCTTTAGGATACATATTTATTTAATTTAGTCATGAGGTTATCATTATATCTATATATTATATATTTTTTGTTTATAGTATTTAGTTATATCTATATTATGTATTTTGTATTTTGTCATAATTATTATTTGATATCATATTATATTGATTGTATATATTGCTTGTATATATTTTATGCTATGTTTTTTAGTTATAGCCTTTTTCCTTTTATATGTTTCTTTGCAGATTATTTATAGTGTCTGTAACGGACCGTTTCAGCATAAAAGGGAATAAAATCCGTTTAGGCGATAATCCCCTTTTTACAGAAAGGCACAGCTACTGCAGAACATCTAAACTCACGAATTGGATATAGGCGAATACATCAAACTTCCGAACTGTATACCAGGGAATAAGATAGCACTCCAAGCTGGAACCTCACGAATAGCTGCTAGCAGACGAACAGGAAAAGCAGACATCAGCTTACACTCCTAGCAATCAATCTCCAGCAGCATACAGTGAATCCCCCCAAGAACGAGACAAGGCTCCGTGTTGAAGGTCAAGCAGTGGTCTGAGGTGCTGGAACACCCAGCCTGGTTTTTATTACAAGTGGACACATACAGGCCACACCCAGGGCGAGGCATAAAATAACCAATAGTATCATGGGTGCAACCCACACATCCCCTCCCCTTAGTGTGACGCATAATCCCATTATACATACAGTTAAAATATACTTTTTACACAACTTTCATAACTCTAAAACCATACATCACATTCACATAAAAATACATATCCACAATCAATCCATTCAGGGGAACAACATATTAAAAAATAGCATGAATCCGACCAGGGGTTCAAAAGTTACTAAAAGTATCTTTTGTCCCTTACTAGCCGCATGGCAAACCAGTTTAGAAAGGTTTTACATAGGCCTCTATCCTGGAGACAAAGAGGAAAGTAATACAATTATCCAGGGCTAGAAGCAGACTCCATTAACCACATGGTTACAGAAAGACATAAAACACTTTAAAATACAGAAAGTTACTTTTTATCCATAACACACAGACATTTCACATATCCCCAGATAGCTGGGATCTGAGCGCACAAAACTACCGAATAGCGCGCAGATCCTATTCACATAGTACAATTGCCATGGAGCTAAAGTCTTTCCCATAGTCTTTCATTATATGAATAGGCTCCATGGTATAGCTATCTGGGGTATCACATTCCCATAAAGTCTGGTCCATAGTCCAAAGGCAGCAGGCGGGCAACCAGGCTCCTTCAATACAATGTGGCGAGATCGGTTTCGTCACATCTCTCCCCCTTTCCAAAAAGACTAACAGGGTACCTGACCTCCTGCCGGTCAGTGCCCTGGTTAGTCCAGCAACCCACCCACAAAGCAGAAAAAACAGTACAGCCCACCCACAAGAAATGGTTACTACACCTGGGTAGAGGAGAAGTTTGTCCATGTCCAGGTGCCTCACCACGGCTGTGTAGGGGACTGGTAGGCTGCCTTGGTGGGTTGCTGAGTGGGCAGAGACCAGCGGTACTCTGTCCTGGTGCCAGCACTACCACCGGAGTAGTCTGGTTGCTGGAGACGGACTGTCTCCCCCTTCGTTGCATAGCTCTGCTGCTGAATGGGGAGACCGGTTGTCTCCCCCTTGGATACACAGTTCTGTCGTGGGGGGTTAGGACCGACCATCCCTACCCCCTGTGTGGTAAGTGCAGAGACCAAGGTCCCATCTGCACCGGTGGGGGGCTTACAGTCTCCCCCTGGTACATTAAACTGCCGCTGGGGAGAGGGGGTAACAAGCTCCTCTCCCGATAGAACACTCTGCCCATTAATGATCCGCCGCTGGGGAGAGGTGGTAATAAGCTCCTCTCCCATGCATACTTCCATCATCTGTGGAGGGAGACCGACTGTCTCTTCTCCCAATACAGTGTCCTGCTGCTGGGGAAAGGAGACTGGGCTCTCTATTCCCTGCTGGACACGCTGCCGCCGGGGAAAGGAGACTGGGCTCTCTATTCCAAAAAAATCACGCTGCTGCTGGGGGGTAGGACCAACTACCTCTGCCCCCTGTAACTCAGCCTGCCGCTGGGGAATGGAGACTGGGCTCCCAATTCCCAATAAATCATGCTGCTGCTGGGGGTTAGGACCAACTACCTCTGCCCCCTGTAACTCCGCCTGCCGCTGGGGAATGGAGACTGGGCTCCCGATTCCCAATAAATCACGCTGCTGCTGGGGGGTAGGACCAACTACCTCTGCCCCCTGTAACTCAGCCTGCCGCTGGGAGGGAGGATGCTGCTCTCCTCTCCCTGCACTTCACACTGCCTTCCCGGCATATCACTCTGCTGCTGGGGGGTAGGACCAACTACCTCTGCCCCCTGTAACTCAGCCTGCCGCTGGGGAATGGAGACTGGGCTCCCAATTCCCTGCAGGACCGGTGGAGAGACCTCGGTCCCATTACTACCGGCCACCTGGGGTTCTTCCCAGTAAATCTCTACAATATCTTCCCAGCGGAAGGGGTCTGGATCTGGGTCTGTCACCTTACTGTCCTGCTGAGCCTTCCCAATGGAGTGGAAGAGATCCTGCTCCAGTTCCCACTCCATGTTTGCAAGGTGAGCCAGGTCTTGCTCTACCTCATGGGGGTCATCCCACTCATGCCTAGCCTCCCTCTCATAGAAAATGTCCTGAAGTCTGGTTTGCGCAGGGCTCCCGAAGCCAGGCTCTGCAAAGGACTCCCATAACAAGCCAGGACCATCAAACTCCTCTCCCTCTGGCTTGTCATGTTCGGCTGTCCAGGGTATATACTGTGCCATATACCACCAGAGTGCCTGGTAGGCATCCTCCAGCCACAGCTCCTGCCATACCCGGTGCTCGAGCTCCTTTACCCATTGTTCCAGAGGCTGCTCTCCCAGGAAGGGCATCCGCAGTGCCAGTCGTGTCTGCCATCGCTGCTCTTCACTGGGGAGACTCTTGCCCCGCTGGTACTGTACGTTATCCAGGGCCTGGTACCAAATGCCTTTTCTTAATGTATCCCGGTCATCTATGTCACCCTCCTCGTACTCCACTGCTGGTTCCATGCTGTTGCTTTTAGGGTTGCTGTACTGGGACATGCGTTGCCCTCAAATTGTAAAAATCCAAAGCAATGGTGTTCTGTAGCTGTCCTTCAGGCTGTAGGAACGATCCCGCCGCTTGCCACCAATTGTAACGGATCGCCTGGCACCCCGACTGGGTACCTCCGTTAAAGGATGCTCCTAGCGTTTCCTGAGGACTCCAAGCACTCTGGCAGACACCACAATCACCGTATCGGAGAAGCATATGAATCCTCTCAAGCCTCTGAATGCTGTAGACAGTTGAATAGGAACCATGCGAATAGGTTTGCACTCCTAGCAGTCAAACTGGAACAGCATGCAATAAATCCTCCCCCAATAATGAGACGACACTTCACTTTGAGGGTTAAACAGGAACTCTGGACTGGCTCATCCAGCCTGGCTTTTATTTCCATCTCACACATACAGGCCACACCCAGGGGGAGGCATAAAATAACCAATCCGAGATATGGTACAACCCACACATCCCCTCCCCTTAGCCTGAGAGATAATCCACTTATTATACAGTTTAAAACATAACATTTACACGATATCTATAACTTCAAAACCATACATCACATTCACATACATATTCAGACTCAGCATACTTTAAACATAAACACTTCCAAAATTCAGGCAAATCCCTCCAGTGGATCAAAAGTTACACAGAAGTCCTTTGATGACCGACCGCAAGCACATTTTCTTGCCCAAAACAGTTCCATAGATTTGGGCTGTGCAGTCGGTCAATTCCTGGCATAAAAATGGCTAAGTCCCATTCGAAGTGTGCCTGTACTGCGACTTTGGTCGAAGTGTCGAAGTGTCGAAGTGGAGTTGATGTTAAGGGTCGGCGGTGTTCGAAGTTAAAATGGCCGCCGCCACGTGGTCCTTTGTCCGATACCGGCTGTGGCGAAACCAACTTCGCCACTGTGAACTGGAGAAGCCTGGTTGCCCGCCTGCTGCCTTTGGACTATGGACCAGACTTTATGGGAATGTGATACCCCAGATAGCTATACCATGGAGCCTATTCATATAATGAAAGACTATGGGAAAGACTTTAGCTCCATGGCAATTATACTGTGTGAATAGGATCTGCGCGCTATTCAGTAGTTTTGTGCGCTCAGATCCCAGCTATCTGGGGATATGTGAAATGTCTGTGTGTTATGTGTAAAAGGTGAATTTATGTATTTTAAAGTGTTTTACTGTCTTTGTATCCCCATGTGCTCAATGGAGTCTGTCTCTGTGCTGGGAGGTAATTGGATTACTTCTCCAGCACAGAGAAGGAAGCTGGAAAGCTAGGGGTTTTAAAAGATACTTTACTAACTTTTGAACCCCTGGTCTGATCCATGCCATTTTTTAATATGTTGTTCCCCTGAATGGATTGATTGTGGATATGTATTTTTATGTGAATGTGATGTATGGTTTTAAAGTTATGAAAGTTGTGTAAAAGTATATTTTAAACTGTATGCATAATGGGATTGATGTAGATTAATTTAGAAATAAACAAATATGTTTAAATGTCTATCTGTTCCTGTCCAAATCTGAGATGATTAAATTGCGTATACGCAGAAGTAAGTTCACACTGACACACGGTTAAAAGTTCAGGTTTAAAGCACTTCGAGAAAATGTAATGGCATCTGGTAAAAAACAGGCTTGCAAGCCCTTATAAGAGCAAAATTACATCATCATTGAATATCAAGATAACAACTAATAAACATCATTAATTGGTCTATGTATTAAGTGGTAAGTTAAATGCCCTCCCATCTGTATTAGTGGCTTAGGGATTTGAGTGGCAAGTGGGGCATCCTCCCATCATGGGATGTCGTAATTTCTGACAAGGATTCAGTCGCCATTGCTCTTTAGAACGAGGCTCTCTCGATGGGAGGGGGAATCTGGCAGCTAGCCATTTTGAGTACTTGGCACCGTTTTGGGTAGTTAGTGATGTCAGACTCGGGGTCAGGTTCAGGGTCTTTTTTATGAAAGAACATTTCATTAGTGCAGCTTTCTCATGGCCTAGCTATAAAATACATTGTTTCATATTACAGGAACTTGGTAATTCCGGAGTTAGTCATGTCCTTCTAGTAAATACATTCTCTATGCAGTATTCTAAATGCTGTTAGGAAATCTGTCATGTAATGAAGTTAAAATGGAGTTAGTACAAAAAAAATTCAATACAGGTTTAATAAAGGTTTTTAATAATTCTACATCAGTCCCCCCCTATGAAATGTTAGATTCTAAAAAAGATAAACTTTATTGGTTAGTTCCAGAAGACATGTTAGCCCAAAGGCCAAAACCCTATGAAGTAACGGTTCTTAAAGTCTTCTTAGTTCTTCAGAGGGACATCATAAAATAGACAAGCTTACATTACCATATGGACCTGTGTTATCTGGAGTATAGGCACAACAAGTCATGGTGACAGGTAGTAATTTACATACACCCCCTTGGCACACCTATGGCATCAATATATATATATATATATATATATATATATATATATATATATATATATATATGTGTCAAACTTCCCTTTAGAGGGGTGCTCTGTGGAGTATTGATCATTATTTAATGTGTAGTTTGCAATATATATGTGTATTATATGGTATGGTGCATATATATATCTAATATGAATGTACATTTAGCTGTATAAAATAGGTGTATGAAATATTGCAGGCCTTTTGCTTAGATTTGAAAAAGTTAACATTTCAATGACATCCCACAAGGTTAACAGCTAAAAGGTTAAAATTAAATTAGAACAAACACATGTGCTGTCAGTCAAATGTATACAAAACTCGTTGTAAGCTAATTACAGGCAAGAGCCTTCTAGAGAATATTCCAAAAACACATGTGCTGTCAGTCAAATGTATACAAAACTCGTTGTAAGCTAATTACAGGCAAGAGCCATTTAGGGAATATCCCAAACTTAGATATGCAATACATTACATCATGTAACAAGTTAGAAAACCTTTTTGGGAAAATCACACAGGTGGGGGCTGCTTTATGGAGGACAAAATGGCTATTTAACTGAAGGAGAAAGGATAGGATGTTGTCATTCAACCATTATTCCATTCTCACTTGCATGCAGAGCATCATACACAAGGACATATGCTGTCACTAATACTTTGGTAAGATTGATTATTTACTGACTATTTTTGCATTCTGTTACATTCATCCAATACACTTTTATCTTATATTTATTTGAGTCATTGTTTCATTTATTACAATATTTTTACAGTGCCTTTTGGGTCTTCAGACACTGAATTATTTTAGTGATAAATCAAATTATCATCTAGAATGGTTAAGGAAAACAGTATTTATAAGTAATTTGGGAACGGAAGGGTCTACTCCGTATACAGCTATAGATTGCATAAAGACACGCTAAGCTTAGAATGACCCGGAGTGACCTTTTGTCGGTAAAGGTCCACATCATACCTGAAGCGAGCCATAACTATCAAAATTGAAGTATCACCGAAACCGACATTCTGGGGGCCTCGTCCTTGGGAGGTTTAGTCGTGTCTTTTGCAGTGGAGCACACGGTGTACTCAGTTGCCGGAGGATTCTCGTTTTGTAAGTATGTCTTTCTTTAAGTTTCCAAATAGGATAGGTAATCTTGAAACTAGTTCAAGTGACCCTATTGATTTAAATATTGAACAGAGATCCGTTGATTCCCCTGTTTTGTTTTCTTTCCCTTCTGTGTTTCAAGAATTTATCAAATGTTGGATAAAAAAATATGGAGGTCCATTTAAGTTGGGCGAAAATATAAGTGATGCACTGTTTCTAGAGGACATTTTTCAAGTATTACCCTCAATCATGCAGCTTAAAGATGACAAAGTAAAAAAGGGTAGAAGTTTGCAAGCTTTACTAGATATGCTATTAATGTCCCTTCAAATGATTGAACAGTTGCAAGTTAGTTTTAATCTGCAAGCTTCTCTTATTAATTCGCTGCATGTACAAATAGAAGATTACCGCACCCAGGCACAAAATGCAGCTCACACTGCTGGATTCTTACAAGATAAAGTTCATAAGTTAGAATCCAAAAATATAATTCTTGATCAAGCTGTAGACACCTTACAATGCCTGCGTACAAAGCACTCTCCTTCTTTAAAACTAGGAGGTAAAGCACGGGGGAGTGCTATATTTAAAAAATCCCCTGTTGCTCATGAAAACAAATGGTATCAGATTGCCACCTTGTCAGTCGATCTTCCTTCTGCTTTAATTAATGAAGACGACAATGCAATATGGATGGAGCATAAAAATGAAAATATTGAGTTTCCTTCACAAATAACTTCTGTCCCCACTGCTCCTCCCACGTATACACATTTGTATCCAGAATTGCCAATTGAACACTCTAAAACTGATCTGAACTGAACAGAGTAATTGTTTTCCTTGCTGCTCTTACTAATGGGGCTACTTCTTCAGAAAAACGTTCTGACATACAAGCTGACCTTAAATTGGATCCAGCAGTGAGGGAGTTAATTTTCACTCTTGTACCAAGTAACATTTCTCATGTTATGACCATCTGTTACGGTGACATGAGGAATGTGGACTTTAATTCATGGCTTGACCGTTTGCAGGTTGAAATGGATAGGTATTTTAAGCCCTCTCCGATTTCTGAAATAACATATCAGGCTCAAAGATCTTGGAGAGATGGACAGCAATTAAATAATGCCTCTAATACTTGGCAGACTGAAGGTCCACAGTACCGTGGACGGGGTGGTTTTAGAGGTAGATTTAATACTACAAGACGTGGCATAGGTAAAGATGGTGAGTGGATTCCCTTGAGGGATATTATTGCCTCTCAGAATGCGTTACAACATTCTGTTGAGTTACTTAGAAAACAAGTAGAGCAAGCTAATTTAACGCCTGTTGCAGCTCTAACACCTTCCCTTCCCCCCCTGTCCTCCTGCTAGGGATGTGTTTTCTCCTCTCCTCTTTGTCTCGACTGGCCTCTGAATCTAGATAAATGGGGACGACCAATGTGTACTATGTTGGTAGATGGGGAGAAAATTAACACTCTAATCGATACAGGGGCAGCTGCTACACTAATATCTGGTACACCTAAAACTGACAAATTTACTACTGCTTGCATTGTGGGGGTTACTGGAATGACAAAAACAGTGTATGTTGAACCTAGGACATTGACGATTGGCTCTAAGACTATACGTTCTGATGTGTTTTTGGAAAAAGATGCGTTATCTCTGTTGGGAGCTCCGGATATTGTAAAGTTTGGGTTTATCATTGATTTAATAAATCACATGCTTTGGAATATTGTGGAGAGTCCTAGCCCTTCTGAGCATACTCTGATCGGGTTAGACTCCAATTTGCCTCCTGTGCATGTTGTCTATCCACATGAGGATGTTGGGGCCGTAAAGGGTATTAAAATCAAACACCCTCCTGCTCCTCCTGTGGATACAGAATCTTGGTGGCATAAATATGCCGATGTATGGGCTAAAGATAGTCTGGATTGTGGTAAATCACAATTAATGGTTTCTTTGGATGGTTCACACCACCCATATGTTAAACAGTATCCAATTCCACGTGAGGCAGAAAAAGATTTAGAGGTTATCATTGACCAATTGCTACAGAGAGGGTTAATTCGACCATGCCAAACTGCAGGATCGAGTCCTGTGTGGCCTATTCGTAAAAAAGACAACACTTGGCGTTTAACCATTGACTACAGACGACTAAATGAGACAGTTTTTAGAACAGCACCTGTTGTGGCCTCTTACCCTGAACTGATTGCTAAATTAACTCCTGAAATGCAGTATTATACCGTGTTAGATCTTGCAAATGGGTTTTATAGTGTACAAGTCACTCCTGAAACTCAGTATCGTACTGCATTTTCTTTTCAGTCTAAACAGTATTGCTGGACAGTTCTTCCTCAAGGTTACTGTGATAGCCCTGCAATTTTTCACAGCATGTTAGCACAAGCTCTAAAGTCTCATAATTTGCATAACAAAGTTGTTCAGTATGTTGATGACTTGTTAATCGCAAATGATTCCCGAGAAAGCAACATTAATCTGTTAAAAAAGGTTTTGGAATGCCTTAAAAAGCATGGCTTGAAACTTAACCCTGACAAGTGTCAGCTGGTCCAACAGAAGGTTAATTACCTTGGATTGGAACTTAGTCCAACAGGCAGAAGTATTCTTGAGGATAGGGTTACACATATTCTCTCCCTACCAAGACCAGTAGATGTGAAATCTTTACAGCAGTTTCTTGGGCTTACCGGATTCTGCAGAGAATTTGTTGCTAATTATGCTTTGCTTGCAGAACAATTATATGACCTACTGAAACAAAACAAATTTGAATGGAATGATTCTCACACACAGACATTTTCGTCTCTCAAATCTGCATTAGCTAGTGAACCCGTTTTGGGCACTCCAGCATCAGACAAACCATTTTATTTATACTCTAGTGTGTCTGATACAACACTTGGTGCAGTAGTGGCCCAATACCATGGTGATATACTAGCCCCTATTGCATACTTGAGTCGCAAAATGACACCACCTGAATTGAAATTTGGTCCTAATTGCCTTAGCTACATACTGGACCATACAAAGACTGAGATATCTTCTCAGCGGTCAGCACATTGTGATTCGTTCACATCATAATCCCCTGCTTTTGCTGAAAAAACATAATTTGGCTTTAAGTGACATTCGGAATGAACGTGTGGTGAGATGGATGACTACGCTGCTCACTGAACACATTACAGTGGAACCGTTAAAGGAACCTTCTGTACATGTGTTGGGTGTTCTTATTCAAGGTCAGGATCATGTATGTCCTATGATTGCTCCTAAAGCACATTCTGTTTTTAAAGAAGGCAGCCCTGCTGATGTGGGAAATAGCCCTGTTTGGTACATTGATGCTAGTTCATCAGTCATCGATGGTAAGCGCATGACAGGTTTTGCAGGTGTACTTCTTGAAGGTAGAATAGTTCTTGATATGTTTCAGTATGCTTGTAAAAGGGCAGGAGCACAGTTTGCTGAATTAGCTACACTACTGACTTTGATCAGAGACAAAATTGGGAAAGGTGGTACACACTTTGTAGTCACTGACTCTATGTATGTTTTCAGAGGAGCTTTGATTCTTTTTACATTTTGGGTCAACAATAAATGGCAGTCCACTGATGGCAGTATAGTACAGCACAAAGGTTTATGGGAACGCATACAGGATTTGTCTAAAGATCATATAGGCTTCATCAAACTCATCAAGGTAAAGGCACATAGATCTAAGGGCCCATTGGCATACGGGAATAGTCTTGCAGATAAATTTGCAAAGGAGGCTGCATGTCTTCCTGATATTCCACTATGGGAAGAGGAAGATGCATTGTATCATACACCACTTGCACCAGTACAGTTGTATGCCCCTGACGATGATAGCACACTGTAACGGATCGCCTGGCACCCCGACTGAGTACCTCCGTTAATGGATGCTCCTAGTGCTTCCTGAGGGCTCCAAGCACTCTGGCAGACACCATAATCACCGAATCCAAGAAACCTTTAAATTCTCCCAAGCGTATGAATGCTGTAGACCATTGAATAGGAACCATACGAATAGGCTTGTACCCCTAGCAGTCAACTGGAACAGCATACAATAAATCCTTCCCCCAATAATGAGACGACACATCACTTTGAGGTTAAAACAGGAACTCTGGACTGGCTCATCCAGCCTGGCTTTTATTTCCAACTCACACCCAGGGGGAGGCATAAAAGAACCAATGACATAGATGTTACCTCCCACACATCCCCTCCCCTTAGTGTGACACATAATCCCATTATGCATACAGTGTAAAATATACTTTTACACAACTTTCATAATTTTAAAACCATACATCACATTCACATAAAAATACATATCCACAATCAATCCATTCAGGGGAACAACATATTAAAAAATGGCATGAATCCAACCAGGGTTTCAAAAGTTACTAAAAGTATCTTTTGTTCCTTTCTGGCTGGCAGAAAAACATCCCCACAATGCACCCTGGTTTCCTCCCTTCTGCCCTGGAGTTAATTGGAGAAGTAATCCAATTACCCAGGACTAAAGGCAGACTCCATTAACCACATGGTTGCAAAACGACATAAAACACTTTAAAATACATAAAGTCACATTTACACATAACACACAGACATTTCACCTATCCCCAGATAGCTGGGATCTGCACGCACAAAACTACCAAATAGCGCGCAGATCCTACTCACACAGTACAATTGCCATGGAGCTAAAGTCTTTCCCATAGTCTTTCATTATATGGATAGGCTCCATGGTATGGCTATCTGGGGTATCACATTCCCATAAAGTCTGGTCCATAGTCCAAAGGCAAGAGGCGGGCAATCAGCCCCCTCCAAGGACACGTGGCGAGGTCGGTTTCGCCACACACACAATGGTCTGTACTTAGAGAACATCAAGAGTACGATTTGGTACTCGCTCCTCTTTTTGATGACCCTGCACCTAAGTTAGGTAAAGAAAAATTTAACATTCTGCATGACATTTTAGTCAAAAACACTGAACATGGTCCTGTCTGGGTTATTCCCTCTCATTTGGTAAAATGTTTGCTAGCATGGGTGCATGGTTCCATTGCAGGGGGACATCCCAAATTACAAGAATGTATGGATAGGATGTCTAAACTGGGATGGTGGCCTACTATGAGAAGAGATATTCAAGATCACATTGACAGATGTATTGTTTGTGCACACCAAGACCCAGCAAGGCAACTAACACGTGGAGCACTAATGCGACATGCTCCTACTGGACCTTGGGACAGACTGCAGGTTGACTATGTAGGTACACTGCCATTGACAGCCCGTAAAAATCGCTACATATTGGTTGTCATTGACTCGTTTAGTCGATGGATTGAAGCTTTTGCTACCCCTAACAAAACAGCTGGCACAACTGCCAAAATCCTAGTGCAAAATGTTTTCTGTCACTTTGGGATTCCAAAACAAATGGATTCAGATAATGGCGGTGAATTTGTCAATACCATCCTGAAAGAGATCACAAGTTGGTTAGATCTCCCTTGGGATTTCCATATTGCTTATCACCCTCAAAGCGGAGGCATGGTTGAAAGAATGAATGGCCAGATAAAAAAGGAACTTAGCAAAATCTGTAATGCCAATGGTAAAAATTGGGATATTTTATTGCCTTTTGTCCTTGCTCGGATGAGATCTAGAGTTAACAGGCATATCCAGATGTCTCCTTATGAAGCACTTTTTGGTCGCAGTATGCCTTCCTGGGAACGCCTTTTGCTTCCTATGGATTTATCTACCTCGGTAGCATTATGCAATGAAGAATGGGCCAAAGAACATTCTCTATGGCTCACCACTGTACAAGGACAGGCTCTGCACACAGATGCGGTGTCCGCCTTAAAAAGTAAAAGTGATTTTGATAAAAAATCTGACCTCACTGAATACCAAGTGGGAGATTCTGTGTGCATGCTTAAACAAGGACAGAAAAACCCTAGGAAATGTCCTAAAGATTGCTGGGAAGGTCCATATCTTATTGTGGACAAAGTGGGACCCTCAGTTTATCTTATTCAAAAACCAGATGGTTTAAATGTCTACAAGCATGCAATGCAGCTTAAATCGTTTAAGGGCTCTTAAAGCCCTGTGTTTGTTATTCTATATTTACTTTGTTTTTCAGAAAGTATACAAAGGGACTGAGACTCTAGAACGGCTGTTCCAGACTCTACTGTTCATTATGAATGATCGGCGCCTTTACATCTAATCTTCATATGGACGAAGAAAAATAAAAACAGTCCTACCGGATGTACAAAACTAGCTTTGGCTAGACTACTTTCTGCACGTGTTGCATGCTTTCCTAGCCTAGTGTGACACTTTTTATGTATTTACTAATAATAAATAGTAACGTTGTGTAATAATCTCCTTATCCACATTTTTTTATGTTACATTTGAAGTTTGGTGTCCGTAACTTACAGTTTGATCATAACTAATTATTTTATTGGTTTTCATAACCTACAAATTAGACTATGGCATCTTGGACATGTTTCTTGATGGGATGCGTTACAGTGATTTGTTTGCTCTATACCTTTACTAACATTTGGCATCCAGATAATCATAATCTGCAGAAGCGTCTTGTCACTTCTTCTGAAGTGCTTGCTCCTTTTAAACCTATATATTTAGTCTCACACCCTACTACCAGCATTGACCTTATCTTTTCCTTATTGTCTAACTTTCAGCGTAATAGTGTTAAATCTAACCGTCCCATATATCATATTTCTCATAGTTCTGCATCCCCACAATTTGTTGCACTTTTTATTGCAAGTGTTCCAAAATTTGACTATGCTCAGCTATGGTTTATTAATAAAACCCATCTTCTGATTCCAGAATATGGTGCACTTCCGCATCTTGATAAAAATATTTGTTTGATATGCAGTATTGATTTGCAATCTACTATGTAGCGGAGAGCTGATATCCCACAGCTATTCTCCACTGACGATCCCAGGAAGGCTCAGGAACAAGGCAATAGTAGATCCATAGGCAGAGTTTCCAGCAGGCAAAGTAACACAGCGATATCCCCACAGCAATCCCATTAACTGGACGACACACAGTTTCAGGAACAGAACTCCTGGCTGGTACATCCAGCCTGCCTTTTATTACAACTGTACACAGACAAGCCACACCCAGGGGGAGGCATAAAACAACCAATGGTATCTTGGGTACAACCCACACATCCCCTCCCCTTAGTGTGACACATAATCCCATTATTGTACAGTTTCAAACATAACTTTTACACCATATTCATAACTTCTATAATATTCATCACATTCGCATAAAAATACATATTCACAATCAATCCATTCAGGGGAATAACATATAAAAAAAATGGCATGAATCAGACCAGGGGTTCAAAAGTTAGTAAAAGTATCTTTTGTTCCCCCTGGCTGATTGTATTTTAATCTGGCTCAAACAGTAAAAGTAAAACCATCCCCACAATGCATCCTGGCTTCCTCCCTTCTGCCCTGGAGATAATTGGAGAAGGAATCTAATTATCTCCAAAGACAGAGCCAAACTCCATTACCCACATGGCAGACAAAAAGACAGTAAAAGACATAAAATTACATACTGATACATTTAGTACATAAAACACCAATTTCTACATATCCCCAGATAGCTTTGATCTGACTGCACATTATTAGATGAATGGCACTCAGATCACACGAATAAGCCTTTCTGCAGGGAAAATAAACAGTTTAACCTGCAGGGCCATAGTCCAAAGGCAAGAGGCGGGCAAGCAGCCCCCTCCAAGGACACGTGGCGAGGTCGGTTTCGCCACACTTCTCCCCTTTGCCCCCAGACTAACAGGGTAGATGAGGGCAATCCATAATACAGGGAGGACAGCCACAATAGGGTTCCGCTACACTGCTCCCCCTTGCCCACAAGCCGGCACAAGCCGATCCAACACGGATCGGCTTGGGGATGTCCGGGGCTCACGGATCATTTTTCTAGGTCAGTTTGTCTGGACAACCCGTCAGCATTTCCATTCTGCTTACCCGGTCGGTACTGGATATTAAAGTCAAAGGGCTGCAGCGCCAAACTCCAGCGCAGCAGCCTGGCATTGTCCCCAGCCACCCGGTTCAGCCAT
Source organism: Pelobates fuscus (assembly GCF_036172605.1). Lineage (NCBI taxonomy): Eukaryota > Metazoa > Chordata > Amphibia > Anura > Pelobatidae > Pelobates > Pelobates fuscus. Next base: position 55,046,060 of record NC_086328.1, on the reverse strand, counting down.
ACTAACGGGTTGTGATCCGTGAGCAAGGAAAAGGGCTGTCCGTACAGATAGGGCTGCAGTTTCTTTAGGGCCCACACCACAGCCAGGCATTCTTTTTCGATGGTGGCGTAGCTTACTTCTCTAGGTAACAGCTTACGACTGATGTAAGCCACGGGATGTTCTCCGCCATCGGCCCCGACTTGGCTCAGTACTGCTCCCAATCCAAACATAGAAGCGTCTGTGTGAACAAGAAATTGTTTAGTTGGATTGGGAGCTGCCAAGACAGGGGCATTTATCAGTGCATTTTTCAGTTGTTGGAATGCCTGCTCACACTCCGGGGTCCAGTTTACTTGGCGGGGAAGGTTCTTACGGGTCAGGTCTGTGAGGGGTTTGGCCAGGGCGCTATAATTGGGGACAAACTTCCTGTAATACCCCGCGGTCCCTAGAAATGCTAACACCTGGGTCTTAGTCCTAGGGGTGGGCCACTGAGCTACGGCCTCTACTTTGGCAGGTTCGGGCTTCTGTTTACCGCACCCTACTCTATGTCCCAGGTACTGCACCTCAGCCATTCCGATACTACACTTAGCCGGCTTCAGGGTCAAACCAGCTTCCCTTATCCTGTCTAGTACAGCTCCTATATGAGCCAAGTGTTCTTGCCACGTATTGCTAAAGATAGCAATATCGTCCAGGTAGGCACAGGTATAGTCCTGGAATCCATCCAGAAGTCGATCTACCATCCTCTGGAAGGTAGCTGGGGCGTTTTTCATCCCAAATGGCATGACCTTAAACTGATACAAGCCAAATGGGGTGACAAAGGCCGACTTCGGGATGGCGTCTGGGGCCAGGGGGATTTGCCAATATCCTTTACACAAGTCAATAGTGGTGAGGTATTGGCCCCTGGCCATTCTGTCTAGTAACTCGTCTATCCGGGGCATCGGATAGGCGTCTGACACGGTTTTCTCATTTAATCTCCTATAGTCCACGCAGAAGCGAGTCGTACCGTCTCGCTTCGGCACGAGGACTACCGGAGAGGCCCATGGGCTATCTGAGGGCTCTATCACCCCCAGTTGGAGCATCTCATCGATCTCCTTGCACATGTTTTCTCTCACCGCTTCTGGGATGCGGTAGGGGGTCTGGCGCATGGGTAGTTGCCCTGGGGTCTCGACCCGGTGAGTTGCCAGAGGAGTGTACCCAGGTACATTAGAGAAAGTTTCTTGCTTCTCTCGCAACAGCTGCTGTACCTCGATACGCTCCTGTGGACTCAGCCGGTCTCCCAGTACAACTTCTCCTAAATCTCCAGACAGCTTCCCATCTTCCAGCAGATCTGGAAGGGGAAGGCTGTCACACTCGTCGGAGGTGGGTGCACAAATCGCTGTCACCTCCTCTGAACGTTCCCGGTAGGGCTTTAGCATGTTCACATGGAGCATGCGTCGCCCTCCAGTTCCTGTGCAGGGGCCAATTATGTAAGTGGTGTCACATCTCTGTTCCACGACTCTATAAGGGCCTTGCCATGCGGCCTGCAGCTTATCATGTCGGACAGGTTTTAAAATTAAAACTTTCTGTCCCACCTGGAAGCTACGGTCCCTGGCGCCCCGATCATACCATGTACGCTGACGCGTCTGGGCCGCCTGGAGGTTCTCTCCTACTGTCTTAGTTAGGGCCTCCAGTCGGTCCCGAAGTGCCAACACATAGGGTATGATGGGGGTACCGTCTGCACTCCGGTCTCCCTCCCAATGTTCTCGGATGAGATCTAGGGGTCCTCTTACCCTCCTCCCAAATAATAACTCAAATGGGGAAAATCCAGTTGATTCCTGAGGCACTTCCCTGTAAGCAAAGAGGAGGTGCGGCAGGAATCGCTCCCAGTCCTTATGGGTCTCAGCAAAGGTTCGGAGCATTTGCTTTAAGGTGCCATTGAACCTTTCACAGAGCCCGTTGGTCTGGGGGTGGTATGGGGCACTAATAATGGACTTAACATTGCACAGCCTCCAGAGTTGTTGGGTGATCTCGGCAGTAAACTGAGTATCCTGATCCGAGATGATCTCCCTAGGTAACCCTACCCGGGAGAAGATCTGCATCAGGGCCTCGGCCACTGTCTCAGCGTGGATATTTGTCAGGGCCACTGCCTCGGGGTATCGGGTAGCGTAGTCTACCACCGTGAGGATGTACCTCTTGCCGGAAGGGCTAGGTTTCTGGAGGGGGCCTATGATATCCACCGCTATTCGGTGGAAGGGTTCCTCAATTATCGGTAGCGGATGCAGTTTTGCTTTCCGCCGGTCTCCCCTCTTCCCCACCCTCTGGCACGTGTCACAGGTATTACAATACTTCTGTACTTCCTGGCTAACTCCCGGCCAAAAGAAATTTTGCGTCAGTCGGTATCTGGTCCGACTAACCCCTAAATGCCCGGATAGCGGAATGTCGTGTGCTATCCGCAGCAATTCGGCTCGGTACCTCTGTGGTACCACTAATTGCCTTAACACAATCGGGTCTGACCCCTCTACTTTCTTGTCGGACTCCCGGTATAACAGCTGTCCCTCCCATACAAATCTTTCCCCCTCTGCCCCAGGGTGATCAGAGGTGACTTTATCTCTATATACTTGAAAGGTAGGGTCAGTTATCACCTCTGCTGCAAATTCGTTAGGGGGGAACCAGGGGACACAGTCACAGTCCTCCGGCAGTGTGTTGTAGTCCTGGGTGCGGGCCTGTTGTCGGGTGACCACTGGGTGTGCTTCCTCAGTGATGGTGGGTTGTGGCTCAAAAGCAGATGAGAGCTTTCCCAAATCATTTCCCAGTACCACTTCTGCGGGTAACTGGGGTATCAACCCCACCTCCACCCTCCCTGCCCCCGCTCCCCAATGCAAATGGACGTTGGCAGTGTCCAGCCGGTAGACGGCTCCCCCAGCAACTCTGACGGCTATAGTCCGGTTAGTCTTGGCCTTGTCAGCGACCAAGTGGCTTTTGACCAGGGTTATAATGGCACCAGAGTCTCGGAGCCCCTGTACTGCTTTTCCCTCCAGGTATACCGTCTGTCTGTGGTGCTGGCGGTTATCGGCATGGGCTTGTAGTGGGTTAGCTTCGTGTAGTACCTCCCACTGTTCTATGGTGGTGACAGGAACCGCGGAGCCATAAGCAACTGGTGGCTCCTCCTGGTAGTGATGGGAAGTGGCTCGCGGGGGTGGTGGGGGCCCTGGTCGGATCCATGAGGATCGGTCTCGGAGTTGTGGGCACTCTCTTTTGTAATGCCCCCACTTCTGGCAGTGATGACAGGGCCCAGAGCTAGGTTGGCGGAAACGTGGTTGCACAGCCGGTGGTGGTGGTGGTAGCTGTCGGGGTGGTACAGGGGGGTAGTTTGTTCCCCCAAAGGTTTTCATTGTGACTTTTGGGGCTACCGGTTTCTGTGACCTGCGTGCATCTAGGTACTCATCCGCCTTCCTAGCCGCCTCTGTGAGGGATACAGGGTTGCGGTCTCTTACCCACTCCTGTACATCCGTTGTTACCCCATCATAGAATTGTTCCATGAGCAACATTTGTATCACATCTTCCATGGATCGAGCCTTGCTGGCTTGCACCCAGCCAAGGGCCGCCCGCTGCAACCTACAAGCCCACTCGGCATGTGAGTCTTTATCTGCCTTTTTCAACTCTCGAAACCGCCTTCGGTATGCCTCTGGTGTTATGGCATACCGGGCCAATATAATCTCTTTTACTTGGCTGTAGTTCCGGATCTCCTCATCTGGTACAGTTCTATAAGCTTCTGCTGCCCTCCCAGACAACCGCCCAGCCAAAATAGGTACCCAATCCTCAGTATTGATTTTATGCAAGGCACACAGTCTTTCAAAATCTTGGAGGAAAGCATCTATGTCTTCCTCCGCCTCCACATAGTTTTTAAACGCTTGGTAAGGAATTTTTATCTTACCCTCTGTATTGTTGGTATTTGCTGTGTCCCGTACTGTGGATGGTTGTGGCCTTTGGCGCCACATAAATTCTTGCACCCTCTCTGCAACATGAGAAGTGACATTTGTTGATTTTGACACACTTTTGACTCTAAAGAAAAAAATGACTTGTTAAATAAAAAGATACCAGCAAGTAGGTGTTTGATGGCCATAATAATGCCTGACCACCTGCCATCGATGGAAAGCCGAGGACCCCAAAAGGAGACCTCGTGAAGCTGAAGAGATCCAAATGCCAAGCTTCCTCAGGATTATTTGCCCATCCTGAGTTTGTGGTGATATTAATATTGACTAAATGATCCGAGTCCACCTACGCTGATGTAGCGTGGGACAGGTTTAATACTACACCCTAACCAAGGTTATTATGTCAATACACATAATACATGACAAGGTACTCTTGACACACCACATTCATGCTTCAGAACATAAAAAGGAGCACCCCTCTAAAGGGAAAGTTTGATATATATATATATATATATTGATGCCATAGGTGTGCCAAGGGGGGTACCAGATGATTTTGCAGTAAAGGGAAAGTTTGAGTCCATTTTCTCAACCGTCACTGCTAATAATAATAATAATATTTTGATTTGCATTTATTATATCTATTGCAACCAACAACGTTTACCTGTCGCCATGACTTGTTGTGCCTATATTCCAGATAACACAGGTCCATATGGTAATGTAAGCTTGTCTATTTATGATGTCCCTCTGAAGAACTAAGAAGACTTTAAGAACCGTTACTTCATAGGGTTTTGTGCCTTTGGGCTAACCTGTCTTCTGAAACTAACTAATAAAGTTTATCTCTTAGAATATTAACATTTCATAGGGGGGACTGATGTAGAATTATTAAAAATCTTTATTGTACTTGTATTGAATTATTGTACTAACTCCATTTTAACCTTATATTGTGACAATCCTCCATTTTGTCCTCCAAACCTGACTTCTTCAAATCCTCCATTTTGTCCTCATGACTTAACTTGTTCATTTTAAAACTACCTTACGTGACTGAATTTCCCAACCCAATTAGTATAGTAGACAAAGACTGTATTTCCTGCAAAGACACAGGAGTTGCTGACTACTCCCTAAACTTGTAAGATAGTATAGTTTGAAGGCCACGAGAACACAGTAGTAATGAAATGTTCTATTCATAAGAGACCTTGCACCTGGACATGAGGCCTGATATCACTGACTGTGTAAAATGACGCTCAAGCCCCCCTTTCCACCGAGTAAACCTCATGCTGGGAAAGATGGCGCCTGAGCCTTCTGTCCACACCCTTGTCCAGAACAATACCACCTCCCGGTGGGAGGACACCTAGCTGGTCACTCAAACCCCTGAGCCAATTAATAATATTGGTGGGTGGACACGAAGTTAGTCACATAATGTTTAATCCAATTAATGATGTTTATTTGTTATTATCTGATATTCAATGATGATGTCATTTTGCTTTTAAAAAGATCTGCACAACTGTTTTCCAACCAGATGGTATTAAATTTTCTGAAGTGCTTTTAACCTGAACTCTATGTGTCAGTGTGAGCTTACTTCTGCGTATACGCAATTTAATCATCTCAGATTTGGACAGGAACAGATAGACATTTAAACATATTTGTTTATTTCTAAATTAATCTACATCAGTTTTAGTCTCAGCCTCGAAGGCGGTAGGGGTATCCCAGGGTAATGGGTCGGGGAAGGTAGGTACAGTCGGGATCGGTCTTACCTGAGTCTCCCGCACCGGTGAAGCCTCTCGAGCCCGTCCTGCCTGGGACCGGGTGGTAACCGGATATGCCTCTGAGTTATAGGAGGGGGCAAATGCCGAAGTCATAGGGCCCAGGTCGTTGCCCAGTAAGACCTCAGCAGGTAAACTGTCCATGATCCCCACCCTCACAAGTCCTTTTCCCGCACCCCAATCAAGATGTACTTTTGCTGTGGGTAATTTGTATATGTCCCCTCCAGCCACTCGGACCGCCACCGTGTCTGTGGAGCGTTTATGTGGTGGTACGAGCTTCCCCTGGACTAGGGTGATGGTGGCCCCGGTGTCTCTCAATCCTTGTGCCGGGCGGCCTTCCAACAGTACCTCCTGTCGATGGTGCTGTCGGTTGTCGGTTGCGGCATACACAGGGTTAGCTTCATGTAATGGTCCCAGATACTCTTCCATAGTATTTGCTTGGTCTACACAAAAAGCACGGGCGGGGCGGTTGTTACCCGGGAGGTTGTTGTTTAGGGGGCAGTTGGAAATGAAGTGCCCCGGCTGCTTGCATTTGTGGCAAGTGGGGCGGGTACGCTCTTGGGGGTACTGGCTGGGTGGCCCGGCATATCGAGTAGGTCCGGCCGGCACTGGGGTACGAAACTCGGGTCGGGGGTTCGGTCTAGGGTTTTCTCGGAGTTCGGGCCGGGTGGCTATTCGAGAGTGGGAGTATTCATGAACTTGAGCGTCCCGATGTTCGTCAGCTAGTCGGGCTGCCGCATTGAGATCGCTCGGACGCCGATCCTTTACCCACTCTCTGTCCTTTGGTGCCAACCCGTCATAAAAATGTTCTAATAAAAACAGTTCCAACACTTCGGCTGCGGTAACGGCACGGCACCCATTCATCCAGTGGGTAGCCGCCCTCCGCATGCGGTGAGCCCATTCAGCATGGGTGTCATTTACTTTCTTACTGGTGTTGCGGAATTGTCTGCGATAAGTGTCGGGGGTTACGGCATATCTCTTAAGTAGGGTGTCTTTTACCGTCTGATATTGTTCCGCTTCCTCGGGGCTGAGAGTCCGAAAAGCCTCCATAGCTCGACCCGCCAGTTTCCCGGCTAGTATCTTTGGCCAAGCTGTTGTGGGGATTTGGTGCAGTGCACATTGCCGTTCAAAATCGGCCAAGAACTCGTCAATCCCCATTTCACTCTCCACAAACGGCTTAAATGCTGCAAAAGGAATCTTTGGGATTTCCGTTGTCTCCGGGGGGGTTCGGTCGGCGAGTTTCATTTTGTGTTCGTGGGCTCTGGCCTTTTCGACATCTGCCTCGGCCTCGGCCATTAATTGCCGTATGAGTTCCAGGGAGGGGCTTCTAAAGTTTAGACCGACCGCACGGACTTTTCAGCCGAAAATAGTTCCATACGTTTAGGCCTTGCGGTCGGTCTTCGTTCGGACGGTAAAAACCCCACAACCCTTTGTCTTCCGTAGTCCTTCCTGGGGTCGCTGTAATCCCCAGGTGCAGGGCCAGTGCTTTACTGAACAGTGAATAGTTCGGTACGTCCAACACTGAGTTCTGTGATCCTGGAGGTCTCAGCGGTGTTCGCCTGTGTGGGTCTCCGTTTTTGGTTCCAGATGATTCTGGGCGACCACCGCTGATTGTAGGTAAGATGGCCGCGACCACGTGCAAAAGTCCCGAAATGGCGGCCACCTCTAGGCGTACATAGCGGGTTCGGGCTGGACCATACGAGGACTGTAAATCCGTCAGAACAGTGTCCAAAGTACCAAAAGTATGTGACAGAATAAATCTTTTATAACAGGGGACAACAGTAATGTAACAAATAGGCTCCATGGTATGGCTATCTGGGGTATCACATTCCCATAAAGTCTGGTCCATAGTCCAAAGGCAAGAGGCGGGCAATCAGCCCCCTCCAAGGACACGTGGCGAGGTCGGTTTCGCCACACGCACCAAGCTCAAATTACTGTCACACATAAACAAGAGATTCTTAAACAGGTCTCTGCTGCTGTTAAACAAGATGGTCAGACCTCATGCTGGGAATCTGTTTTGGGATACAGTAATACTGCTACACATTTTTTTAATATAATGTTGCATCCAGTTGTAGTTATTTCTCTCTTACAACTGATTTTATTTTTATTCATCTGTATCAGTGGTTGCTATTTCAAACGTTTACATCGTAATCTGTGTAAAAAGGTGGCTGTGCTGGAGGACTTAGAGTCTAAGCATAAACGTCTTCTCCCATTATATACACTAAATGGTTATTCTGTATCTTTAGATCCCTCTCAGCTTCCCACTCCTCATTAATTTTGGATTGTATTCTGTGTCCATGTTCTTACATTATTTTTGTTTTCTTTTAGATCTCCATTTTGCTTTTCTTCTATGTCATGACTGGTTCCTTACTTTTATTTTTAAACAGCACTTGGGCGTTTCTGTCTCTTTATTTTAAATACTAAGTGGTACATTCTGATGACATTCTGATGACAGGTTTACCAGCTACTCTATTATCAGTAACTTTCTCTGTCAACGTACATCCAGCTGCTTTTATTACACTTATTTGTGAAGAATTCCTATTCCTATTCCTATTTCTAAGAAGAGTTCCTACTGACTGCTATACTGTCTATGGGTACGATCGGTACTAGGATCTGACAAAGATTTCCTAAACTTTGCATATACCTAAGGAGTTGATGAGCTATCATGGTTATCCTACTTCTCAAACTTCTGTTTGGTTGCTGTGAATGTCTATTGTTGCTATTTTATGGTGAATCTCATGCTGCAAATTTCGATTTCATTCTGCGGCCTGGACTCTAATTCTGAACTCTCCATGAACTATATTTCTTGCTATGTCGCTGATATTCCTTCTATTGGACTTCCAGATTTGATACTGGTATTTGACTTCTTCAATCAAATCTCTAAAGAACTTTAATGTAGCTGTAACACAGTTTACTACGTCACTCTGTGTTATATTTCTTATTCCTGTGTTTCTGCTGGTACCACTTGTATGCAATTTATTTTTCTCTTTCTCTCTTTCTCTTCTCTTTGGCACAAGTGTTGTTTTGTTTTCCTTTTTCACAGTTTTTCTCATGTTTTTTCTTTTTGGTTTTGTCATAGAAGAAAAACAAGTGGGGGAGTGTGGAGTATTGATCATTATTTAATGTGTAATTTGCAATATATATGTGTATTATATGGTATGGTGCATATATATATCTAATATGAATGTACATCTAGGCCTTTTGCTTAGATTTGAAAAAGTTAACATTTCAATGACATCCCACAAGGTTAACAGCTAAAAGGTTAAAATTAAATTAGAACAAACACATGTGCTGTCAGTCAAATGTATACAAAACTCGTTGTAAGCTAATTACAGGCAAGAGCCTTCTAGAGAATATTCCAAAAACACATGTGCTGTCAGTCAAATGTATACAAAACTCGTTGTAAGCTAATTACAGGCAAGAGCCATTTAGGGAATATCCCAAACTTAGATATGCAATACATTACATCATGTAACAAGTTAGAAAACCTTTTTGGGAAAATCACACAGGTGGGGGCTGCTTTATGGAGGACAAAATGGCTATTTAACTGAAGGAGAAAGGATAGGATGTTGTCATTCAACCATTATTCCATTCTCACTTGCACGCAGAGCATCATACACAAGGACATATGCTGTCACTAATACTTTGGTAAGATTGATTATTTACTGACTATTTTTGCATTCTGTTACATTCATCCAATACACTTTTATCTTATATTTATTTGAGTCATTGTTTCATTTATTACAATATTTTTACAGTGCCTTTTGGGTCTTCAGACACTGAATTATTTTAGTGATAAATCAAATTATCATCTAGAATGGTTAAGGAAAACAGTATTTATAAGTAATTTGGGAACGGAAGGGTCTACTCCGTATACAGCTATAGATTGCATAAAGACACGCTAAGCTTAGAATGACCCAGAGTGACCTTTTGTCGGTAAAGGTCCACATCATACCTGAAGCGAGCCATAACTATCAAAATTGAATTATCACCGAAACCGACATGCTCCTCTTTGTGTTCTGAAGCATGAATGTGGTGTGTCAAGAGTACCTTGTCATGTATTATGTGTATGGACATAATAACCTTGGCTAGGGCACATTTGCTTATTCATCATAGTATTAAACCTGTCCCACGCTACATCAGTGTAGGTGGACTCGGATCATTTAGTCAATATTAATATCACCACAAACTCAGGATGGGCAAATAATCCTGAGGAAGCTTGGCGTTTGGATCTCTTTAGCTTCACGAGGTCTCCTTTTGGGGTCCTCGGCTTTCCATCGATGGCAGGTGGTCAGGCATTATTATGGCCATCAACCACCTACTTGTTGATATCTTTTTGTCTTCTAACAAGTAATTTTTCCTTTAGAGTCAAAGGTTTGTCAAAATCAACAAATGTTACTTCCCATGTTGCAGAGAGAGTCTTGAATCTGGAACAGTGAATCCACTGTGCAGAGTGATCTCTGCAACTTTCACAATGCACTATTGGGTATATGGTCTTGGTTGTCACATTGATGACCGGCTAGGCTTCTGGCCATCCTGACAAAATGTCTATTATAACTAGTGCATATTTGACCCGGCAGCTCTTTGGCACCTGGATATAGTCACTTGGATTCTTGAAAGGGATAGTGAGAGTTAGCTAGGTGCTTAGGATTCTCCTCCTCTTCTGCCTGAGCTGTCCTTGGCACAAATGACACAGGATCGGCAGTAACTGATGATTAGAGGAGTAATTCTAGGCGCTTCAGAGTATTTAGGGATCAAGGAGTTCATGAGGGTCTTGGATAGGTATAAAAAAATCCATGGGCCCACTGTCCAGTACATGTTTTTTGGGTAAACAGAACTTGAGAGTGTTGGAGTACAGCCCGTCTTCAAGGGTTGCCCCTTTCTGTTTTTCCAGCTTTGTATTTCTTCAGGGTCAGCAGCTGCTTGTCATTCTTTCAGAAGCTTGAGATCTGTGGATAGGATCTACATGGTGAGTATAGAAGTTTCTTCAGCGGACACCCTTCTGTCCACTTCCCTTGGTGCACTTGTGGCTTGGTTGGCAGCTTAGTCAGCTGAGTGGTGCTTCTTATCTTCCAGATTGATCCAAAATCATGTGCCGCACCCAGGGCATATCTTGAGTCAGTGTAGGTATTGGCATGTCTTCCTTCAGGCATTTTGTATGCCACTGAGAAGGCTATCAATTCAGCGTCTTGAGCAGATGTGGGTGAGGAAAGTGCCTTGTTGAGAGGTGTCTTGTTTCTTCTTACATCTGTTCAAAGCAACCATGAGGAGCAGTAGAAGAGGTTTCCTCACCTATTTCTGTGTGAGATTGGGGGTATTTGTCTTTCTATTTACAGTTATCTTGCTGACCCCCCTCTGTACAGAGCTGATATTGATCTTTAGTGTTTCATGTTTTTGTTCTAATGAGTCAGGTTCCTTTCATGAGATTTTTGGGGACTTAGTGAAGAAAATATGAGGGACAGCCACCTCCCAGTGATGATACAGGTGTCTTACTTCCATGGGAATCTGGGTCAGGACCGCACTATTTCCTTGAGAGTGCCCAAAACAGGTCTTTCATGATGAAGTGCACCTCCACCAGTCTGAATAATTTTTCGTTAGTGTGGTATTCCCCCCTGGGAAGTGGCGGAAGAGTGGCCAGATCAACTTTTCTTCAAAATATAATGTTGTCAGGTAGAGGCAGAGTTGTCTATGGGCGGAGAAAATTGGTAAGGAATAAGAAGGGAGGAAGCATATAAAGGATATAGATATGGTGGTGGGGAGATGGAGGAATGAGTAGTGGATAGAGCGAGAGGGGAAGAAGGTGGAGTAGGAAGGACAGGGGAAGTAGGAACAGGAGAAGGTGGAGTAGGAGGAGGAGAAGGTGGAGTAGAGGGAGGAGTAGGAGGAGGGGAAGAGGACAAGGTGGAGTAGAGAGAGGAGTAGGAGGAGGAGGGAGGAGTAGAAGGAGGAGAAGGTGGAGTAGGAGGAGGAGTAGGAGGAGTAGAGGGAGGAGGAGTAGAAGGAGAAGGTGGAGTAGAGGGAGGAGTAGAAAGAGGAGGGAGGAGTAAGAGCAGGAGGAAGGAGTAGGAGGAGGAGAAGGTGGAGTAGAGGGAGGAGTAGGAGGAGAAAGTGGAGTAGAGGGAGGAGTAGAAGGAGAAGGTGGGTAGAGGGAGGAGTAGAAAGAGGAGGGAGGAGTAAGAGCAGGAGGAAGGAGTAGGAGGAGGAGAAGGTGGAGTAGAGGGAGGAGTAGGAGGAGGAGTAGAGGAGAAGTAGGAGGAGAGAGGAGAAGGTGGAGTAGAGGGAGGAGTAGGAGGAGAAAGTGGAGTAGAGGGAGGAGTAGAAAGAGGAGGGAGGAGTAAGAGCAGGAAGAAGGAGTAGGAGGAGGAGAAGGTGGAGTAGAGGGAGGAGTAGGAGGAGAAAGTGGAGTAGAGGGAGGAGTAGAAAGAGGAGGGAGGAGTAAGACCAGGAAGAAGGAGTAGGAGGAGGAGAAGGTGGAGTAGAGGGAGGAGTAGGAGGAGAAAGTGGAGTAGAGGGGACTGTAGATGAAGGGGAGGGATCGGTGGAAGGAGTAAGCGGGGGTGGGCAGGTAAGGGAGCAGACAGGTGATGTAGCAGTGGAGGATACATCAGAAATCAAGACTAGGTAGAAATTAGGAGGCAGGTAGGATTCTCTTCCGCTATGGAGGCTGCAAATAGCCCATGTACAATAACTATTAACTGGCCCTATGCTTTCCCTAGAGAAAAATAATAAAAGGCTAACATGCTCATCTTGTCTGCACAGGCCTCGAACGCTTCACTCCGTGGGTGCCCCGCAGTGGCTAACCCACTACATCTCCCACACCAGACTTGTGCCCGTGGAGACAGACGCTATCCCTGACTCTCGTTCTTTATTTTATTTATTTATATCTAACATCTCAAAATGTAATTCTTACTTATATCACAAATATACATTATCACAATTTTATGTCTCGCAAATGGGATAAAACTTATTCTACTCTTCACTGACAATGTATTTTTTTTTTTTTTTAAACATACAAAATAGACAAATAACATTGTCTTCTGTGAAATAAATGAAAAAGATAATGGAGATTTTGTTAAGCTTATAAATAGCTATACATTAATTCACCTTTCTTGTTTTCCAGTTTCTGGCTGTTAATGACAATGTACAATGCAATAGAGCAGCAGGAAATGCTAGCAGAGTGCTTGGTTGCATAGGGAGAGACTTATTAGCAGTAGAAAGAGGGAAATGCTCATGCCATTGTACAGAACACTGGTGAGACCTCACTTAGAGTACTGTATACAGTACTGGAGACCATATCTTCAGAAGGATATGGATACCTTAGAGAGAGTTCAAAGAAGGGCTACTAAACTGGTTCATGGATTGTAGGATAAAATTTACCAGGAAAGGTTAAAGGATCTTAACAGGTATAGCTTGGTGGAAAGACGAGACAGGGGAAATATGATAAAAGCATTTTAAATACATAAAGGGAAACAACACAGTAAAAGTGGAGACTATATTTAAAAGAAGGAAAACTACCACAACAAGAGGACATAGTCTTAAATTAGAGGAACAAAGGTTTAAAAATAATATCAGGAAGTATTACTTTACTGAGAGGGTAGTGGATGCATGGAATAGCCTTCCAACTGGAGTGGTAGAGGTTAACACAGTAAAAGTGTTTAAGCATGCGTGGGATAGGCATAAGGCCAAGCACTTGCTGCTAGTAACAGATCTAGAATCAATATACTATAATGCCCAAAGTCTCAACTTCTATGCATATGCAATAATAAAATATCTGGGCTTACAACTAAAAAAATTATGTTAGTCAGTCTTTAATCTTGGAGGCAATCATTATCCAATAAAGACAGATTGGAGCACACTCCCCCCTTATCCATTTGTTAATAGTTATGCTTATAACATTTTGAGACCAATCCTTAATTGTATCACCATTTGTTCAAGAAATCTTTGTTTATTAGAAATTTCTTTTAGTAAATATTCTTTAAGATAACCCTTCTTCCAGCATGTTATCAATTTTTGTACACAAAGTTAAAACACATTTGTTACTTACACGTGAATCGATATATATATATATATATATATATATATATATATATTCTATCTACATATTAACCATCACTTGTCACAGACACCTTTCCGATATAGGGAAACTAATAGCAGGATTATTATAGTAATTGTAACTTTCTTGTTCATAATTTGTGGGAATTTAAGGAAAACAGCATGTCTTAAGACAGGATGAGCATGATAGGAGTCAGCCATGGCCAGAAGTGACACGATATATGGGCAGTAGCCAGGACTGACTTAAGGACAACCTTCTTTTGTTCTAGGGGCCATTTTCTTTTAGGGCGTTTCACCTTTACACTAAGTTATAGCCTAATAAAACAAATCAGAGAAGCAACATTCTGTTCAGCAAAATGAAATACCAAACTATGGACAGACTTGATGGATTAAATAAGACAAATTCCATTGCTAACACTGAAGAGACAAAAAAAAAAAAACTGAATCGCAAGAATGCCACCCCCCTCACTCCCCCCCCCCTTCGCGTCTCACAGAAGACAAGGAGGGAGAGGCGAGGGAAGTGGGAGAGAGGAACAAGAGAGAGAGACTGTAAGCATGAATCTCTTTAACCATGTCAATGCTGGAAGGACAGTAACAAAACAGAAGGATAGATACATTACAATTATTGCAAAAGCAAAGAGACACAACAACACAACATTTAGTAATACTCTCAGTGAAACTGGGCTTTTACCATCTAATGGCTAACACAAAATACAAAAACCCCACAGCATTTAAGATTGGGGACCAGGGATGGTGACCGTCATTACTGACGGGATGATGGGAGTGGTCACCTCCTGGACGCCATGACAGGGCTCTGGCTGGGAGAGCTTCCCAGTAACACAATTATTATGATATACATACATTCTTAACCCTTTGTGATCTAGTTCTTCCTCAACCCAACCTTCCTGCTGAATAGCTCTTGCTACTCTGTACCAGTAAAGCATTATCTGTAAGCTTGCTTTCTTCTCTGTCAGTAATCTACGCCAGCTCTCTGGCTGTAATCTACCACATGAAGGTACAGCAATCCTACACACCTTAGCAATCTCTTCACCCTCTCTATCTTCAACTAGATCACACGCTAGCCAGCCCTTATTGGGCTTTTCTAATCCCTGTCCCATTCCCCCTATAAAAGGCGTCCCAGATATAGAGGAAAGAAGGTTTTAAACAGAGTGTCTACAATGCTGGACTGCCACTTGAGAGGGTGGGTCCCCCCAAGTGCGTCTTCCCAAAACGTAGACTAGTCACTAATTCCGTCTACCCGAGGTAGTCACGGATTGGAGCGAGGTGAGAAGTGTATGACCAATCACTTCTCTCACAAGAGAAATAGGAGTGTAAAGTGTAAATAACACAGGAAGTAGAGTGAAAAGTAAAAGTAAATGTAACGGATCACCTGGCACCCCGACTTGGTACCTCCGTTAATGGATGCTCCTAGTGCTTCCTGAGGACTCCAAGCACTCTGGCAGACACCACAATCACCGAATCCGAGAAACCTTTTAAATTCTCCCAAGCATATGAATGCTGTAGACCATTGAATAGGAACCATACGAATAGGCTTGTACTCCTAGCAGTCAACTGGAACAGCATGCAATAAATCCTTCCCCCAATAATGAGACGACACATCACTTTGAGGGTAAAACAGGAACTCTGGACTGGCTCATCCAGCCTGGCTTTTATTACAATAATACACATACAGTCCACACCCAGGGGGAGGCATAAAATAACCAATCACATACATGGTTCAGCCCACACATCCCCTCCCCTCAGATAACATTAAACCCAATTATCCGGTACACTTTTCCAGCCAAGTTCTGGATGTACCCCAAAAACAGGGGGTACACCTTTAAATCCAGCATCGCTGGATAGCCCTTATTCAGAGGGACAACATATTCAAAATTCAAGTCATTCGGATGAACGGTTCGTGAGATATGGGGTTCCAAAGATTTGACCGACCGCATGGGTAAAGTATCCGAAAACAGTTCCATGCATTTTGGCCCTGCGGTCGGTCACAAACAAGGGAATGAAAACAGGCGAATTGCCTGTGTTATAGAGCCTGGAGAGGGTTTGAATGAATTCCCTTGTTTGTGGGGTTCTTTCTACCGAACGGCGGGTCATTCGGTAGTTTCTATACGAATTTCTGGAAGTATGGAGGTCTCAGCGGTGTTTGCCTAGTCAAGTGTCCGATTTTAGTTCCAGACACTCGACGGCAAAACACCGCTGTTCGGTAGTTTAAGATGGCCGCCGCCACGTGTTTGTTTCCCGAATGGCGGCCACCCAGAGGACAAAGAATACATTACACTGATTGCCAATTACCCGTTTGCAACATTGTTGCAAACTGTAATTGGAGGCACACTTATTCCTGGGTGGTCTGGTTGTTCGGTAGTTTCACTCAATATAATGAATGGAGTGATTCTACCGAACAATCAGATGAATGCTGCATACATATCCCAGGTTAAACTTAACACACAAATACACATATAATATTACAGGCAGTACACTAGAATATGTAGCACAGTCTTAAAGGGACAGTAGTCCCAAAAGTCCCAATATGTCCATAGATGCTGTTAAAAGGGCCAGTAGCAGCAATATACAGTACAATATGCCCCAAATAACCCAGGGGCCATAGTCAGTAGGTAGGAGGCTAGCAAACAGGCTTCTCCAGGGCCCAGTGGCGAGGTTGGTTTCGCCACATTTCTCCCCTTTTCCAAACATACTAACAGGGTACCTGACCTCTTGCCGGTCAGTGCCCTTGTTAGTCCAGCAGCCCACCCACAAAACAGAAACAGCAGTACAGTCCACCCACAATGAATGGTTACTACACCTGAGTAATGGAAAAACTTGTCCAGGTCCAGGTGCCTCACCCCGGCTGTGTGGGGGACTGGTAGGCTGTTTTGGTGGGTTGCTGAGTGGGCAGAGACCAGCGGTACTCTGCCCTGGTGCCAGCACTACTACAGGAGTAGTCTGGTTGGAGCCTGGTTGCTGGAGACCGACTGTCTCCCCTTTAGCTGCGCAGCTCTGCTGCTGGAGACCGACTGTCTCCCCTTGAGTTACACCGCTCTGCTGCTGGAGACCGACTGTCTCCCCTTGAGTTACACAGCTCTGCTGCTGGAGACCGACTGTCTCCCCTTTAGTTACACAGCTCTGCTGCTGGAGACCGACTGTCTCCCCTTTAGTTACACAGCTCTGCTGCTGGAGACAGACTGTCTCCCCTTTGGCTAAACAGCCCTGTTGTGGGGGGGCAGGACCGACCGTCCCTACCCCCTGTGCTGGAAGTGCAGAGACCACGGTCCCATCTGCACAGGTGTGGGGCTTACAGTCTCCCCCTGGTACATTAAGCTGCCGCTGGGGAGAGGTGGTAACCAGCTCCTCTCCCATTAGAACACTCTGCCCATTGATGATCCACCGCTGGGGTGAGGTGGTAACAATCTCCTCTCCCATTAGAACACTCTGCCCATTGATGATCTGCCGCTGGGGAGAGGAGGTAACAATCTCCTCTCCCATGCCTACTTTCAGTCTTTGTGGAGGGAGACCGACTGTCTCTCCTCCCAATTCAGTGTCCTGCTGCTGGGGAATAGAGACTGGGCTCTCTATTCCCAAAAAATCACTCTGCTGCTGGGGGGTAGGACCAACTACCTCTGCCCCCTGTAACTCAGCCTGCCGCTGGGGAATGGAGACTGGGCTCCCAATTCCCTGCAATTCACACTGCCGCTGGGGAATGGAGACTGGGCTCCCAATTCCCAACAAATCCCACTGCCGCTGGGGAGGGAGGACGGCCCCTTCAGCTCCCTGTAACGTGGGCGCAGAGACCACGGTCCCATCTGCGCTGGTGTGGGGCTTACTGTCTCCCCTTGGTGCGCTAAGCTGCCGCTGGGGAGAGGGGGTAACAAACTCCTCTCCCTTACACACTTTCAGCAGCTGGGGAGCAGGGCTGACCCTCTGTACTCCCTGTAGGCAGGGCGCAGAGACCACGGTCCCATCTGCGCTGGTGAGGGGTTTACTGTCTCCCCTTGGTGGGTTAGGTTGTCGGTGGGGAGAGGGGGTAACAAACTCCTCTCCCTTACACACCTTCAGCCGCTGGGGAGAGGGGATAACAGGTTCCTCTCCCTGAACCGTAGACTGCCGCTGGGGAGGAAGGACGACCCCTTCAGCTCTCTTTTTGTCTAAATCTGCTAGGCGCTGCAGGAAATCTGCCGTTGATTCCCTTATGAACTGCACAATTTTCTCAGAGGGTTTGGGTCCAAAGAAAGCCAGCCGTATGGCAATCTCTCTGTCCAACCGCTCCTGAGTGTAGCCAGGCGCCATGCTTGCTCTGCTGCAGTTGCTTCTTTTGTGGATAGGGGCGCTGTACGGGTACTAGCGTTGTCCTCCCTTTGTAATCCAAACGACCTGTGTCTCCGAGCTGCTTTACCTCACACTAGGACGCCATCCCACCGCTTGCCACCAATGTAACTGATCAACTGGCACCCCGACTTGGTACCTCCGTTAATGGATGCTCCTAGTGCTTCCTGAGGACTCCAAGCACTCTGGCAGACACCACAATCACCGAATCCGAGAAACCTTTTAAATTCTCCCAAGCATATGAATGCTGTAGACCATTGAATAGGAACCATACGAATAGGCTTGTACTCCTAGCAGTCAACTGGAACAGCATGCAATAAATCCTTCCCCCAATAATGAGACGACACATCACTTTGAGGGTAAAACAGGAACTCTGGACTGGCTCATCCAGCCTGGCTTTTATTACAATAATACACATACAGTCCACACCCAGGGGGAGGCATAAAATAACCAATCACATACATGGTTCAGCCCACACATCCCCTCCCCTCAGATAACATTAAACCCAATTATCCGGTACACTTTTCCAGCCAAGTTCTGGATGTACCCCAAAAACAGGGGGTACACCTTTAAATCCAGCATCGCTGGATAGCCCTTATTCAGAGGGACAACATATTCAAAATTCAAGTCATTCGGATGAAGGGTTCGTGAGATATGGGGTTCCAAAGATTTGACCGACCGCATGGGTAAAGTATCCGAAAACAGTTCCATGCATTTTGGCCCTGCGGTCGGTCACAAACAAGGGAATGAAAACAGGCGAATTGCCTGTGTTATAGAGCCTGGAGAGGGTTTGAATGAATTCCCTTGTTTGTGGGGTTCTTTCTACCGAACGGCGGGTCATTCGGTAGTTTCTATACGAATTTCTGGAAGTATGGAGGTCTCAGCGGTGTTTGCCTAGTCAAGTGTCCGATTTTAGTTCCAGACACTCGACGGCAAAACACCGCTGTTCGGTAGTTTAAGATGGCCGCCGCCACGTGTTTGTTTCCCGAATGGCGGCCACCCAGAGGACAAAGAATACATTACACTGATTGCCAATTACCCGTTTGCAACATTGTTGCAAACTGTAATTGGAGGCACACTTATTCCTGGGTGGTCTGGTTGTTCGGTAGTTTCACTCAATATAATGAATGGAGTGATTCTACCGAACAATCAGATGAATGCTGCATACATATCCCAGGTTAAACTTAACACACAAATACACATATAATATTACAGGCAGTACACTAGAATATGTAGCACAGTCTTAAAGGGACAGTAGTCCCAAAAGTCCCAATATGTCCATAGATGCTGTTAAAAGGGCCAGTAGCAGCAATATACAGTACAATATGCCCCAAATAACCCAGGGGCCATAGTCAGTAGGTAGGAGGCTAGCAAACAGGCTTCTCCAGGGCCCAGTGGCGAGGTTGGTTTCGCCACAGTAAAGTGAAAGTAGAGACAGACACAGGAGTTTGAATGACTCCCAATTTTATAGCATGACAGGAGGCTTCATATTTGCTTAAGTCTCTCTTTACTAGAACTCCACAGCAGCACATTAACAGAGAGATAAACACCAAAGACAAAAACATAAGGTATCTATATAAGGCTCCTCCTAAGCCACCATTTCCTCTTTCTTTGCTGCTCTGCATCAGTACAGGTCAGAGTACCACTGCCTCCTGCTTCTAGTGGGTGGCTTTGGGATTTAGTGTGATTTATTTATGATTGTTATGAACTATGCTTGGTTTTGAGATTTATGTGCCTTTCTGGCTCTTTTATTTTCTTTGGGGAATGTTTCCTTTACAATACTGATAGTTTTTTTCATGTGTTTATTTATACAGATTACTGATAGTTTGCCATGTGTTTATTTATACAGATTACTGGTAGTTTGCCATGTGCTTATTTATACAGATTACTGGTAGTTTGCCATGTGCTTATTTATACAGATTACTGATAGTTTGCCATGTGTTTATTTATACAGATTACTGATAGATTACCATGTGTTTATTTATACAGATTACTGGTAGTTTATCATGTGTTTATTTCTTTGTGCCTGTTTTCTCCTTGGGAGTTTTGTTTTACCCTGTTGGCTTTATTGTTTGTTCTGTTTCCTCTGGCTTATTGGCTGTGGTGGTCGCCGAGAAGCGGTCTTCCGACCGCTCCCCGTGCCGACCGCCTGGACCGCGGAGAAAGACTCCTGCGGTCCCTCGTGTGTTGCCTTTGATTCCCGCCCACCGGCTTCGTCCGCCGAGCGGGAATCCCCGTTTTGTTCTTTACCCTGCCCGAGTCCCCACTCACTCGCTAACACTTGTCAGAGTGGGGACGGAGCAGGGATCTACTCATTTGCCGCGGGAGCCTCCGCTCCCGGTCACCGTCCCCGCGACCGCGTGGTCGGGCAGCGGGTGCGCGGCTCTCCACTGTGTTTCCCCATCTCCTGGGCGGTTTGGGGGTGCGTATTTTTTGGTGACAGCTTTCTTTTCTGTCCATGTGAGGCAGCTCTGTGAGCCCTTGCATCATAAATTATGCCCCATATATGAGGGTCGCAGATTCAATCCCCCTCACCTCTCCAAGTAACTAAGAATAGACTTTCGTTTTCGATTCTTTGCATGTGTGCTTGCCCTGCATGTTTTTCTATGGACATGGTTTTACGGTTTACTGGTTTTCCTGACTTCCACATGGCACTGCGTGCCTCCTGCAGGTGTCCCTGCCTGGTTTCCTTACCCACTTATTGAACTAGGACTGCTCTAATTAAGCCTCAGTTGCCTGATGGAGGTAGCACTGGCGTCCAAAGCCAGGGATTGTGGGTTCAGGCCCCATCTGGGTGGTTGAGCATGGCACTCGTATTTTGTGGCCTAATGGATTAGGCACAACCATATAAAAACTAAAGTGTTTCGCTATCTTGAAGAACCTTGCCTATAAGGACCCAGCTTCGTCTCTACCCTGCACCCTAATAGTCAAGATTCTACTACATGTCTAAAAGGATCTAGGTTTCCGCCTGCATTATACCTCTGGGTCGGTACCGCCCGTACCCTTATACTGGCCTGCCTTGTCTGTGCCTTTATAATTGACCTGCTTTGTCTGTGCCCCTTGATTGGCCTGCTTTGTCTGTGCCCCATGATTGGCCTGCTTTGTCTGTGCCATACTATGCATGCTATTGGACTGGTGGCTCCATACCCTGGATAACGGTTTGTTGAGCCTGCATGCATTATTACTTGCCTCTGCCAACACTAGGGGTGCTGCCCCTTTTGCCTGCTAATGATACCTGTTTTCTAGCTTCGTAGGTATCAAGTATCATAGACTCAGACTTTATGGACGCCTCTGCACAGGAGCAGAATTTGCAGGCTTTACTTAATGCGGCTGTGACCGCATCTGTTGAAATAGCCCTGGCTAGGGCCCTCCCTCAACCACATACGGACAGGGGTGTGTGTGGAACCCCTCAGTTGGCAGAAGACTCGGATGAGTCAGACTCTCAGGTGCGAGAGCAGGCAAGTGCGCGAACGCGCTATTGAAAGGGTGAAGACCCTGAACCACGCTCCCGGACGGGCAAGACTCCGGCGAAGTGACGTGGTTTGAGGTTGATAACCTCACCGGCCAGGCGCCACCGCCTATCGGGCGCTGGGGAGGAGGCCTCCTTACCCCCCCACCTTGGCCGCGCTGGATGTGTGGTGGGCAGACCAGCCTCCCTCAGATGGAGAAGATGTTTGGGTTCAGGACCTTGGCGAGGGTCCCGGTGGACGCTGGGAAGAGGAAGACGCGCCACCGACTAGGGCCCCCACGACAATGTTGGGGGACGATACCCTTTTGGGCACTACTGGAGAGCCTCAATCTATCCGATGCCCCAGGTCCTCGGACTAGTCACTGCCCGACCACTTGGCACAATTTGTGCGCTACTGGGTCCGTAGCCCCCCTGGAAGTGAGGCCTGCAAGAAGCTGCGGGTGCAATGCCCCAGACCGGTACTGCCGGACAGGGTGGCGGTTACCCTGGATGTTGGCCCTAACAGACGAGGCCTTCACAGAAGGTAGGGCTCTGGACCCAGCCACCATGAGGGACTGGGCACTTCGTTCCATTTGCCTGCTGGGCAATGCCACTGTGGCCCTTTGCACGGAACCCAGGAAGACGGCACTCTTCCATATGGACAACAAGCTGTCGGATTTGGGAGCCGAAGATGTGGGTCCCCTGGCTAAAGGTCTGCTGTTCAGGGAGCCTTTCGTTGAGGAACTGCAGAAACAGGTTATTCTGTTTACCTCCCGGGATAAAGCGAAGTCTTCGATCGGGAAGGTCTTCCGCCCACGGTTACCTTCAGGCGTATGGGTCCTTGGGACAGTGCGGAGTTATGTCACAGACTTCCACTCTTCCCCTACACAGGTTGGATGCCCGAGCATCCCCGTCATCACAAGAGGCCAATAGCCCTTGTTGGAGGTGGAAGTTCGAGCTCCGTACCAATTCCCATGCCTCCCCTTCGGCCTCAGCTCGGCCCCTTGGTGCTTCACCAAGCTCCTGAAACCGGTGGTCACCCAATTCAGAGCAGAGGCCGTACGCTGCATCGTCTATCTGGACGACTTGCTTATCTTTGCGAGGACCCCGCCGGGCTCAGATTTCGGACGCGCTCTGCGTTTTCCTCGTTGGAATGCCTGGGGTTCGTGGTCATTCTGAAGAAATCTGCCTTGGAGCCTGCGCAGACGGTGGAATTCTTGGGTTTCGTAGTCGTTGCGCAAGACGGCATTCTCCGCCTGCCTGTGGCGAAGATAACGGCCATTCGGAAGGAGATCAGACGTGTTTTCGACAAGACCGAACTCCCCTCCGGAGGTTGGCTCGCGTGGTGGGTCTCCTCTTGGCCTCGATACAGGCGTTCTACCCGGGCCCACTACATTACAGGGCCATGCAGCGGGTGAAGGCGCACTCTCTACGCAAGAGACCCTCTTAGGACCAGATCTCCCTGGCCTCGGACGTGCAGGCCGGATTGAGCTGGTGCCTCCTGCATATATCCGCCTGGAACAGCAAGGCGATATTCGGGATGACCCTGGATCTCGTGTAGGAATCAGATGCGAGTCTTTGGGACTGGGGTGCCTCGTGCACGACGAGGTCCACGGTGGGCCCGTGGTCGGACAATAGATCGGAATCCTGCATCAATTGCCTGGGGTTGATTGCAGGTTCGTTGGCAATTCGGAGCCTGGCGAAGCATCTGTCGGACTGATGCGTGCTCCTTCGGATGGACAATGGTTCGGCGGTGCAATACATCAACCACTCGGTTTCGAGCACTAGAGGAGGTGTTATCTCCCAACATGGAGCTCCTGGTGTCGGTGGTGCTTGGAACGGGATACCGATCCCTTTACAGGTCCTGTATCTAGCGTGCTGAATTTCTTGTCTCATCTCTTTGACCTGGATGAGACAAGAAATTCAGCACGCTAGATTTTGTCATATCGCTCGGTTATCGTGGTTAGATCAGCTATCTCGACGGCACATGTCCCGCTTCGGGTTTTTCCCCATCGGCCAGGATCCGCTAGTCTGCAGGCTCCTGCGTGGAATGAGACTGGTGCTCCCTCCGGCGCCCAAGTATTCTTCCCTCTGGGACGTGCGTTTGGTTTTGGCGTTCTTTCGGAATTGGCCTGATAACCAGGACCTTTCTCTTCGCCAGCTTTCAGCAAAATTTGCCCTCTTGTTGTGTCTGGTCTCGTTCAGACGTGTTTCGGATGTCCGGGCCTTCGATGTCGGCGCTTTCTCATTTTTCTCCAGAGGGGGTCTCCGTCAAGGTGCTTAGACGTACCAAGTCGGAATCGACGGTTGTATCATGCCCTTACTTCTAGGACTCGCCTAAGCTTCGTGTAGCGAAGGCACTGGCGCGATGGATGCGACCTTTTGGCTCTGGCGGGCGTGGATGCGACCTTCGGAGCGCTTTTGGTTAGGGGCGCCGCAGCTTCCGGAGCTTTTTTGGCGAGCGCTTCCCTTCAGGACATTCTGCGTTCGGCGGACGGGAAAGTTTTTTCGCCTATTTTACTTTAGACCGTCGGAACATGCTTCTTTTGCTTTGCTGTCGGAGCGTTAAAACAGCAAATATGAAGCCTCCTGTCATGCTATAAAATTGTAGATTATACTAGCTTTAGTGTAACTATAATCTTAATTTTATTAATGACAGGAGGCGAATATTTCCCACCCAATTTGATTTCTTCCCCCCCTTGTTTTGGATGGATTGCATTGATTGTATTTTGTTGATTTGTCTGATTATCTGGGCTAGGTTGGTTAGTCTGGGGTGATGTTGTGGGAAGTGCATGTTATACTGTATTGACGGTCATTAGTATGGATTTCGTGTCTTTATTCTATCAGTACTGGATCGTGGGATTTATGTTTTATCAGTACATTTCGTTCACTAATCAGTGTTTTCGATTCTGTTTATTTCGTTTCAGTTTAATGGTTCGACTTCAGTTCATAGGATCGGCCGTTTGGCGGGATAAAGATCAAGTTCATCCATTATCCAAAGTTTTTCCAGATGACATTCATCGTTATGTTGTGAATTTTTCTTTATTTAGTTATTGTCATTGTTGTGTACGTTACGTTGTCGCAGCGTGAAAGAGGAAATGGTGGCTTAGGAGGAGCCTTATATAGATACCTTATGTTTTTGTCTTTGGTGTTTATCTCTCTGTTAATGTGCTGCTGTGGAGTTCTAGTAAAGAGAGACTTAAGCAAATATTCGCCTCCTGTCATTAATAAAATTAAGATTATAGTTACGCTAAAGCTAGTATAATCTACAATTAAAACAACAACTCAATTGAAATACAGTGCATGCATCACAGTTCAAATAAATTTAACAGTAATCCCTTTCCTTTACTCATGTGACCAAAGTCACCTCCCTCAACCTCGTAGTGTCCCCGCTCGGAGAATGACTTCCTCAAGTCTCACTACCAGCGGCCACAGGAAACAGCAACCATCTCCGACCCGAATCCTGTATAGCCTCCCTTGTTACAGCAGTCCACTAAGTGTGGCCACCACTATCCTCACCCTCGTAGCGCCCCTACAGACCCACCCGTAAGTCTCACTACCACGTGGTGCTGGAGACAGCAATGCCTGCTTGAATCCACCCACCACAAATAAAATTGGAATTCCACCAGCCTCAGCGCTCGAAGCTGGAGGGTACCACCTCTCTGCAAGCAGAGTTATGTGCACAATGAGGCTTGCTAGGCTATCAAAGTGACACCATGGGGAATCCCCAGGAAGCAATGAGTCTACACCCCTCCACAGATTCCCCCAACCTCTTTTTCCTTACTGCTGCAGCTACCCAGCACCTAAAAGAGGTAAACAGGCAAAGAAGACCCCCAGGAAAACTTCCACAGGTCCACCCCCCTTTTTCCCTACAGCCACAGCCATGTGGCTCCTAAAAGGAGTAAACAGGAAACAGAGGACCCCCAGACAAACACCCACAGGTCCAACCCCCTTTATCCCAAAAGGGGTAAACAGACAAACAGAGGACCCCCAGGCAAACTACCACAGGTCCACCCCCCCCCCTTTTTCCCAAAAGGGGTACACAGATAAACACTCTACCCGGGCACTTAAGCTAAAGACAGACCAATACAAACACACCCAGGCAACAGATAGACTAAATGCAGGTAAACAGGTGGGTAACAACAAGACACCGGGCAAGATATTACCTGTCTTTGATGTCCTCCCGGTAGCAGTCACAGACACTTGGACGGGTCAATCAAAGGGGCTGGAACATACCGGCTAGGCTCTGCAGTAGTCTCTACCGTGTATTCAGAGGTGATCAATCTCCGTTCCTTCCCCCCGGATTCCTCCATCCAACAGCGTCTTCCTTAGGACGGCTTACCGGCCAGAGGCCATAGACCGGTGCCCCACGTTCTGGGCGCCAAATTGATGTAGATTAATTTAGAAATAAACAAATATGTTTAAATGTCTATCTGTTCCTGTCCAAATCTGAGATGATTAAATTGCGTATACGCAGAAGTAAGTTCACACTGACACACGGAGTTCAGGTTAAAAGCACTTCGAGAAAATGTAATGGCATCTGGTAAAAAACAGGCTTACAAGCCCTTATAAGAGCAAAATTACATCATCATTGAATATCAAGATAACAACTAATAAACATCATTAATTGGTCTATGTATTAAGTGGTAAGTTAAATGCCCTCCCATTTGTATTAGTAATTGGCTTAGGGATTTGAGTGGCTAGTGGGGCATCCTCCCATCATGGGATGTCGTAATTTCTGACAAGGATTCAGTCGCCATTGCTCTTTAGCACGAGGCTCTCTCGATGGGAGGGGGAATCTGGCAGCTAGCCATTTTGAGTACTTGGCACCGTTTTGGGTAGTTAGTGATGTCAGACTCGGGGTCAGGTTCAGGGTCTTTTTTATGAAAGAACATTTCATTAGTGCAGCTTTCTCATGGCCTAGCTATAAAATACATTGTTTCATATTACAGGAACTTGGTAATTCCGGAGTTAGTCATGTCCTTCTAGAAAATACATTCTCTATGCAGTATTCTAAATGCTGTTAGGAAATCTGTCATGTAATGAAGTTAAAATTGAGTTAGTACAAAAAAAATGCAATACAGGTTTAATAAAGGTTTTTAATAATTCTACATCAGTATTATGTGTCACACTAAGGGGAGGGGATGTGTGGGATGTAACATCTATGTCATTGGTTCTTTTATGCCTCCCCCTGGGTGTGGCCTGTATGTGTGAGTTGGAAATAAAAGCCAGGCTGGATGAGCCAGTCCTGAGTTCCTGTTTAACCCTCAAAATGAAGTGTCGTCTCGTTCTTGGGGGGAATTGGATTGTAAGCTGACTGCCAGGAATGTAAGCGGATTGTATGCTTTTCTTGTTCAGCTGTTCCAGTTCGGAGTGTTATCTTGTATCCAGTTCGGGAGTTTGGTGTTCTGCAGTAGCTGTGCCTGTCTCTCAAAAAGGGGATTATCGCCTAACCTGGGTTTTATCCTCTTGTAAGCGAAACGGTCCGTTACACCGGCCACTTCGACGACTTCGACAACTTTGTTAACTTCGACAGCTTCTACAGCTTCGACCGCTTCGACAGCTTCGACAGCTTCGACTGTGTCCGAAGTGCCATATACAAATGTACCAATCTGTCCCCAAAGTATTTAAAGGGCTACGGACAGTATTATACAATCCACATGCCCAAAAGTAGTTCTTAAAGGGTCAGTACATTATGGTAGCAGTCCATAAGCCCCAATTCAGTCCCTTAAAGGGCAATATCTCCCAGGGACCATAATCACTGGGCAGGAGGCTAGCAACCAGGCTTCTCCAGTTCTCAGTGGCGAGGTTGGTTCCGCCACAGTGTTTATTTATTGATTTTGCTTCGGGATTTCTACCCTTTTTTACTCGTTTCCCCTGTGTCTTTGGGGATGTTTTTCCTGGAGATGTGGTGTTTTTTTGGGGGGGTCCCACTTCGGTTTGCTTACCCCCCTCCCCCCATCCTCTCCCTGGTGCCATTTTTTTAGTTCCCTTCCCCCCCTCTGGGGCTGCGGGCGCTCTGCTCGGGATGTCAGGAGACTAGCCGCTTGGCTGCCTCCTCTGACTCCCCGAACTCTGGTGTGAGCCAGCCGGCGCCCGGGGTTTTCTCGCGGTCAGACGACCGGGTCTGCTCACACATGTGGCCGCCTTGCCGCGGCCGGGTTTCTTTCAGCCACGTGGATCTGACCGGCTAGAGAAGGGGCGCCTGCTCGCGGCCCCTCCTCCTTCCACAGTCGGATCTCGGCGTTTGCTGCCCTGCTGGGATCCCCCGGCGGATCTCAGCAGGTCTACCGGTTTTCTACAACATGATTATAGTTTTACATACAGTATATATCTCACAGCTGGCTGTGAGCTTTATGGTTTTTTATATCAGATTTCTTTTCATGTCAGGCTTATGTGTTCTATGACAGTTATTTATTTAGTTTGCTATGTGTTTTACTGTGTGTGTGTATATCACTGTTTTTCTGTCATTGTATGTCACTGTTTTCTTTCAGTGTTTGTCACTGTTTTCTGTCAGTATATGTCACTGTTTACGGTCAGTGTAGGTCACTGTTTACTGTCAGTGTATGTCACTGCTTACTGTCAGTGTATGTCACTGTTTACTGTCAGTGTATGTCACTGTTTACTGTCAGTGTATGTCACTGTTTACGGTCAGTGTATGTCACTGTTTGCTGAGAGTGTACGTCACGGTTTGCTGACAGTGTACGTCGCAGTTTGCAGACAGTGTACGTCGCAGTTTGCAGACAGCGTACGTCGCAGTTTGCTGACAGTGTACGGCGCGGTTTGCTGACAGTGTACGTCGCAGTTTGCTGACGGTGTGTATCACAGATTTCTGCGTGTTTTACTGTCGGTGTATATTGCAGATTGCAGTGTGTCTTACTGACAGTGCATGTCACAGTTTACTGTGAGTTTTGCTGATAGTGTATATCGTGGGATACTGTGAGTTTTACTGACAGCGTATATCACAGATCGCTGTGAGTTTGGCTGACTGTCTATATCTCAGGATACTGTGAGTTTTTTGCTGACAGTGTCTATCACGGATTTCTGTGAGTTACAGGTATTAGGATCTAGGATTCATGTGCTTCATAGTATATATTTTTTCGGGTCCAGCCATGGGGTCTCAGAGGAGATTACTATGGTGAGAATTCACTGTCCATGGCATAGATATAAGGTTACCAGACCTGGATCTGGCTCAAACTGGTATGGGACGACCAGTCTGCACTGATACTTTACAATATTTTCAGAGATGAGGATGGTATCTATATTAATGATTGAAACATCAAACAGATCTGTGTGAGCATGTGCATACCACTTCACAGTAAGGAGCGTATCGCTCAATGCATCTTACTTTCATAGACATGGTAATCACTGACACAACTTCCGCTTATACCCAATGCGGCTGGGATACCGCTATTTGCCTGCTGGGCATTTAGTGACTGCCCGGCCTGGTTCAAGTTATTCACACGGCATTACGCTGTTTAAAAGGGTTGATGTCTGAGCGCCCTATGTCAGAGTGCTCTGAAGATCTGCACATTTTTTTGGGGGGGGAACTCTACCCAAGTTCAGAGGTCCCCATTACTCATTCAAGGCCCATGGTAAAGCGCTGCGGAATTGGAAGGCGCTATATAAATAACATATAATCATATGATATCATATACAACCCAGGATCGGCCTGCTATGTCTGTGCCCCATTGATTGGCCTGCTATGTCTGTGCCCCATTGATTGGCCTGCTATGTCTGTGCCCCATTGATTGGCCTGCTATGTCTGTGCCCCATTGATTGGCCTGCTATGTCTGTGCCCATAAGAACGGCCTGCTATGTCTGTGCCCATGAGAACGGCCTGCTATGTCTGTGCCCATATGAACGGCCTGCTATGTCTGTGCCCATATGAACGGCCTGCTATGTCTGTGCCCATAAGATCGGCCTGCTATGTCTGTGCCCATAAGATCGGCCTGCTATGTCTGTGCCCATAGGAACGGCCTGCTATGTCTGTGCCCATAGGAACGGCCTGCTATGTCTGTGCCCATAGGAACGGCCTGCTATGTCTGTGCCCATAAGAACGGCCTGCTATGTCTGTGCCCATAAGAACGACCTGCTATGTCTCTGCCTACTTGAATGGCCTGCTCTGTCTGTGCCTATTTGCTTGGCTAACCATTCTGTGTCCATTCGTTTGGTCTGCCTGGCCTGTGCCCTACTGACGGGCCTGCACTATTGGTACTGAACCCCTTTTGGCCGCGGGCCTGGGGGAATATCACTGAGGATAACCCAGTGCCCACCAGTGACATGGAGATAGGCAGGTGCCCAGACAAACACCATTGCCAGAGTGTCCAGGAGGACACCAGTATACGACCAACATGGTGGAAAGGGTGAAGGCCCTAAACCTCTTGCCCGAAGGACAAAGTTTTCTTATGAAGACCTGGACACATCCACGGTTTATTCCAAACCGGCGACGGCACATCCCCAAGGAGAACTTCGCACAGGCAAGGACCGGTACTCAGACACCTACAGGAGGAAGCGGTGTTTCTTCCTTGTCTTTACTAGCTACTCCGTATCTGCCTCCCGGAATCCTTATAGGTGTCTGTGTTTTTTTCCCGCGTTTGGTTAGCTCCTGGCCCTGTCCAGCGGGGCTTGCTTTTATTACCTTCCGGTCTGCTATTTGCCTTCTATCTGAGATAGAATTGGTGTATTTACGTTTTTTTGTTGCCTTTTTGTTCTTTCATGAATTCCTTTCCCTTTTCGCTCGGGTCGTCGAGAGGCCTGACTTGACCTCCTCCGACCTCCCGGGCACTCGGGGATTGCGGAGAACGTCTCCAGCTTTCCTCAGACTACCAACGGTCTTCCTGGACCCCGCGCGCACGCACGGGATCCGGATAGTCGGTTGATAGTTTTTCCATCGTTGTTTCCGAAGATTGCCCTCAGCCTTATGCTGACATTTATAAGAGGTGTGCCCTGTAGTTTGGTCGCCCTGAGTCGCTAGGGACTCTAGTTTGCATCACAGGAGGGTGCGGCCCTCCATCACCTCGATCCGAGTATGTTTATTTTCAGGGACAGAGGACGAACCCTCTTAGATACAGAACCGGATACTGTTTGTTATTAGAGGGCGCAGCCCCTCCCTCGACCTCAACCAGATACTGGGCTGGATACAGAGGACAGGTTTGGAGGACACATTCTCATTTCTGAATGGAAATCTGCGTTCCTGTTTGCATTTTCCATTCCTTTGAAGATTTCTGGGATTCCCTATTCCCAGAATAGTCAACCACCGTTCCTCCACACAAGTTCAGTTAGGAACCCTGAATGGATTTCTTGTGGAGCCTTTTCTCTACTGCGTCCGAGGATTACACAGTCCATTTGGAATATTGGAATCACTTAGAATACGGCTGGTTTGGCCACACTCTTGCCTGCATTATGAATTTATGCTCGGATGAGACTTCTCACCGGGTAGGACAGGAAAGAACGAAAGATCCTCCTCGGTTTCTATTGCGATTTTGGTGGTGGACTTAGGCGCATTCCTTGAGATTGGAGATCTACCTGCAAGGCCACATCGCCGAATGACCCTGGCACGAGCGGAGGAGCCGCCTTACGGATCATGAGTTGAGACATGGTGGCAGTTTCTTCTTGCGACCCTAAGTCCGAAATTGACCTTCGATATTGTGACAGACCCCTTTTGGAGTGACAGATACCATCTCGGAGAATTGCCGTTGTATTTGGATTATTGTGGATTTCGGGTACTTGTGGATCCGTACGGTACACGCCGCCACGTGGAAAGAACAATGGGTCGCGGCCATTTTGACCGCATGAACTAATGACCGAACACTCACGAACTTTCCACACGACGAATTTCAACCTTACCGGTAACGTACGCCCATACTGGTCGACAGATCCAAAGTACCGAAATAGAGACACCGGATCCAAGAGAGAGTTTTTGTTTATGTTATATGGTTCCTGAGTAAATGGTGCAAACGTGTATCTAGCGAACGGCCCAACCGATCTAGGGGATTTTCACGTATATTGTTCCCTTAGATCTCCGTTCCCTAATACACGTAGCACATTGCATTTTCGTTATATATTGTGTGTGTTATTAAACCTGTAATATTTGTGAAATATTCTGCTCGGTACAGTGGGAGTGACTCCCACTGTAAATGTATTATCTCCTCCGGATACGGGGAGGAGTTGTTGTACGGCATAAAAGCCCGAGTTGCAGAATAAACATTATTCCTACTTTGACCCTCAACACAGAGTCTCGTCTCGTGCTTGGAGGGGATGGCTATTACTTGGAGTCGTAATTATGGGGAACCTGTTATGCTTTAGCTGACTTCGTGCTTGGGGGAAAGGACACCTTCTCAGCGGCGTAAACCCCTACTACACCGGGGTGCCGCTACAATTGGTGGCAGCGGTGGGATCGTTCTTTCACCCCAGAAGGACAGCTACCGAGAGCAATCAGGATGGAGGCCTACTACGGAAGGTTGAAACGATCTACCCTAAAAGACTTGTTGGAGAGCCGTGGTCGTTCGGCTAGCAACAAAAAGAAAAGAGACATTTTGGCAGAATTGGTCGCATTGGACTTAGCTGAACAGAATGGCGAACTGGGTGTCGAACCAAACCCAGAACCGGAGATCGCATTGGTCCGAACCCCGGAAGACGAACGATTCGACCACGAGGTGAGGGTAAGGCTGGCTCACTACGGACCAAACCCCTCACCTAGGATCGTGACTCAAGTAATTGCGGCGGTCGATGCCAACCGGCGCCAGACTTCAACCAGCGCCAGTCCAATTGCTGGGACTTTTCAAACCCCTGAGGAAAAGAGGAAAGTACACTTTGCCGCTTTTAAAAATTTCGTAGAAACAGAGGGGGAGATTGACCAATACTTAGCGGATTTTGAGCGTCAATGTGCCTTACATAAAGTACCCTCCGAGGAGTGGGTTAAAATTTTGTCTGGCAAATTATCCGGACGAGCCAGTGATGCTTTCCGGGCGATCCCGGACCATGAGGTGGGAAATTATCGATTGGTCAAGGAAGCTCTATTGTCCCGATATGCGGTAACCCCCGAAGCATATCGGAGACGCTTCCGGGAATCCCGAAAGCAAACCGGTGACTCCTACACTGAATGGGCCTGCCGACTACAACGCACGGCTGGCCACTGGATGGATGGGTGCCAAGCTACCACCGCGGAGGAGGTATTACAATTGTTTTTGTTGGAGCATTTTTTTGAAAAGGTGGACAAGGAGCTCAGAGAGTGGATTCGGGATAGGCGACCACTTACCCTACCCGAAGCCGCCCGGCTGGCCGACGAGTATGCAGACGCCCGCAAACCCGACCCCTCGGTCCAAAAGGCAGCTCCCCGAGTAGAAAGCCGCCCAGTCGGCCCTACTCCAACCACCCCCGCTAATCAACCTAGCTACAACACTCCCTCCCGCTTCGCCCAGTCCAGTGTCCCGGACCGCCGGCGGTGCCATAGGTGCCAACAGGTGGGCCACCTGAGAGACAAATGCCCACTAGATCCAGCTCGACAAGCTTCTTGGAGGAAGCCCGCTGAAGGGAACACCCGGCCCTTTACCTCAGGGGCCCATTGCATTGAAGCCCAGCCCCTGGGGGAAGAGCAATGGGAAATTTTGCACGAGGCCAACCCCCTATATGCGGCTGCCGTAGACAACCGTCAACATCACCGACAAACAGTCCGAGTCAATGGACAAGTTGTCAGTGGATTACGAGACACTGGGGCCACCCTAACATTGATCCAACACGACCTGGTCCCAGAAAAAGAACATACTGGCCAAACGGTGGCCGTTAGAGTGGCCGGGGGTGCGGTGCATCGTCTCCCCACGGCCCGAGTGCATTTGGACTGGGGGGTGGGAGCTGGCCAAGTGAATGTGGGCCTGATGAAAGGGCTACCAGCGGAAGTACTCTTGGGAAATGATTTAGCCCCGCTGTTGTCCGCTTTTGCCCCTCAAGGCCCTGCTGGAGCCTGCCCTGTCACCACCCGGGCTCAGGCTCGTGCTATTGGAATCGGCCCGCCGGCCGCGGAGACCCAGGTAAGATCTAACCCTCCGACTGTGACCTTAGGACAGACCCCCTTAGACTGGGATACCCCTGAGACTTTTGGGAGGGAGACGCGGGAAGACGTCACTCTACGAAAGTATAGGGATAAGGCAGATAAAGGGGAACCGGGGACAGATGGGGAAAGCTACGAGTGGGTGGGGGATAGACTGTATAGGATCCCCCAGGAGCCCGCAACAGGTAAAAACCCTGTCCCGCAGAAGCAACTAGTGCTACCGAAAAAATACCGACAAGAGATCATGAGGATCGCTCACGATATACCCTTAGCTGGCCATTTAGGAGTACGTCGCACGGGCCATAGGATTACCCAGAATTTCTTCTGGCCAGGGTTTAACCGGGACGTGCGACAATACTGCAGAACCTGTGACAATTGCCAACGGGTGGGTAAGAGGGGAGATCGCCCAAAGGCTAAATTAATGTCGATGCCGATCATTGGGGAACCTTTCTATAGGGTCGCCGTCGACATTGTAGGCCCCCTAGCGCGACCTAGCCCATCCGGTAAGAAGTACATTCTTACTGTGGTGGACTATGGGACCCGGTACCCCGAGGCAGTACCCCTGCCAAATATTGAAGCTGAGACGGTAGCCGATGCATTGGTTAAGATATTCACTCGGGTGGGGTTCCCTAAAGAAATCCTATCCGACCAGGGAACCCAGTTCACTGCCTTACTCACACAGCAGTTATGGAAAGTGTGCCACATTAAACCCCTGCTCAGTTCCCCGTACCACCCCCAAACTAACGGTCTCTGTGAGCGCTTTAATGGGACTCTCAAACAAATGTTGAGGACCTTTACGGACGGTTGCAGAGACTGGGAGAGATTCTTACCCCACCTGTTATTTGCGTATAGGGAGGTCCCCCAAGAATCTACGGGTTTTTCTCCCTTTGAGTTATTGTATGGGAGGAGGGTGCGAGGACCCCTCGATCTCATTCGGGACCACTGGGAAGGGGAAACCGAACAGGCAGGGACGCCTATTGTGCCATATGTCCTGGAACTACGGGACCGCATGGAGCAACTCTCCCTATTGGTAAGGGAGAATCTCCAGGCGGCCCAGGGGCGACAGAAACGATGGTACGATAGGGGTACCCGGCAACGACTATTCCACATAGGGCAGAAGGTATTGGTGCTAAAACCGGTGAAGGACAACAAACTGCAAGCTGCGTGGCAGGGTCCTTACAAGGTTCTAGCCCAACTCTGTGATACCACCTACCTTATTTCCAGCTGTGCAGATGAAAGGATCCAACGATCCTTTCATGTGAACATGTTGAAGGAATACCAAGAACGACAGGAAGATATTAACGCTGGTTGTGCCCCAGCTACGGATGACCCCGAAAATTTACCCCTACCTGACCTGCTAGAAAGGGAGACTCACCCCGACCCAGTTAGCCTAGTGAAGCTGGGAGAGCGACTGAACCCTACTGAGCTAGAGCAAGCTAGACAGCTCCTATGGGAAAAACAGAGTACCTTCTCCCAGGAGCCAGGATACACCACCCTGGCCATGCACAAAGTAGAAACCCCAGGGCAGGCCCCCCCTCCGACAACCCCCTTACCATATTCCGGAAGCCGTCCG
This sequence comes from Pelobates fuscus, assembly GCF_036172605.1. Classification (NCBI taxonomy): domain Eukaryota; kingdom Metazoa; phylum Chordata; class Amphibia; order Anura; family Pelobatidae; genus Pelobates; species Pelobates fuscus. The sequence continues at coordinate 55,010,956 of NC_086328.1, read as the reverse complement.
GGACGGGATGCTAAAGGAAATACGGGAAATGACCCAGCTGGGGGTCATTGAGCCATCAGACAGTCCCTGGGCCTCTCCCGTAGTCCTAGTCCCCAAGAAAGATGGAACCACTCAGTTCTGCGTCGACTACAGACGACTGAACGAAAAGACTACCACTGACGCTTACCCCATGCCCCGGGTAGACGAATTATTAGATCGCATAGCCAGGGGTAACTATCTCTCTACCATAGACCTCTGCAAGGGTTATTGGCAGATTCCCCTGGCCGAGGATGCCGTCCCCAAGTCGGCATTTGTCACCCCGTTTGGCTTATACCAATTTAAGGTCATGCCATTCGGGATGAAAAATGCCCCGGCTACGTTCCAGCGAATGGTGGATCGGCTCCTCGATGGATTCCAGGAGTTTGCGTGTGCATACCTGGATGACATTGCGATCTACAGTGAGTCTTGGGAAGAACATTTAGTCCACGTAGGAGTAGTACTAGATAAGATTCGGGCCGCGGGCCTGACACTAAAACCCGAGAAGTGCCATTTAGGAATGGCCGAGGTCCAATACCTGGGTCACCGAGTAGGGTGTGGAAACCAGAGGCCGGAGCCTGCCAAGGTTGAAGCAGTAGCGAACTGGCCCACACCTAATACCAAGACCCAAGTATTGGCCTTCTTAGGGACCGCCGGGTATTATAGGCGCTTTGTCCCTGATTATAGTACGGTAGCCAAGCCCTTGACTGACTTGACCAAGAAGAATTTACCTAGATAGGTCCTGTGGTCTCCCGCTTGCGAAGCCGCATTCCAATCCCTCAAACATGCTCTTGTTAATGCTCCTGTCTTGGCTGCCCCAGTACCTAACAAACGTTTCCTTGTACATACAGACGCTTCCATGTATGGACTGGGGGCTGTGCTGAGCCAAATCGGGGAAGATGGAAAAGAGCATCCGGTCGCATACCTCAGCCGAAAGTTGTTACCGAGGGAAGTGAGTTATGCGGCCGTAGAGAAAGAGTGCCTGGCCCTGGTATGGGCATTGAAAAAACTAACTCCTTATCTGTATGGACAAGAATTTTCCTTGGTAACCGACCACAACCCATTGGTATGGCTTAACCGGGTCGCAGGAGACAATGGCCGATTGCTAAGATGGAGCTTGGCCCTGCAAACGTACATTTTCACCATCAGCTATCGACCCGGTAAGCTAAATGGCAACGCCGATGGGCTGTCTCGACAACTTGACAATTCTCCGGATAAGTGAATTCCGGTCATCCCTAAGTTAATCCGAAAGGATCAAGCCAGGTCTGCCGGAGTGTACCACTAGGAGGGAGCCGTGTGACAGACCCCTTTTGGAGTGACAGATACCATCTCGGAGAATTGCCGTTGTATTTGGATTATTGTGGATTTCGGGTACTTGTGGATCCGTACGGTACACGCCGCCACGTGGAAAGAACAATGGGTCGCGGCCATTTTGACCGCATGAACTAATGACCGAACACTCACGAACTTTCCACACGACGAATTTCAACCTTACCGGTAACGTACGCCCATACTGGTCGACAGATCCAAAGTACCGAAATAGAGACACCGGATCCAAGAGAGAGTTTTTGTTTATGTTATATGGTTCCTGAGTAAATGGTGCAAACGTGTATCTAGCGAACGGCCCAACCGATATTTCACGTATATTGTTCCCTTAGATCTCCGTTCCCTAATACACGTAGCACATTGCATTTTCGTTATATATTGTGTGTGTTATTAAACCTGTAATATTTGTGAAATATTCTGCTCGGTACAGTGGGAGTGACTCCCACTGTAAATGTATTATCTCCTCCGGATACGGGGAGGAGTTGTTGTACGGCATAAAAGCCCGAGTTGCAGAATAAACATTATTCCTACTTTGACCCTCAACACAGAGTCTCGTCTCGTGCTTGGAGGGGATGGCTATTACTTGGAGTCGTAATTATGGGGAACCTGTTATGCTTTAGCTGACTTCGTGCTTGGGGGAAAGGACACCTTCTCAGCGGCGTAAACCCCTACTACACCGGGGTGCCGCTACAGATATTATACAACTACAGGGATAGGGCTGATAGGTCAGTTTGCCAGCTCGTGGACCGACTACTAGGAAACCGGTCGCAACACCACGTACAATGGATCTATCAATGGATGGTGTTTTTTTCCGTATTTGAGATGCTTCGTTGGCTGGCATCTTCTTTGATCCGTTTGTCATTTATCGTACTTGGATGTCCAATTAGGATTACTCTATTTCCTGGAATAGGTACCAGCGACACAAACAGCGTTGGATTGGTGAACTGAGCGTTGAACCAGCAAATACGAAGCCTCCTGTCATGTTATAAAATTGTAGATTATGCTAGCTTTAGTGTACCTATAATCTTAATTTTATTAATGACAGGAGGCGAGTATTTCCCACCCTTTCTTATCCCTCCCTTGTTTAATGTTATAGTTTAGATTATCAGGTACGTATGCAACTGTTTGTTGTCTCTGCTATCTGTCGCTTGTTTCTTATGTCTGTTTTCATAGTAGGGTTGGGATATCTACATATTAAGGTTAATTTTGGTTGCTACATTGGGTACATGCATGTTTATTCAGAGTACATTTCATTGGCTAATCAACCTGTTCGATTCTGTTTTTTTCTCGTTTCAGTTTACAGTCCATCAACGTTATCTGGTTTGACAGCTCTTCTCGGAAGGTGGACATCGTTGTATCTAAGACTTTGTTTCTTCCCCATGATGTTTTCTGCCTTTTATTCTGTTTTGTCGCAGCTTGAAAGAGGAAATGATGCATGGGGAGGGGAGTTTCATAGTACCTAACTTTTTTCTGATTGGTGGTTTTTCTGTGCTGCTGTGGAGTTCTAGTAAAGAGAGACTTAAGCAAATACTCGCCTCCTGTCATTAATAAAATTAAGATTATAGGTACACTAAAGCTAGCATAATCTACAATTTACATGTACTGCACCTTCCACACTTAAAAAAACCTTTTGGTTTTTCTGATAAAAAGTTAACTTTCTCAATTATGGTTTCATTTTTGGGTAAAACACTAGGGGCTAAGATGTTCCTTAGGTTATTAGGTCTTTTGTATATTACCTTAGGATTTCGAGGTAAAATCTTTCCTAAATACTTGTCTTGCAACAGGATAGGCCAATTCTTTTTAATCGATTTCTGTATTAAATCGGCCTTATTATTAAACTTTGTCAAAAAGGCAAATTCCGAACACTTCCTTACATTTTCCTTATTTCTCTTGCTTTCTACCAGAAGGTCCATCCTTTGGGTATAAGATAGAAGCTCTCTAGGATAGTTTCTGTCTAAAAATGTCTTATTTAAAATTTGAACCTGTTCCTTAAAATCTTTCTTCTCTGTGCAATTTCCAAAAACCCTCATATGTTGTCTTTTAGAGAATATTAGTTAGCCACTTCCGATGATGGCAGCTTGAAAATTCAATAAATTAATTCCCATCAGTTGGTTTAAAAAAAGTTTTACTTTGAATTTTTCCTTCTCTTAAAAACAATGTTAAGTCTAATAAGTTTATACTTGTATCATCGATCTCTTCTGTAAATCTAAGACCATACACATTGAGATAAATATAAGCTAAAAATTCAACTAAAAGACTCCTACTCCCCTTCCAGATAAACAGAACATCATCTATATACCTCCTCCACTGCACCAGGTTCGCACCAAATGGGTTATTATGCCAAATATTATTCACTTCCCAATCTGCCACAAAAATATTGGCATAGCTTGGTGCGAACCTGGTGCCCATCGCTATCCCACATGTCTGGAGGTAATAAACCCCCTCGAACCAAAAATAATTGTGGAACAGGATGAATCTGATGAGGTCTAAGATAAAGCTTGCTTGTTCCAAATTCATCTCAGGTTCACTACTTAACAAATTTTTCACAGCTTCAATGCCTTTCTCATGGTCAATTACAGTATATAAAGATGTCACATCTACTGTCACCAAGAGATACTCCTCTTGTCAATCTAAACTTTCAAATTCTGGGGTACACACTGCCGCTGGGGAGGAAGGACGACACCTTCAGCTCCCTGTAACACACACTGCAGCTGGGGAGGACGGACGACACTTTCAGCTCCCTGGGGTTCACACTGCCGCTGGGGGGAAAGGACGACACCTTCGGTTCCCTGGGGTACAGACTGCCACTGGGGAGGAAGGACGACACCTTCAGCTCCCTGTAACACACACTGCTGCTGGGGAGGAAGGACGACACCTTCAGCTCCCTGGGGTTCACACTGCCGCTGGGGAGGAAGGACGGCACCTTCTGCTCCCTGGGGTACACACTGCCGCTGGGGAGGAAGGACGACACCTTCAGCTCCCTGGGGTTCACACTGCTGCTGGGGGTGGAAGGACGACACCGTCGGCCCCCTGGGGTACACACTGCCACTGGGGAGGAAGGACGGCACCTTCTGCTCCCTGGGGTACACACTGCAGCTGGGGAGGAAGGACAAAACCTTCAGCTCCCTATAACACACACTGTCGCTGGGGAGGAAGGATGACACCTTCAGCTCCCTGGGGTTCACACTGCCGCTGGGGGGAAGGACGACACCTTTGGCCCCCTGGGGTACACACTGTCGCTGGGGAGGAAGGATGACACCCTCAGCTCCCTGGGGTTCACACTGCCGCTGAGGGAAAAGGACGACACCTTCTGCTCCCTGGGGTACACACTGCCGCTGGGGAGGAAGGACGACACCTTCAGCTCCCTGGGACACACACTGCAGCTGGGGAGGACAGACGACACCTTCAGCTCCCTGGGGTTCACACTGCCGCTGGGGGGAAAGGACAACATCTTCGGCCCCCTGGGGTACACACTGCCGCTGGGGAGGAAGGACAACACCTTCAGCTCCCTGTAACACACACTGCCGCTGGGGAGGAAGGACGGCACCTTCTGCTCCCTGGGGTACACACTGCCGCTGGGGAGGAAGGACGACACCTTCAGCTCCCTGGGGTACACACCGCCGCTGGGGAGGAAGGATGACACCTTCAGCTCCCTGGGGTACACACTGCCGCTGGGGAGGAAGGATGGCACCTTCTGCTCCCTGGGACACACACTGCCGCTGGGGAGGAAGGACAACACCTTCAGCTCCCTGGGGTACACACTGCCGCTGGGGAGGAAGGACGACACCTTCGGCTCCCTGGGGTACACACTGCCGCTGGGGAGGAAGGACTACACCTTCTCCCTGGGACACACACTGCTGCTGGGGAGGAAGGACGGCACCTTTAGCTCCCTGGAGTACACACTGCCGCTGGGGAGGAAGGACAACACCTTCAGCTCCCTGGGATACACTCGGCCGCTGGGGAGGAAGGACGGCACCTTCAGCTCCCTGGGATACACACTGCTGCTGGGGAGGAAGGACGGCACCTTCAGCTCCCTGGGACACACACGGCCGCTGGGGCAGAAGGCCGGCAACTCCGGCTCTCCGGAACGCACTCTGCAGCTGGGGAGGGCGGACGATACCCCTGGCTCGGTCTGCCATGAACTGCAGGTATTCCGCTGCCAACTTTCTCATGAACTGTACGTATTTCTCCTCTGGGTGGGGTCCAAAGTAAGCCAGCCGCATGGCAACCTCTCTGTCAAACTCCTCCTGAGTGCAGTCAGATGCCATGCTTGCTCTGCCGACGTTGGTTCCTTTGTAGATAGGGGCACTGTACGGGTACTGGCGTTGCCCTCACTTTGTAATCCAAGGAATGGTGTTGCCCTGTAGCTGTCCTTCTGGGCTGTGGAAATGATCCCGCCGCTTGCCACCAATTGTAACGGACCGTTTTGCTCACAAGGGGATAAGACCCGTTAAGGCGATAATCCCCTTTCCAGATAAACCAGCAGCTACTGCAATCACCAATCTCCCGAACTGCAAACCGCACATATTCACCAACTCCCGAACAAGAGACACACGAACCCTGGAAGCAGCCGAACAGGAAAAGCAATACGAACAGCTTACACTCCTGGCAATCGGCATACAGTCAAATTTCCCTCAAGAATGAGACAACACTTCACTTTGAGGGTTAAGCAGGAATTCTGCTGTAATGGACACACACTGGCTTTTATGCAAGTCCACATGCAAGGGGACATCCCACAGGGTGGGGCACAGTACAACCAATCATTTACATGAGAACCGTAAAACACACCCAGCACAAACAGACACTCCCTCCCCTCTGGCCTGGAGATAATTGGGAAGGAATCCAATTATCTCCAAGGACAGAGGCAAACTCCATTACACACATGGCAGACAAAGGACAATAAAAGACATAAAAATACATACTAGTACATTTAGTACATAAAACATAATACATTCCACATATCCCCAGATAGCTTAGATCTGAGCACACATTATTACCGAATGGTGCTCAGATCACATACATCCAGTTCAATCGCCATGGAGCCAAAGTCTTTCATACAGTCTTTCAGTATACGGCTGGGCTCCATGGCATAGCTATCTGGGGTAGCATGGCTTTAACAGTCCGCAGAAAGGCACAAATAAACCTTTCTGCAGGTAAAATAAAAGTTTAAAATGCAGGACCATAGTCTAAAGGGAGCAGGCGAGCAACCAGGCCTCTCCAGTGGACAGTGGCGAGGTTGGTTCCGCCACACCATCCACACTTAAATCCCCCTGCATTACAGTTCCCTCAGTCGGTACTTGGTTTCTACCAAATGGGGCTTTGTTAGGTCCCTCCGTTCGGTAGTTACAGAGCTCTGGAGGTCTCAGCGATGTTCGGTTGTTTGAGTGTCCGATTTGAGTTCCAGACACTCGACGACCAAACACCGCTGAGATTTTGATGCGTAAGATGGCCGCCGCACGTGTTTCGTATTCCGAACAGCTGCCACCCAGGCATCAGCAATTAAGATTCAAGTTGCGGTTTCTGTGAGAAGTGTGAACGCCTAACGATGCGCACACTTCTCACTGGGGTGGTCTAATGGTTCGGTAGTTTCATTCTCATGGAACTACCTGTGACGAGACCAATCTTGCCACATTGCATTGGAGGAGCCTGGTTGCCCGCCTGCTGCCTTTGGACTATGGCCCTGGGAGATTGGGCCCTTTTAAAAAATGTATTCGGCCCTAACAGAGTGCATGTCAATCATTCTGGCCCTTTAAACACAGTGGGGCCATTCGGTACTTGCCCTGTGTGAGCGGTGATACCCCCAGATAGCTATGCCATGGAGCCTATTCATATAATGAAAGACTATGGGAAAGACTTTAGCTCCATGGCAATTGAACTGTGTGAATAGGTGTAATGGTATTTATTAATTAATGACTTTTTGTCATAAAAAATAATAATGAGTTTAATGCTTTAGACGCACCACTAGATGTCAGTAAAGCATAATGAGCTTAATGCTTTAGAGGCACCACTAGGGGTCAGTGTGCTAACTCATGTGCTTCTGGAAGTGACATCACAGGCCAGCCTACTTACTGGATAAAACCAAATAGTAGGAGGAACTCTTTCTCTTTTCCTTTGCTTGCATTGATTGAACATGTAGCTGACTGTATAGCTCCAGCCAAACAGGCTGGAGCCGTGTAAGTAATGATATAGTTTTGTATTGTGTAATTATTGTGGTAAATTGACATTCTGCTAGCATTTGTTTAACTGTTATTATAATTATATTAAATATACATTTAATACTACAATGTTTTGTGTATTTCCTATTATATATTCGACCATAATACTGAACTCTAAAAATATTAATGTTGTTATTTGTTGCTTAATTATTATATATATATATATATATATATATATTCATTATTAAATTAATATTCATATTTAAGTCACGACTTTAACACTTGGCGACGAAGATGGGATTATGCTGGAATATTAGGGAAAATACAAAAGTTATGCATTTTGTTTAATACATAGAGTCAATTGTCTGTCTGTATAGAAGTGAATAAATTGATGATCTGGTTTTAATGGAATGAATACAGATAGCAAATAGGGATTAGATATTTGTTTTTAATGTATCTATTGCTGTAGAACATAGTGATGAATTATTGTGTTGCTTGTTACCAATCTTTGGTCATTTTTATATAGAAAAAAAATAATTTACTTTTTGTCTGACCATGTGGATTTTAATCCACCATTGACCACATGGTGTGAATGAGTTGAGGCCTAGTTTCATTGTTTGCTACCATTTGCATAGGAAAAGACTTTTCACTAAACTAGTTCACCAGGTTTTATTGCTAAATTGTGTACTAATTTACATTTGTTTGGCATTCATGGATTTGTCTAGTTGAAAAGAGATTTGGACAAAATGTATTAAATTTAGTAGTTAAGAAAAAGATACGTTTAGTAAAGCAGATTCAGTGAATAATAGATTTATGTGTGCGTATACACAGAATATTAGTATAAATATATATATGATTTTGACTCATGAAGGAGAGACCCCGTTTTATTTTTTAACAGCTGTGTGACCATGCTTTTCAGCTACAGCTGGGGAAGAATTTGTCCTTGTTGGGGGTGGGTAGTCTTGCCTGTATGAGAAAAAATAAACTGCATTGTTTTGTAAATGTAATTGCCTAAACTAATCAATTTGTGGAGTGTTTTTCAGCTTTATTATCCAGGACTAAGGAATTACTGGACATATGATGTAATTTCAGGAACTGGTAACAAATGAACTGAAAAAATGGTCAAATAATTCCTTTGTCCTATTTAGTCTGAATATTTTAACAAGTTAGCATTTTTAACAAAGTAAGTGCATGGGCTCAGATTAAGATTTATATTATTTTAGAAGCCATCTATAACTGATTTTAATATTTCCATGCTTTGAATTAGGGTGTATCTGCCTAACGGGTGAACCTCCATAACGTGGGCTGTGATTTTAGTTACAGTAGCGGGTGGGGAACCTGAGCTAGGGGGTATTTAAACGTGTCCGGATAAGGGGGAGCATACCCAATAGTTGTTGTGCAGTTCTATCCGGTATTATTATATTATTTGAAACCCTGTATTACTTATAAGTAGCGTTTTGTAACTTATTTGTAATTGTTTATATATATTGCTCTGGGAAAGTGATAGGCTAAATCTTTGAGAGACCAGGAAATATATTTAAAAAAGGGCGTATTACACTAGTGGTAGGGCGGCCTATCATGACCATAGAGACCCTTGGTGACTAGTTTTTGTTGTATATTGCCCTGGGAAGGGGATACGCTATTTAATAGAAATTCCTGAGAGACCAGGAAATATACAATAAGTGATACGTGAGTATACTGGTTAAATTGCAGACATATTGGCCCAGAACCTTTAATCGAGCCGGAAAAGAGGCTGCTGTATGTTTGCTCCTCTATAATTTTGCGGGGGCGGTCACCCCCATGCGGAAAGCCACTGCCATCACAGGATGGTTAGTTGTGCAGGCCCTTAGCCGCGAGGTGCAAGCATGTCCGTGGAAAGGCTAGAAATTAATAGGGAGTCACTCATAGCTATCAGAAGTGTTGAACTTTGAGACATATTGACCTATATCCTTTCAGAGGCGGAAGAGGTGTTGTGGTTCACTCCTCTATAATTTAACCAAAGGGTGGAGAGTTATTAAACATGTTTAGGTTGGCTAGAAATGTGTTTCCTGAATTGCAGAGAAGATGCAGAAAGCAGCTATTAGCTTATTGTTTTTTAAGAGCCTTGTAAAAAAAATTAAGAAAGTAATCTTGTTGAAAAAATTGTTTATAAAATTAGAAGCTGAAGGAATGTGTTTACATGTCTGTGTGTATATATATATATATATATATATATATATATATATATATATATATTTGCAGTATACGCTATAAGTGACTAGGAAAGTAAGTGACTAGGAAAGTAATCCTGATCTGTTTTCTAACTTTTTCAGATGTAGCAGAAACCAGAGGTGGACATTGGAACACAGATAGAATATCAGATGGAGACCAGTGTTTAAATGTTGACCTTTGATGAGCTATTGAATGTTTTATTTTATTGTCTATTTAACATGTCTATGCTATGCTTTTGTGCATACTATTCTCTTATTTCTAGTGATTGTATTGCACTTGAAAACTTTATGTATTACTCATAAGTCCATTTGAAATTCTGTATTGCTTAAAAGTAGCATTTTGTGTCAGTTTTATATTACCCTGGGAAGGGGATTAGCTATTGTATATCCCTGAGAGACCAGGAAATATAAAATAAGTAATACGTGGGTTTATTGTGTATCTGCCTAGCGGGTGAACTGCCATAACGTGGGCTGTAAACTTAGTTACAGTAGCGGGTGGGGAACTTAGGCTAGGGGGTACTGAGCATATCTGCCTAGCGGGTGAACTGCCATAACGTGGGCTGTAAACTTAGTTACAGTAGCGGGTGGGGAACTTAGGCTAGGGGGTACTGAGCATATCTGCCTAGCGGGTGAACTGCCATAACGTGGGCTGTAAACTTAGTTACAGTAGCGGGTGGGGAACTTAAACTAGGGGGTACTGAGCATATCTGCCTAGCGGGTGAACTGCCATAACGTGGGCTGTAAACTTAGTTACAGTAGCGGGTGGGGAATTTAGGCTAGGGGGTACTGAGTATTGGACTTTTAGTGACTAGGAAATACATATATTGATTGTTGTATGTATGTATGTATGTATGCTTGCCTGGGAAAGGGGGTATTGACCCATAGGGACCAGGGGGTATTTGTGTAAACCGAACTGGGGTGGGAGGTCTCTAACCCCATTGTCCAGTAGGTGCTTGATTTGTGTCTGTTTAAAGTGCATGAGTGGTTGCAGTTAACAAAAAACGGAAGAGTGATAAGAGGGATAAGAGAAAGTAGGCATTTTGGGTTATCTATACATGTTTAAATAGAAGGGTGGTAAATAGGAATGTAATTGTTTTGGTTAATGTTTAGATTAAATTGGTTAAATACAGCAGTAATAACGAGTGTTTAGATTAAATTGGTAAATGCAGCAGTAATAACAAGTGTTTGGGTTAAATTGGTAGATACAGCAGTGATATTGTGTTTATCTCTGAATCAGGAGTGTGCTGGATGTGAAGAGAGGTGTGTAGGTATTTATCCAAACGCCATAGGGAAAAATATGGTTAAGACACCACAATCAAATGGTACTTGTGATGATTGGCACAGTTATTTGCCATTTATGTTTGTGTTCGTCATTGCCTGTGTTTTCATTCAAGAACTTTCAAGCAAGGATATTTTAAGAAGAAGCACTGGACACTATGCTCAACTGTTGCTGTAAGGAGAAAAAATATTGCAGCTAAGAGTGGTGAGAGTCGGAACAAAATGCATCAGGAGCAGGAAACTGTTACGTCAAGGTGGTTAATGGTATAAAGAAAGAAAAAACTAAACAATGTGACCACAAACACACAAAAGTCCTTGATCACATGAACTGTTATGAGAAGAAATACTGAAGCTGCGAGTGATGGGAGTAGGTAAAATAATACAGCCAGAGCAGGATACTGTGACAATTGACCACAAACACACAGAAGTCCCTGCACACATGAACTATAAATACAAAAATCCTAAGTCCTTGTTTGCTCAAATTATTTCATTCATCCCTGTCTCCATGCGTATGTTCTATGAGACTGTCGAAGAATAGAGTATCCAGTTTCCAGGACTAATGTTTGTGAAAATTCCAGGCACACAGACCAGCCAGAGGCTACAGAAATCGAGTCGGTCTGTGCCATGATTCATAGGTGTTATGAGTTTGTGGTGTCTAATACTATATTAAGCTCCAAAACACATCCTCACATGAACACAATATCATTGGTTAATCTAATAAAACATGGTTTGAGTTGTCTATTATTACAAGGGTGGGTATTTGCCCATTTAAAGCCAAGGTTTCCCAACTGCTAATGCATGTGTTCAGTGGTTATTTTAAGGGTGCTTAATTAAAAAAAAAAAAAAAATATTTGAATAAGCAATAAAGTGTCATAACTTTACGGGTAAATGGGTATCATTCTTCAAAAGGTGGGTTTTGTTGTAGGGCAGGTACTGTTAAAATAGGGTAGATTCAAGATGTACGGGTTTATAATGTTTGTTTTATGACATAAGTCAAAGGGTGGTTTGTAATGGTATTTATTAATTAATGACTTTTTGTCATAAAAAAGCATAATGAGTTTAATGCTTTAGACGCACCACTAGATGTCAGTAAAGCATAATGAGCTTAATGCTTTAGAGGCACCACTAGGGGTCAGTGTGCTAACTCATGTGCTTCTGGAAGTGACATCACAGGCCAGCCTACTTACTGGATAAAACCAAATAGTAGGAGGAACTCTTTCTCTTTTCCTTTGCTTGCATTGATTGAACATGTAGCTGACCGTATAGCTCCAGCCAAACAGGCTGGAGCCGTGTAAGTAATGATGTAGTTTTGTATTGTGTAATTATTGTGGTAAATTGACATTCTGCTAGCATTTGTTTAACTGTTATTATAATTATATTAAATATACATTTAATACTACAATGTTTTGTGTATTTCCTATTATATATTCGACCATAATACTGAACTCTAAAAATATTAATGTTGTTATTTGTTGCTTAATTATTATATATATATATATTCATTATTAAATTAATATTCATATTTAAGTCACGACTTTAACAATAGGATCTGAGCGCTATTTGGTAGTTTTGTGCGTTCAGATCCCAGCTATCTGGGGATATGTGAAATGTCTGTGTGTTATGTGTAAAAGGGGACTTTATGTATTTTAAAGTGTTTTGTGTCTTTTTGCAACCATGTGCTCAATGGAGTCTGCCTCTAGCCCTGGATAATTGGATTACTTTCTGTGAAGAAAAAGGGACTCTAACCACCGACCTTTTCTTCTGGTTTCTTGTATTTTATTGCATTTTTCCTGCCTATAGTGGATTAATAGTTCGGCAGTTTGCCCCTACCGAACCCCGACCTCCCTCCTGGCTCAATATGAACAAAAGCACCGTCCGTCCAATGTTCCCTGGGTGGCCGCCGTCCATATAGCCGAACTCCACGTGGAAAAGAAAACGGCGGCCATCTTGTTCGCACGAGGCGAGTCAGCGGAACTTAGTCGTCGAGTGTCTGGAACTAAAATCGGACACTCGACCGCACGAAGGGCCGCTGAAAACTACCGAACGCCCGCTTTCCCTATTTACCGAACAGCCAGAAGAGCGGCATTCGGTAGTTATGTTCGTACAGACCAGGGGAACAATCGCTACTATGAGCCAGGAGGGTATATTTGGTATTTTGACCGTTTTCCGTCTTTTTCCCAATCAACCGACCGCACGCGCTGAATTCGTGGAACTATTTTGGGCAGGAGCCTCGTGTGTGGTCGGTAACACAAGACTTCCACACTTTTTAAGAACCCCTGAACCGATCTGGGTGAAATTTAGACATGTTCACCTCCCAGATCGGGGCTATCAGGGGATATGTATTTTGTGGGGGTACCTTGTGGGGAAAGGGGTGTTCCAACGTTTGGGGAAAATGTGTGCCCTTTGCCTGGAGATAATTGATTTACCCCTTAACTTATCTCAATATCTCCCGGGCAGAGGGAGGGCGTGTATTAAGAAAATATTGTACAGTGATTGGTGAAATGTTTGTTTGTTTTGGGAGGTCCTCTTGCATGAGGATCCCCCATAAAATCCAGCCTGTTTCAATAAAGCTTCAGTTCTGTTACACCCTTCATGAAGTCTTGGCTCATGTTTGGGGAAGGAATATTCTATCTACTGGGAAAGATTGTCTGGGAAGCTGTATTCATCTCTACCCTCTGCTGCAGCTATAATCACTAATACTCAGCAGCTGGGATCGGAACCGGAGACCGCAGTACCATCACCCCTGCAGGTCTTAACAACTGGTGGCAAGCGACGGGATTGAATGGAACGCAGAGAGACAACTGGTGAATGGCCCAGCAGTACGAGAAACTAAAAAGGACTACGCTAAAAGATCTACTGGAAGCACGAGGGCAGGTGGAAAGCAACAAAAAGAAAGCCACATTCATAGCAGAACTGATGGAGGGCGACCAATCCAGCAGCATGACGAATGTCAGCCGGGAGGAAGCGGAATTCCAACAAAAGGTTATGTGGAGGCTAAACTTATATGGGCCGAATGCCCCACCTGAGGCGATAACACAAATTCTGGCACAGGTGAACGCAGAACGCAGTGTCCTACAGGCAAGCTTGAACCAAGCCGACAACGCGTCCCTAACAGGATCTATAAATGGAGGGCAGCGGAGAAAAATTAACTATGCTGCTTTTAAAAGCTTTGCGGATAGAGAGATGGACATTGACGCACATTTACAGGATTTTGAACGTCAATGCGCTTTGGAGGGTCTGGACTCGGAGCAGTGGGCAGCAATCTTAAGCAGCAAGCTCACAGGCCGAGCGACCGAGGCCTACAGAGCGGTTCCTGATACAGCCATACATGACTATGCCAAGGTAAAGGAAATTCTGCTGGCCAGGTATGCCGTGACCCCAGAGACTTACAGAAAGAAATTTCGGGCATTACAAAAAGGGGGCCGAGACTCCTACACAGAATAGGCTTTTAGGCTGTATAGGGCAGCCCAAAATTGGATACAAGGCTGCCTGGCCACCACACTGGAAGAGGTACTACAACTCTTTTTACTTGAACATTTTTTTGAGCATACCCCGGCAGACACCAGGGATTGGGTCAGAGACAGAAAACCGGCTACCATCGAAGCCGCAGCCAAACTGGCCGATGAGCATCACGAGGGCCGGAAAGGGGAAGCCAGTGGGAATCGACCACTGGTAAGGTCCAGTGCTCCACCACCAGGACCTGTGACCAACCCCAGGCCATCCACGGCGCCCCCCACAACCCAGCCTGGTCTGGCCCGGAGACCCCCACTGGTATGTCACCAGTGCAATCAGCCAGGGCACTACAAAATCCATTGCCCTCAGCGGAGCAGAACCAGCTGGGAGCGGCCCCCACAAACCCCGAGGGCCGCCGCTCACCACTATCAGCATACCCCTGTGGAAGAGCCTACCCCAGACGCAGAACAGTGGGCCGTGCTCCACGAGGTAGACCTGGCCCAAGCCGAAGTCGACAACCGGTTTCACCACAGACAGTTGGTCACCATAGACGGTAAAGAAGCAGAGGCGCTACGAGACACGGGCGCTACCCTTACGCTAGTACAACCCCACACCATAGCTGCCAAGGCCCGCACCCACAGGACTGTAGCAGTACGAGTGGCCGTGGGTGCCATCCACAAGATACCCACCGCCCGGGTACAGTTAAATTGGGGCAATGGCGCTAAGCCAATGGAAGTGGGCATTATGGCTGGACTACCGGCGGAAGTTTTGTTGGGGAATGATTTGGGGTGTCTGACTTCACAGCTGGTGCAATCCGAACCTGCTGGAGCCTGCGCAGTGACTACCAGGGCGCAAGCCCGCCGAGCTGGACCGACACACTCCGAGGAACCACAGGTAGGAACTGAAAACCCCGTAGCCACCCCTAACCCTAACCCCTTCTGGGGCACCCCCCAAGACTTTGGCCAAAACCAGCAAACAGACCCCACCTTAGCCGGTTACCGGAAGGCAGTAGGGACCCCCAGGGAAGGTAATACTCATGAGGAATTCCAATGGGATAAGGGGTTGCTGTACAGGGTCACAGGGGGAGTGGGGAGGGGGGCAGCGCAAGTTATAAAGAGGCAGCTGGTAGTACCCCGGAAATACAGGGCAGAACTCCTAAGGCTCAGCCATGATATCCCGCTAGCCGGACATCTGGGTATCAAGAAAACCAAGGACCGCCTTGTGGCGGAACCTACCTCGCCACTGGGCATTGGAGGGGCCTGGCTGCCTGCCTCTTACCTGCTGACTATGGCCCCTGGAAAATTGGTACAGTTAAAGATTTATATTTGGGCATATTGTACTGTATATTGCTGCTACTGGCCCTTTTAACAGCATCTATGGACACATTGGGACTTTTGGGACTACTGTCCCTTTAAGACTGTGAAGCATGTTCTAGTGTGCTGCCTGTAATATTGTATATGTATTCATGTGTTAAGTTTAACCTGGGTGATATGTATGCAGCATTCACCTGATTGTTCGGTAGAATCACTCCATTCATTATATTGAGTGAAACTACCGAACAACCAGACCACCCAGGAATAAGTGTGCCTCCAATTACAGTTTGCAACAATGTTGCAAACGGGTAATTGGCAATCAGTGTAATGTATTCTTTGTCCTCTGGGTGGCCGCCATTCGGGAAACAAACACGTGGCGGCGGCCATCTTAAACTACCGAACAGCGGTGTTTTGCCGTTGAGTGTCTGGAACTAAAATCGGACACTTGACTAGGCAAACACCGCTGAGACCTCCATACTTCCAGGAATTCGTATAGAAACTACCGAATGACCCGCCGTTCGGTAGAAAGAACCCCACAAACAAGGGAATTCATTCAAACCCTCTCCAGGCTCTATAACACAGGCAATTCATCTGTTTTCATTCCCTTGTTTGTGACCGACCGCAGGGCCAAAATGCATGGAACTGTTTTCGGATACTTTACCCATGCGGTCGGTCAAATCTTTGGAAACCCATATCTGCCGAACTGTTCATCCGAATGACTTGAATTTTGGATATGTTCCCCCCCTGAATAAGGGCTATCCAGCGATGCTGGATTTAAAGGTGTACCCCCTGTTTTTGGGGTACATCCAGGAATTGGGGAAAAGTGTGTACTGTATAATTGGGTTAAGTGTTAATCTAAGGGGAGGAAATGTGTGGGAGGTACATCCATGTGATTGGTCAATATCATCCTCCCCCTGGGAGTGTCCTGTATGTACCTGTTTGTGAATAAAAGCCAGGCTGGATGAGCCAGTCCAGAGTTCCTGTTTTAACCTCAAAGTGATGTGTCGTCTCATTATTGGGGGAAGGATTTATTGTATGCTGTTCCAGTTGACTGCTAGGAGTACAAGCCTATTCGTATGGTTCCTATTCAATGGTCTACAGCATTCATACGCTTGGGAGAATTTAAAGGTTTCTCGGATTCGGTGATTATGGTGTCTGCCAGAGTGCTTGGAGTCCTCAGGAAGCACTAGGAGCATCCATTAACGGAGGTACCAAGTCGGGGTGCCAGGTGATCCGTTACACGCCTAACCCAGACGTTCTTATGGCCAGGGATATCCAAAGATTTGCAGTCCTACTGTAGGACATGTGACACCTGTCAAAGGATAGGGAAAAGGGGGGACCACCCCAGGGCCAAGTTACGATCCCTACCTATAATAGAAGAGCCATTTTACAGGGTGGCAGTGGATCTGGTAGGGCCTCTCAGCAAACCCAGCTCCTCCGGGAAGCGCTACATCCTCACGGTGGTGGACTATGCCACTAGATACCCTGAGGCGGTGGCGCTCTCCAACATTGAGGCGGAGACGGTCGCAGAGGCCCTAGTTAAGATCTTTTCCCAAGTAGGGTTCCCCCGGGAAATCCTTTCCGACCAAGGGACCCAATTCACGGCGACTGTAACTCAACAGTTGTGGCAGAGCTGCGGGGTCAAGCCATTATTTAGCTCCCCCTACCACCCCCAGACCAACGGGCTCTGTGAACGGTTTAACGGCACGCTTAAACAAATGCTCACAGCGTTTACAGAGTCCTACGGTCAATGGGAGAAGTTTTTACCTCACCTCCTGTTTGCCTACCGGGAAGTGCCACTGGGTTCTCCCCCTTCGAACTCCTATACGGGAGAAAAGTCCGGGTACCCCTGGACCTCATACGAGAGCACTGGGAGTGCAACACAGGAGAAGAGGGAGTCCCAGTTCTGCCATACGTGCTGGAATTTCGGGACCGCCTGCAAGCCCTAACCGAGTCCGTCCGGGAGAACTTGCAGGCGGCCCAGAAGCGCCAGAAACAATGGTATGACCAAGGGGCAAGAGATAGGAACCTGGAAGTAGGACAAAAAGTACTAGCCCTCCGACCTTCCAAAAAAGACAAGCTCCAGGCAGCATGGCAGGGGCTATTCAAAATAGTAGAAAAGATTAGCGACACCACTTATATCGTGGCCAAATGTTCAGATGAAAGGATACGACGAGCCTTTCATGTGAACATGTTGAAGCCCTATCACGAGCGCTCTGAAGATGTGGCTTCCATATGCGCCCCATCCACGGATGATAGTGAGGGACTCCCCTTACCGGACCTCCTAGCCGCTAAACCCGGGACCGTTGAACAGGTCGGGTTAGGAGAAAAGCTAGACCCCCCCAGCAGACCGACGCTAAGCAACTGCTGCAGGAATACGGTGGGCTATTCTCCTCTCTACCCGGGTACACCTCCGCCGCAGTGCACCGGGTAGAGACCCAGGGGGAGACCCCCTTGAGGCAGCAACCATATCGTATACCGGCAGCAGTACGCACGAGCATGTGGAAGGAACTCCAAGAAATGTTAGAGTTAGGGGTTATTGACGGCACGACTCGCTTCTGTATTGACTACCGGAAACTGAACGGCAGGACAATCACCGATGTCTACCCTATGCCACGGATCGACGAATTGCTCGATCGCATGGCCAGCGGGCACTTCCTGACTGTAACGGACCGTTTCACTTCCAAGAGGATAAAACCCAGTTTAGGCGATAATCCCCTTTTCTCAGAAAGGCACAGCTACTGCAGAACATCAGAACTCACGAACTGGATCCACACGAACACTGGAACAGCTGAACAAGAAAAGCAGACATCGGCTTACACTCTTGGCAGTCAGCATACAATCCCATTCCCCCAAAGACCGAGACGACACATCGCTTTGAGGGTTAAGCAAGAACTCTAGACTGGGACACCCAGTCTGGCTTTTATTTCCAACTCACACATACAGGCCACACCCAGGGGGAGGCATAAAATAACCAATGACATAGATGTTACCTCCCACACATCCCCTCCCCTTAGTGTGACACATAATCCCATTATGCATACAGTTTAAAATATACTTTTACACAACTTCCATAACTTTAAAAACATACATCACATTCACATAAAAATACATATCCACAATCAATCCATTCAGGGGAACAACATATTAAAAAATGGCATGAATCCGACCAGGGGTTTAAAAGTTACTAAAAGTATCTTTTGGGCCTGGGCTTGCAGCATGGCACAATCTGGCTCAAACAGAAGTAAAACATCCCCCACAATGCATCCCGGCTTCCTCCCTTCTGCCCTGGAGATAATTGGAGAAGTAATTCAATTATCTAGGACTAGAGTCAGACTCCATTAACCACATGGTTGCAAAAAGACAGTAAAAGACATAAAATTACCTACTGATACATTTAACACATAAAACACACATTTCTACATATCCCCAGTTTAACTGAACACATAAATACCTACATAATATTTAAGACAGTATTACTGTGATATGTTACAAAGTCTTAAAGGGACATTAGTCCCAAAAGTCCCAATATGTCCATCGCTGATTTTAAAGGGCCAGTAGCAGCAATATAAATTATTACATGCCCAAATATAGTTTCTAAAGTGCAACACGTCCAGGGGCCATAGTCAGCGGGCAGGAGGCCAGCAGCCAGGCCTCTCCAGTTCACAGTGGCGAAGCTGGTTTCGCCACATTTCTCCCCTTTGCCAATTAGACTAACAGGGTACCTGACTTTCTGCCGGTCAGTGCCCTGGTTAGTCCAGCAACCCACCCACAAAACAGAAATAACAGAGCAGCCCACCCACACTAACCGGTTACTACATCTGGGTGAGGAAGGATTTTGTCCAAGTTCTGGTGTTTCACCCCTGCTGGGTGGGAGACGGGTAGGCTGCCTTGGTGGGTTGCTGAGGGGGCAGAGACCAGCGGTACTCTGTCTTGTTGCCAGCACTACCACGGGAGTAGTCTGGTGGGCGTCTGGTTGCTGGAGACTGGCTGTCTCCCCTTTAGGTGCACAGCTCGACTGCTGGAGGGGGAGACCGACTGTCTCCCCTTTGGATCCATCACACTGAGGCTGGGGAACAGGACCGACCGTCCCTATCCCTTGTGCTGTAAGTGCAGAGACTACGGTCCCATCTGTACAGTTGTGGGGCTTAACATCTCCCCTTGGTGGGTTAGGTTGCCGTGGGAGAGAGGGTGTAACAAGTTCCTCTCTCTGGATGGCAAACTGCCGCTGGGGAGAAAGGATGGCACCTTCTGCTCCCTGGGGTACACACTGCCGCTGGGGAGGAAGGATTGCACCTTCTGCTCCCTGAGACACCCCCTGCCGCTGGGGAGGGAGGACACGGCTCTCCTCTCCCTTTACTTCACACTGCCTTCCTGGCACATCACTTTGCTGCTGGGGGGCAGGAACAACAACCTCTGCCCCCTGTAACTCAGCCTGCCGCTGGGGAGGAAGGACGACACCTTCATCTCCCTGGGGTGTACGCTGCCACTGGGGAGGAAGGACGACACCTTCATCTCCCTGGGGTACACACTGCCGCTGGGGAGGGAGGACGCTGCTCTCCTCTCCCTTCACTTCACACTGCCCTCCCGGCACATCACTTTGCTGCTGGGGGGCAGGAACAACAACCTCTGCCCCCTGTAACTCAGCCTGCCGCTGGGGAGGAAGGACGACACCTTCATCTCCCTGGGGTGTACGCTGCCACTGGGGAGGAAGGACGACACCTTCATCTCCCTGGGGTACACACTGCCGCTGGGGAGGGAGGACGCTGCTCTCCTCTCCCTTCACTTCACACTGCCCTCCCGGTACATCCCTTTGCTGCTGGGGGGCAGGAACAACAACCTCTGCCCCCTGTAACTCAGCCTGCCGCTGGGGAGGAAGGACGACACCTTCATCTCCCTGGGGTTGCTCACAGGACCAGTCTAGGAACTCTGCTACCTCGGGTACTGCTGGTTGCTGTTGGGCGGGAGGACCGGTTGTCTCTTCCCAGGCCTCATTGATGAGTCGCAGGTAATCCCCCTCCAGGTTCCATTCCTGGGTGACCAAATATCGTAGGTCTGCCTCGAGGTCCACAGCGCCAAAGAGACCCAGCATGTTCTCCCGGATGCCGTACAGGTCCCAAAAACGATAGTCGGCATCTTCCCCAAAGTCCTCGTCACCACTATTATCCCAAAATAGACCGGGGCCAGTGTATTCTCCGCCTTCTGGGAACTCATACTCTGCCATCCTGGGGACACACTGAGCCGCGTACCACTGTAGCGCCTGGTATGCGTCGTCGAGTACCAGTTCTGCGTATACTAGAATCTCGAGTCTAGTCACCCACTTTTCTGTGGTCTGTTTTCTCAGGAGGGGCATCCGCTCTGCCATTCTAGCCAGAATTCGCTGCCTTCTGCTGCGGCGCTGATCCCCTCGTGAATACTGTACTTCCTCTAGGGCTTCGTCCCACAATTCGGCTCTGGCAGTCTCTCTGTACATCAACATGTCCTCTTCTGACATTGCTCTAGACCTCCGGAGTACGGAACCGTACAATCTATCCTGCAACTTCTCCTCCATTTTCTGAGTTCCTTTGTAGATAGGGTCGCTGTACGGATACTAGCGTTGCCCTCAATTTGTAATCCAGAAATGGTGTTGTCTGTAGCTGTCCCTCTGGTTGTAGGAACGATCCCGCCGCTTGCCACCAATTGTAACGGACCGTTTCACTTCCAAGAGGATAAAACCCAGTTTAGGCGATAATCCCCTTTTCTCAGAAAGGCACAGCTACTGCAGAACATCAGAACTCACGAACTGGATCCACACGAACACTGGAACAGCTGAACAAGAAAAGCAGACATCGGCTTACACTCTTGGCAGTCAGCATACAATCCCATTCCCCCAAAGACCGAGACGACACATCGCTTTGAGGGTTAAGCAAGAACTCTAGACTGGGACACCCAGTCTGGCTTTTATTTCCAACTCACACATACAGGCCACACCCAGGGGGAGGCATAAAATAACCAATGACATAGATGTTACCTCCCACACATCCCCTCCCCTTAGTGTGACACATAATCCCATTATGCATACAGTTTAAAATATACTTTTACATAACTTCCATAACTTTAAAAACATACATCACATTCACATAAAAATACATATCCACAATCAATCCATTCAGGGGAACAACATATTAAAAAATGGCATGAATCCGACCAGGGGTTTAAAAGTTACTAAAAGTATCTTTTGGGCCTGGGCTTGCAGCATGGCACAATCTGGCTCAAACAGAAGTAAAACATCCCCCACAATGCATCCCGGCTTCCTCCCTTCTGCCCTGGAGATAATTGGAGAAGTAATTCAATTATCTAGGACTAGAGTCAGACTCCATTAACCACATGGTTGCAAAAAGACAGTAAAAGACATAAAATTACCTACTGATACATTTAACACATAAAACACACATTTCTACATATCCCCAGTTTAACTGAACACATAAATACCTACATAATATTTAAGACAGTATTACTGTGATATGTTACAAAGTCTTAAAGGGACATTAGTCCCAAAAGTCCCAATATGTCCATCGCTGATTTTAAAGGGCCAGTAGCAGCAATATAAATTATTACATGCCCAAATATAGTTTCTAAAGTGCAACACGTCCAGGGGCCATAGTCAGCGGGCAGGAGGCCAGCAGCCAGGCCTCTCCAGTTCACAGTGGCGAAGCTGGTTTCGCCACACTGACTACCCTAGACCTATGTAAAGGCTATTGGCAAATTCCGCTAGAACCAGCCGCCATCCCTAAGTCGGCATTCGTCACCCCATTCGGGCTATACCAATTTAGGGTTATGCCGTTTGGGATGAAGAATGCCCCGGCTACCTTTCAAAGGATGGCGGACCGACTTCTGGAAGGAATGCAGGACTTCGCATGTGTCTACTTGGATGACATCGCCATCTACAGTGGCACATGGGAAGCCCATCTGGGGCACTTGGCCTTGGTATTTAACAAGTTACAGGAAGCCGGCCTTACCCTGAAACCCGAGAAATGCCATGTGGGCATGGCAGAAGTCCAGTATTTAGGGCATCGAGTAGGGTCTGGCAAGCAGCGCCCTGAGCCCGCCAAAATAGAGGCCATAGCGAACTGGCCCCAGCCCCGCACTAAAACCCAGGTATTAGCCTTACTAGGCACAGCAGGGTACTACCGCAAGTTCGTCCCCGAGTATAGCACCCTAGCCAAGCCCCTCACCGACCTAACTAAAAAAGCCCTACCCAAGCAGGTATCGTGGTCCCCGGAGTGTGCAGCAGCGTTCCAAAGCCTTAAGGCAGCTCTAAGCAAAGCTCCAGTATTGGAGGCCCCAGACCCTAATAAGACATTTCTCGTTCACACAGATGCCTCTATGTTTGGGCTGGGAGCCGTGCTGAGCCAAGTGGGGGAAGATGGCATGGAGCACCCGGTGGCATACCTCAGTCGGAAGTTACTACCTCGGGAGGTCAGCTATGCCACCGTGGAAAAGGAATGTTTGGCGCTAGTATGGGCATTGAAGAAGCTCCAACCGTACTTATATGGCCGTGCTTTTACTTTACTTACTGACCACAACCCCCTCATTTGGCTCAACCGAGTATCTGGAGATAATACCCGGCTGCTCCGCTGGAGTTTAGCGTTGCAGCCCTACAATTTTACACTCCAATACCGGCCGGGCAAACAGAACGGCAATGCTGATGGGCTTTCCCGTCAGACAGACTTGGACACTTAGTGTTACCACCCGGACATCCCCGAGCCAACCCGGCAGGGTCTAGGCGGGTATGCCGACCCATGGAACTAAGGGGGAGTAATGTGAAGAAAAAGGGACTAACCGACCTTTTCTTCTGGTTTCTTGTATTTTATTGAATTTTTCCTGCCTATAGTGGATTAATAGTTCGGCAGTTTGCCCCTACCGAACCCCGACCTCCCTCCTGGCTCAATATGAACAAAAGCACCGTCCGTCCAATGTTCCCTGGGTGGCCGCCGTCCGTATAGCCGAACTCCACGTGGAAAAGAAAACGGCGGCCATCTTGTTCACACGAGGCGAGTCAGCGGAACTTAGTCGTCGAGTGTCTGGAACTAAAATCGGACACTCGACCGCACGAAGGACCGCTAAAAACTACCGAACGCCCGCTTTCCCTATTTACCGAACAGCCAGAAGAGAGGCATTCGGTAGTTATGTTCGTACAGACCAGGGGAACAATCGCTACTATGAGCCAGGAGGGTATATTTGGTATTTTGACTGTTTTCCGTCTTTTTCCCAATCGACCGACCGCACACGCTGAATTTGTGGAACTATTTTGGGCAGGAGCCTCGTGTGTGGTCGGTAACACAAGACTTCCACACTTTTTAAGAACCCCTGAAACGATCTGGGTGAAATTTGGACATGTTCACCTCCCAGATCGGGGCTATCAGGGGATATGTATTTTGTGGGGGTACCTTGTGGGGAAAGGGGTGTTCCAACGTTTGGGGAAAATGTGTGCCCTTTGCCTGGAGATAATTGATTTACCCCTTAACTTATCTCAATATCTCCCGGGCAGAGGGAGGGCGTGTATTAAAAAAATATTGTACAGTGATTGGTGAAATGTTTGTTTGTTTTGGGAGGTCCTCTTGCATGAGGATCCCCCATAAAATCCAGCCTGTTTCAATAAAGCTTCAGTTCTGTTACACCCTTCATGAAGTCTTGGCTCATGTTTGGGGAAGGAATATTCTATCTACTGGGAAAGATTGTCTGGGAAGCTGTATTTATCTCTACCCTCTGCTGCAGCTATAATCACTAATACTCAGCAGCTGGGATCGGAACCGGAGACCGCAGTACCATCACCCCTGCAGGTATTAACACTTTCCCCTTTGTCTCCAGGATAGAGGCCTCTGTGTAACGGAGCTCCGTGTACTCCGACCGAGTACCCTCCGTTGATGGATGCTCCT
Source organism: Pelobates fuscus (assembly GCF_036172605.1). NCBI lineage: Eukaryota > Metazoa > Chordata > Amphibia > Anura > Pelobatidae > Pelobates > Pelobates fuscus. The sequence goes on along the minus strand of NC_086328.1, from coordinate 54,986,288 downwards.
AGCGCTCTCAGAGGACTCCAAGCACTGCAGACGACACCACAACCACCGCAGGCTCCACAACCGCCGTAGCTTAACTGGAGCCGCGCCGTCTTCCTTCCACCCTGGATCGGCTTCTGTCCTCCAGGACCGTGTGGGGAAGATCTCTCCTCCTGGAGAGCGTATCCGGAACAAGCTCTTAAAAGAGCTAAGTGATTAAGAGCTCAGGGGAATATGCAGAGCATAGCAATCCCCAGTGCGATATAGCAGTTCCCTCCAATAACGAGACAAGGCTACGTATTGAGGGTCAGAAGAGGTCTGAGGACTGGAACACCCAGCCTGCTTTTTATTAGGATAAGGTACACACAGGACACTCCCAGGGGGAGGATGAAATTAACCAATAACAGCATAGTACAGCCCACACATTCCCTCCCCTCAGATAAACAGTTAAACCAATTATTACATACAATAAAAATACAGTTTTTACACACACACTGTAACTTTAAAACCATACATTCAATTTCAATAAAAGTTGCATATTCAGAATCAGCATACATCAAACATAAACACTTCCAAAAATCAGCCAAATCCCTCCAGTGGATCAAAAGTTAGCTGGAAGTCCTTTATGACCGACCGCAAGCACAATTTCCTGCCCAAAACAGTTCCATAGATTTGGGCTGTGCGGTCGGTCAATTTCATGCGGAAAAACGACTAAGTCCCATTTCGAACGGGACTTCGTCTCTGGAGCTGCAAGTTCCGTATGGGAGAAGGTAAGGGTCAGCGGTGTTCGGCAAAATGTGTAGCCGATTTCAGTTCCACAGAATCTTTAGCATACACCGCTGACCGCATTCGAGGAAACCAAGATGGCCGCCGCCACGTGCAATTGACCTGCAGTAACCTCACAGCCTGGGAGGTAAATTGCCTGCACACTTTAACTTCTGGGTGGTCCGCCTGTGTGGTACTTGGTTCAGTAAGCCCTATTTACTGAACCAAGTGGGAGAGAGCCAGGGGCAAGTTATTTTACCGGTCTGGGGACATAGTCTTAAAGGGGTATTGTTCAGCAAAGTCACAATATGTCCCCAGACGGTTCTTAAAGGGCCATACACACCCAATAAATGTTGATAGCGATTTGTAACAGAGGGATTACCCTCTGGACCTGAGAGGGAACTTAATTATCTTCCAGACACAGCAATGCCGGGGCTGGCTTATGTTTTGGATAACTTTGAATGGAGACCCCCTGTGGGGGTCTGTGCATAAAAGCTGTGTGTTCCAAATAAAGATTGTCAGAGTTTGTACCTCCAGAACTGTGTGTTTTCTGGTTACTGAAGGGAAGGAAGATTTAACCCCTGTGCCTGCTGTTCCAGCTTGCAGGGGATTCAACGGGGAAAGTCCTTGTAAGGAATAGAGCTCCCAGGACTGAGTGCCGTCCAGCTCTGGGAGCGCATAGAGCTAAGTCCCCTAACCATGCAAGAGTTCCTGATTGGCTGAAGGAAGGGAACTAGCGGAGATAACTGGTCTGGTTATCTGGGGATACGCTACAATCACTATCACCATCACTGCCACCATCACCGTCATCACTGCTACCTTCATCATCACCGTCACTGTCACCGTCATCACCATCACTGCTTCTATCACCATCATCACCATCACCATCACTGCTACACACTGACTCTCACACTGAGGCTCTCACAGTGACGCTCTCACACTGAGGCTCTCACACTGAGGCTCTCACACTGACTCTCACACTGAGGCTCTCACACTGAGGCTCTCACACTGAGGCTCTCACACTGAGGCTCTCACAGTGACGCTCTCACAGTGACGCTCTCACAGTGACGCTCTCACACTGACTCTCACACGAAAAGTAAAATCTGTGAATTTTTTAAATAGACAGAAAGAGAAGGTTTTAATAGTTTTCCAAACTGCTGTCAGGAAACTCTGTGCAGCCACAAGTTCTGCTTTTACAAGAACCAGCTTGGATGAAAGAGGAAGTATTATTTTAAGAGCTGAGGTCAGTACGTTAGTCCAGCTACAATGCTAAGAGTTTATACAGCAGAAACCATTTACAAGACGCCCAGAGACGGCTATCGAGTCCAACCCAAACCTCTGCAGGGGGAGAGTGACTACATGCAGTACATGCCGAGCAGCGTGGGTAGGGGTATTACTTACATGCAGTACATGCTAAGCGGGGGGGGGGGGATGATTATAATCATGCAGTATATGCCAAGCAGGGGGGAGGGTGTGATGGACCGCCTGGCACCCCAACTGGGTGCCTCTGCCAATCACTGCTCCCTAGTACCTCCGAGTACTTCCAAGCACTACACCAGACACTAACAGCACTGCAGTCCCCACTTCCAGCGTTACAGCAAAGCCGGGGTCTCGCCGTCCTCCACCCACCAAGACCAGGATCCAGCTGCCGGTGGGCAGACCTCTCCTACTCCAGACAGTGTAGCAGACTGCTCTTACAAGAGCAAGTGATTATAACCCAGAGGAGTATAGTGATAATATCAATCCCCAGAGCAGATACAGCTGTTTCTCCACACGAGATGAGACTCTATGTTGAGGGTAGGCAGGAACTCGTTTATTAGTAGCCACAACTGGCCTTTCATGCAAGTCCCTATGCACGATTACATTGGCTCTCAGGTCCAGGACACTCCTATACAAAATACAGCCTGGAGGTAAAGTGGCAACCACGTATTGGAAAAAGACTGCTACCAATGGCCTGTTGAACTGGACTAGCTACCATCCTCAACCATTAAAAGCGGGTATACCTATTGGGCAATACCTAAGGCTGAGGTGGAATTGTTCCACCATTGAGGATTCTAAAACCAAGGCCTGGGAACTTCGGAGAGCCTTCAACCCCTAAAGGACACATGACATGTGTGACATGTCATGACTCCCTTTTATTCCTGAAGTTTGGTCCTTAAGGGGTTAAAGAGAAGGGCTACCCGAATAGGGTTCTAAGAAAAGCCTACTTCAGAGCAATCCTTTTAGATAGAGATTCAGTACTCACTGACGGTAACCAACAAACATTGAACTCTAATTTGATCCGTTGCATAGCCACTTACGATGCAGGGTGGACATGTATGATGGGTACTGTAGCGGAAGGGGCTTCACCCCAGTACCTTCCTTTTGCTGAGGGCTGTCCACCCACCCTTTTGTTACTGTATTTCAATTACCTTCTGTTAAAAACCCGTTACAGACAAGCATTATGTTGTTCCTTTATTATAATATTGCTTCGGTACTTGAATCCTGTACCCAACTCATGAACGGATTACTTACACCGATTCGTTAAATTAATAACGGACCACCCGGTCCCTGGCGTGTGCCGCCACTTAACCCCGGTCACTTTTCAACCAACCGAACGACCGACCACCCTGCGAGGGGAATGTGGTACCACTTGATCGCCCAGAGAGTTGCGGTCTGCGGTTAATTGCAGGTTAATTGCTGGCCTCCGGGCATTCTCGTTCATGCCTTATCTCCCGATAGTCTAACTACTGAAAGGGTCATGAACGGGGATCACCTACAGCCTGGCGTGTGGCCTCAATTAGAATGTTGAGCGTTGTGGTTAACCGCAGGTTAAGTACCCCCTTCACGGCAGTCTACGTTCGTCTCCCGAACAGCTGAAACATCCAGCCAGAGAGCGGGTATTCGTGCACAACTCTGGCCGTTACTCGTTCCACGAGTTTGATGCCGAGGTCCCGCTGCCTATTGACTCACACAAAAACATGGCCACCATCTCAAGCTCGGGACCAAATATGGTTCGTGGGTTTGAGGCGCTCTTCAGTGAACTATTGCACCTGGACCTGGGCTACAGAAGGAATGGTGGAAGTCCCGAATTATAGCTGAAACTGTTGAAGTTATATATTTTTAACCTGTTTTGTATGTGTAATAAAAACGTGGTATTTTGGGCGCTTGGAGATAATTGTATTGTCATAGCCGTTGGATTCATTATCTCCAAGCTGGGCGGTAACAAATTCAAACAATGCATTTTATTCTGATTGGTTAATCCCTTGTAATATTCCTGTATCCCATCAGGTCCAGAGGGGGCTGTTCCTGGACCTGAGATTTTGTATAAATATCGATTCCTGTGTGCCATTAAAGCCAGTTCTTGTTTGACCTTCAAATCGCAGCCTTGACTCGTTTTGTGGGGAAAAGAGTATCCTAGCTGTACAATAGCTAGTGGAATTGTTCTACATTTACAGGATTCTTTTGGACGTCCAGCTGAAGCGGCTTCTTCCCTCTCTCCAAACTGGGATCCAGATCATCCAAGCGGTCCAGCTTCCAGCTAGCCTGGGGGTAACCGTAACACCTTCCCTGTTAGTTACTTGGGGAAAACAAGTGACAATGTAATATTGACTCTCGTTCATCTGGTTGTTCGGTAAGAATCCCGTTTCAACTATTTTACACCATATTGTGTGACAAACAAACTAACTACCGAACAACCAGGCCAACCAGGAGAGGAGCGTGGCATTAATTGACCTCCCTAACTTGTTTCACACTATTCTAATTGCCAACCGCACTAACTAACTGGGTGGCCCTGGGTGGCCGGTAAAACTAAGATATCCATAAAACTTTTGAACCCCTGAACTGATCTGGGTATTTTTCAGTATGTTGCTCCCCCAGATCGGGGCTATCAGGGGATGTTGGAATTATGAATATAGGATATGTTTTGGGGGGATTTCCAGAAAAGTATAAAAAATTAGATTTTCTGTTTGGAGATAATTGAGTTGATATAGTAATTAACTCAATTATCTCCTGAGCAGAGGGAAGGGATAGTGTGTAATGTATGGGAGTGTCTTATGACCTGACTCTGTGTTTATTGGTTGCTGTATATGTTTATCGGTGCCACACAAGGTCCACTTGGGTGGTAACTGTGGCGAAACCGACCTCGCCACGTGTCCTTGGAGGGGGCTGATTGCCCGCCTCTTGCCTTTGGACTATGGACCAGACTTTATGGGAATGTGATACCCCAGATAGCCATACCATGGAGCCTACTCATATAATGAAAGACTATGGGAAAGACTTTAGCTCCATGGCAATTGTACTGTGTGAGTAGGATCTGCGCGCTATTCGGTAGTTTTGTGCGTGCAGATCCCAGCTATCTGGGGATAGGTGAAATGTCTGTGTGTTATGTGTAAATGTGACTTTATGTATTTTAAAGTGTTTTATGTCATTTTGCAACCATGTGGTTAATGGAGTCTGCCTTTAGTCCTGGGTAATTGGATTACTTCTCCAATTAACTCCAGGGCAGAAGGGAGGAAACCAGGGTGCATTGTGGGGATGTTTTTCTGCCAGCCAGAAAGGAACAAAATATACTTTTAGTAACTTTTGAACCCCTGGTCGGATTCATGCCATTTTTTAATATGTTGTTCCCCTGAATGGATTGATTGTGGATATGTATTTTTATGTGAATTTGATGTATGGTTTTAAAGTTATGAAAGTTGTGTAAAAGTATATTTTACACTGTATGCATAATGGGATTATGTGTCACACTAAGGGGAGGGGATGTGTGGGAGGTAACATCTATGTCATTGGTTCTTTTATGCCTCCCCCTGGGTGTGGCCTGTATGTGTGAGTTGGAAATAAAAGCCAGGCTGGATGAGCCAGTCCAGAGTTCCTGTTTTACCCTCAAAGTGAAGTGTCGTCTCATTATTGGGGGAAGGATTGATTGCATGCTGTTCCAGTTGACTGCTAGGAGTACAAGCCTATTCGTATGGTTCCTATTCAATGGTCTACAGCATTCATATGCTTGGGAGAATTTAAAAGGTTTCTCGGATTCGGTGATTGTGGTGTCTGCCAGAGTGCTTGGAGTCCTCAGGAAGCACTAGGAGCATCCATTAACGGAGGTACCAAGTCGGGGTGCCAGGCGATCCGTTACATTGGTGGCAGCGGTGGGATGGCGTCCTAGTGCGAGGTAAAGCAGCTCGGAGACACAGTACGTTTGGATTTACAAATTGAGGGCGACGCTAGTGTGCCTACAGCGTCCCTGTCTACACAAAGATTTGGGAAAATGGGGTTCGTAGACCCCTGGGCAACACACACACCTGAGGAAGAGAGTGAATTAGAATGGAGAGATAATGCCCGGAAAGAATTATGGTACGATGCCCTGGAGGAAGTCCAGTATCAACGGCAGCAGCGCCTTCCTGGTGTCGCATACCAGTTGGAGGAACAAATGGCCTGGCGGATGCCGCTTCTGGGAGACCAACCTGGAGGGCAGCGGGTAAGACAACTCGAGTACCTCGTGGAAAGGGAACTGAGCCTGGACGCCTCATACCGGGCACTGTGGTGGTGCACTGTCCAGCCAGAGACGTGGAGGGCAGAGGGCATCCAGCCAGAGGGGGAGAACTACACGAGCCCTGGCCTGTTGTGGAAAGCCTTAGTGGAGGATGTCGACTTTGGCAGTCCAGCAGAGTCACGGTACTGGGCTATCTTTCATTACCGAGGTGAGATGATACAGGGCCCGAGATCTATTGGACTGGGAGAAGACCTCCGCCGTTTCGCTGCCATGGAACGAGAGCTGGAGATGGACTATGTAGAACTATTAAATTCCTGCCAGCCGCAGAGCAGGGACGCAGACCGGGAAAACTGGGTGGCAGACCCAGACCTGCTAGCCTATAGCTGGGAAAACGCGGCAGAGGTACCCCCTGCTTCACTACCAGTTGCAGAAGTAGGGGACCTCATAGACTGGTCCTGGAGAGACCCACAGATGGCAGGTGGAGATGGGATTGAGGTCTCTCTACCGGCCCTACAGGGATGCTGGGCAGTCGGCCCAGATCCCCAGCGGCAGGTTACAGTTCAGAGAGAGGAGCTTGTTACACCCTCTCTCCAGCGGCAGCCTAACCCACCAAGGGGAGACCGTAAGCCCCACACCAGCGCAGATGGGACCGTGGTCTCTGCGCCCAAGTTACAGGGAGCTGAAGGAGCCGTCCTCCCTCCCCAGCGGCAGTGTGATTTGTTGGGAATTGGGAGCCCGGTCTCCATTCCCCAGCGGCAGAGTATCCAGCAGGGAATAGAGAGCCCAGCCCCCTCTCCCCCACAGCAGGACTCTGTGCTGGGAGGAGAGACAGTCGGTCTCCCTCCGCAGAGACGGGAAGTATGCATGGGAGAGGAGATTGTTACCACCTCTCCCCAGCAGCGGATCATTAATGTACAGGGAATAGAGAGCCCAGTCTCCATTCCCCAGCGGCAGAGTGTTCTAATGGGAGAGGAGCTGGTTACCACCTCCCCCCAGCGGCAGCTTAATGTACCAGGGGGAGACTGTAAGCCCCACACCTGTGCAGATGGGACCGTGGTCTCTGCACTTCCAGCACAGGGGGTAGGGACGGTCGGTCCTGCCCCCCCACAACAGGGCTGTTTAGCCAAAGGGGAGACAGTCTGTCTCCAGCAGCAGAGCTGTGTAACTAAAGGGGAGACAGTCGGTCTCCAGCAGCAGAGTTGTGTAACTCAAGGGGAGACAGTCAGTCTCCAGCAGCAGAGCGGTGTAACTCAAGGGGAGACAGTCGGTCTCCAGCAACCAGGCTCCAACCAGACTACTCCCGTGGTAGTGCTGGCAACAGGACAGAGTACCGCTGGTCTCTGCCCCCTCAGCAACCTACCAAGGCAGCCTACCAGTCCCCCACACAGCCGTGGTGAGGCACCTGAACCTGGACAAGATTCTCCCTCACCCAGGTGTAGTAACTGTTTATTGTGGGTGGGCTGCTCTGCTGTTTCTGTCTTGTGGGTGGGCTGCTGGACTAACAAGGGCACTGACCGGCAGGAGGTCAAGTACCCTGTTAGTCTGGGGGGTAAAGGGGAGAAGTGTGGCGAAACCGACCTCGCCACGTGTCCTTGGAGGGGGCTGATTGCCCGCCTCTTGCCTTTGGACTATGGACCAGACTTTATGGGAATGTGATACCCCAGATAGCCATACCATGGAGCCTATTCATATAATGAAAGACTATGGGAAAGACTTTAGCTCCATGGCAATTGTACTGTGTGAGTAGGATCTGCGCGCTATTCGGTAGTTTTGTGCGTGCAGATCCCAGCTATCTGGGGATAGGTGAAATGTCTGTGTGTTATGTGTAAATGTGACTTTATGTATTTTAAAGTGTTTTATGTCATTTTGCAACCATGTGGTTAATGGAGTCTGCCTTTAGTCCTGGGTAATTGGATTACTTCTCCAATTAACTCCAGGGCAGAAGGGAGGAAACCAGGGTGCATTGTGGGGATGTTTTTCTGCCAGCCAGAAAGGAACAAAAGATACTTTTAGTAACTTTTGAACCCCTGGTCGGATTCATGCCATTTTTTAATATGTTTGTGACGAAGTGCCCTTCGCCACTTTGTCCTGGAGAGGCCTGCTTGCCTGCCTCCTCCCCTGCGACTATGGTCCTGGACTATATTGCACTGTAAACCCTGTATTCAGGCATATGGACTTGTATTAGACTGTCTTTTTCCCTTTATCTATGCTGTAGGTTTGGACTGCTAATATAACCTAACAGCCAGGGGATTTAGGCGAATATATTGCATGAGAATACCATTACTGGAGAATACAGCCGTTCGTATGGTTTCATGCGAATTCTTTGTGCTCTGAATAGGTGGCCGCCATTTCGGGACTTTTCCACGTGTTCGCGGCCATCTTGCGTGCGAACAGCGGTGTTTGCCTGTGAACGCATGGAACTGAAATCGGAAGCACAAACAGGCGAATACCGCTAAGACCTCCAGACATCCAGAATTACGCACGGAAACTACCGAACGACCGGCCGTTCGGTAGTTATACTTAACTTAGTATGGGGATTCTAGCGACCACAAAGATGCGAATGGATGGCAAGAATTTCGTCTATTTTACCGTGCGAACGGAGACCGACCGCAAGGCCAAAACTCATGGAACTATTTTCGGCTAGTTGGTCTGTGCGGTCGGTCAAAACTTTGGAGCTCTGTATCTCCCGAACCATCCATCCGAATGGGCTGATTTTTGGACAGACTGTTCCCCTGAACAAGGGCTATTTGGGGATACCAGATTTAAAGCTGTACCCCCTGTTTTTGGGGTACATCCAGAACTTGGGTAAAATAATGTATGTTTTAATTGGGTTATGTGTTTATCTGAGGGGAGGAGACGTGGGGGTGTTACCATGCATGTGATTGGTCAATTTCATCCTCCCCCTGGGAGTGTCCTGTATGTACCTGATCCTAATAAAAAGCAGGCTGGGTGTTCCAGTCCTCAGACCTCTTCTGACCCTCAATACGTAGCCGTGTCTCGTTATTGGAGGGAACTGCTATATCACACTGGGGATTGCTATGCTCTGCATATTCCCCTGAGCTATTAATCACTTAGCTCTTTTAAGAGCTTGTTCCAGATACGCTCTCCAGGAGGAGAGATCTTCCCCACACGTTCCTGAATGCTGAAGGTTCATTCCAGGGTGGACGGAAGACGGCGCGGCTCCAGTTAAGCTACGGCGGTTGTGGAGCCTGCGGTGGTTGTGGTGTCGTCTGCAGTGCTTGGAGTCCTCTGAGAGCGCTAGGAGCATCCATCAACGGAGGGTACTCGGTCGGGGTACACGGAGCTCCGTTACAGTGGTGGCAGCGGTGGGATGGCGTCCTAGTGCGAGGAGAAGCAGCTCAGAGACACTGGTAACGTTTGGAGTTACAATTGAGGGCAACGCTAGCCAGTGCGCAGCGTCCCTATCTGCGGCAGCATGGAGCAGGCATGGATAGAGCCCTGCGAAGAGCACCTCAAAATGATACGTTGCTACGAGGGTGACGATTACATTGAGGAGGTAAAGAGGCGGTTGGTCTGCTATGGCCCAGACCTTCCAAACGAGGTGGTCTCCAAAGTAATGCGCCAGTTGAGTGCTGAGAACCGTGCGGCAATGGCATTTGAGCGACAACTGTGGGCGTTGAGGGTATGGACCCCCAGGCTCCGGCAGTATAAACCCCCGGGAGCTGATGGTGCCGTCCATCCCCCCCAGCGGCAGTGTGTACCCCAGGGGGCCGAAGGTGCCGTCCTTCCCCCCCAGCAGCAGTGTGTCCTACAGAGAGCGGAGACAGTTGGTCCCTCTCTACAGCAACAGGACAATGGTAAGGGAGTGGAGACAGGCGGTCTCCCTCTCCAGCGGCAGTGTATACCCCAGGGGGCAGAAGGTGCCGTCCTTCCCCCCCAGCAGCAGTGTGTCCTACAGAGAGCAGAGACAGTTGGTCCCTCTCTACAGCAACAGGACAATGGTAAGGGAGTGGAGACAGGCAGTCTCCCTCTCCAGCGGCAGTGTGTACCCCAGGGGGCCGAAGGTGCCGACCTTCCCCCCCAGCAGCAGTGTGTCCTACAGAGAGCAGAGACAGTTGGTCCCTCCCTACAGCAACAGGACAATGTTACGGGAGTGGAGACAGGCGGTCTCCCTCTCCAGCGGCAGCCTGTGTTTCCGGGAAAGGAGCACAGCACCCCCTCTCCCCAGCGGCAGCTTACCCTAACAAGGGGAGACACCACTCCCCCAGACGGCGCAGATGGGACCGTGGTCTCTGTGCCTGACCTACAGGGATGCTGGACAGCCTTTCCAGATCCCCAACTACCCTCACCGGGACACCCAGAGGAGGGGGTAAGTACAAATTCCCCTCCCCAGGTAACTCCTAGCGTGGCACCAGAGTTAACAGAGGCAATGTTAACCCCTACTGACGTCCATGTTCCCTTGGCTACTGAGCCGGACTATGTCCCAAGCATCCCAGCAGACGAGCTGGCAGCTGGGCAGAGGGCAGTCGGCCTCTGCCCTACCTTTATCCCTGGTCCAGAGCCGGATGTCCTGCAGGCTACCCCAGCAGAAGAGCTGGCAGCTGGGCAGAGTGCAGTCGGCCTCTGCCCTGCCTTTTTCCCTGGTCCAGAGCCTGATGTCCTGCAGGCTACCCCAGCAGAAGAGCTGGCAGCTGGGCAGAGTGCAGTCGGCCACTGCCCTACCTTTGTCCCTGGTCCAGAGCCTGATGTCCTGCAGGCTACCCCAGCAGAAGAGCTGGCAGCTGGGCAGAGTGCAGTCGGCCTCTGCCCTACCTTTTTCCCTGGTCCAGAGCCTGATGTCCTGCAGGCTACCCCAGCAGAAGAGCTGGCATCTGGGCAGAGTGCAGTTGGCCTCTGCCCTTCAAGTACCCTCGGCATGTGGCCTCATTACCACAGGCAAATACCCAGGTGCAGTGACTGTGTGTTGTGGGTGGGCTGTTCCTGTACTTTGATGTTGTGGGGGGGCCACTCGGACATCTGTTTATTGTGGGTTGGTGGATCGACTAACGGAGGCACTGACCGACAGAAGGTCAGGTGCCTGGTTAGTCTTCCCCCCAAAGGGGAGATGTGTGACGAAGTGCCCTTCGCCACTTTGTCCTGGAGAGGCCTGCTTGCCTGCCTCCTCCCCTGCGACTATGGTCCTGGACTATATTGCACTGTAAACCCTGTATTCAGGCATATGGACTTGTATTAGACTGTCTTTTTCCCTTTATCTATGCTGTAGGTTTGGACTGCTAATATAACCTAACAGCCAGGGGATTTAGGCGAATATATTGCATGAGAATACCATTACTGGAGAATACAGCCGTTCGTATGGTTTCATGCGAATTCTTTGTGCTCTGAATAGGTGGCCGCCATTTCGGGACTTTTCCACGTGTTCGCGGCCATCTTGCGTGCGAACAGCGGTGTTTGCCTGTGAACGCATGGAACTGAAATCGGAAGCACAAACAGGCGAATACCGCTAAGACCTCCAGACATCCAGAATTACGCACGGAAACTACCGAACGACCGGCCGTTCGGTAGTTATACTTAACTTAGTATGGGGATTCTAGCGACCACAAAGATGCGAATGGATGGCAAGAATTTCGTCTATTTTACCGTGCGAACGGAGACCGACCGCAAGGCCAAAACTCATGGAACTATTTTCGGCTAGTTGGTCTGTGCGGTCGGTCAAAACTTTGGAGCTCTGTATCTCCCGAACCATCCATCCGAATGGGCTGATTTTTGGACAGACTGTTCCCCTGAACAAGGGCTATTTGGGGATACCAGATTTAAAGCTGTACCCCCTGTTTTTGGGGTACATCCAGAACTTGGGTAAAATAATGTATGTTTTAATTGGGTTATGTGTTTATCTGAGGGGAGGAGACGTGGGGGTGTTACCATGCATGTGATTGGTCAATTTCATCCTCCCCCTGGGAGTGTCCTGTATGTACCTGATCCTAATAAAAAGCAGGCTGGGTGTTCCAGTCCTCAGACCTCTTCTGACCCTCAATACGTAGCCGTGTCTCGTTATTGGAGGGAACTGCTATATCACACTGGGGATTGCTATGCTCTGCATATTCCCCTGAGCTCTTAATCACTTAGCTCTTTTAAGAGCTTGTTCCAGATACGCTCTCCAGGAGGAGAGATCTTCCCCACACGTTCCTGAATGCTGAAGGTTCATTCCAGGGTGGACGGAAGACGGCGCGGCTCCAGTTAAGCTACGGCGGTTGTGGAGCCTGCGGTGGTTGTGGTGTCGTCTGCGTGCTTGGAGTCCTCTGAGAGCGCTAGGAGCATCCATCAACGGAGGGTACTCGGTCGGGGTACACGGAGCTCCGTTACAATGTTGTTCCCCTGAATGGATTGATTGTGGATATGTATTTTTATGTGAATTTGATGTATGGTTTTAAAGTTATGAAAGTTGTGTAAAAGTATATTTTACACTGTATGCATAATGGGATTATGTGTCACACTAAGGGGAGGGGATGTGTGGGAGGTAACATCTATGTCATTGGTTCTTTTATGCCTCCCCCTGGGTGTGGCCTGTATGTGTGAGTTGGAAATAAAAGCCAGGCTGGATGAGCCAGTCCAGAGTTCCTGTTTTACCCTCAAAGTGAAGTGTCGTCTCATTATTGGGGGAAGGATTGATTGCATGCTGTTCCAGTTGACTGCTAGGAGTACAAGCCTATTCGTATGGTTCCTATTCAATGGTCTACAGCATTCATATGCTTGGGAGAATTTAAAAGGTTTCTCGGATTCGGTGATTGTGGTGACCGCCAGAGTGCTTGGAGTCCTCAGGAAGCACTAGGAGCATCCATTAACGGAGGTACCAAGTCGGGGTGCCAGGCGATCCGTTACAGTAACCTTTGGGGCAAAACCTGCATAAAAGGCCAGTCTGGCCATTAAAGGATGAGTTCTGCTCCTAATACTGAGTGTCGTCCAGTTATTGGGAAGGGTGATGGGATATTCGTGTGTCATCTTGTACTTATGCCTGCTGTCTTGAATTTTCTTGTTTGTTCCTGAGTAGCTGTTGGAGTAACCAGCAGAGAAGAAGCCCTGCTACCGCTACTCTAAGCTACAGGTACCTTTAGATGTTATTGGCCGATCTTAATGTCAGACCCACATATAAAACAAGTAATCACTCCATTCCCCTCTGTGACTGCACATAGAGGCAGGAATTTGAGAGATACTTTAGTACAAAGCCACCTTGCCCCACTGAGGAAATCTTCTAAGCAGTATTTACCTGAGGGCACATATAAATGCGGACACTGCAGCGCATGTATGCATTTGGCTAAAAACTCTAAACAGTTTACTGACAGCAATGGAGAAGAAACGTTTCCAATTCGTTCCTTCTTTAACCCCTTAAGGACCAAACTTCTGGAATAAAAGGGAATCATGACATGTCACACATGTCATGTGTCCTTAA